>NC_044400.1:80183327-80511539 GCF_006542625.1 Nomascus leucogenys
CGCCTTCTGCCTAACTGAAGGTCAGCTGATTTCAGTGTGTATCTTATCCGAAAAGCAGCCTCACAGCAACATCCTGACCAAGTACTTGGACACTGTGGCCCAGCCAAGTTGGCATAAAATTAACCATCACAGAGACCATTACAGTAGTACAGCTGGCAAGAAGTATCCAGGAATAAACCTAACAAAATACATGCAAGATACACAGAGAAAAAATATGAAATTTTACTGCATGTCATTAATGAAGATCTAAATAAATGGAGAAATAAAACATACTTGTTTTCAAAAAATAAACATGTATATGGATTGGAAAACTCAATAATATTACAGAGACACTAATTTTTCCCCAAAATGATCTGTAGAGCCACTACAATGAAAATCACAATCCCAAGTGGTGTGTGCATGTGTGTGGGTGCGCGTGCATGTGCATATGTGTGTGCATGTGTGTGCATGTGTGTGTGCATGCGTGTGCACATGGGTGTGTATGTGTGTGCGTGTGTGTGTTTGTAGACTTTAAAAAGATGATTCTAAAATTTACATGGAATTAGAGCAGGCATTGCTGTGAACCTATTCTGATTCTGGTGCCCGATAAAGATCTTTTTTAACTTTTTAAAAAGAGCCAGGAATAGCCAAAATATTCTTAATGAAGAACAAAAAGTGGGAAGGTTGGTCTTTCTGTTCCCTAAGATTTCCTTTAAAGCCTTAGCAAAGCAGACAGTTAAGTATCGGTGCACAGGTAACACATACCAGATGGAGACAGAGCAGGCCTGGCCACTGGAGGAGAGAGGCAGATCGACGGGGACAAGACAGTCCCATTTAAAATCAGTTTGGAGAACCGATTATCCATAGAGGGAAAAATATTACTTACACTCCTGCGCCGCACTGTCCACAAAGGTCAGTGCCAAGAAAAAAATAATTATAAATCAAAAATCAATACCAGGTGGATTAAATATGAAAGATGAACCCACAGATCTTTTGGAAAGGCATAAAGGAGAAAATCTTCTGACTTCAGAGTGAAGAGGCATTCCTTACGCAAGACACAAAGGACACAAGACATAAAGCAAAAGAGGAATTAATTGGACTGCATTAAAATGTACTACTTTCTGTTCATCAGACACCACACTGATGGAAAGATAAGACACACGGGAGAAGATGTCTGCAGGACGATAATTGGCAAAGAGTCACTTAGGAAATATATAAAGAACTCTCGTAACTATTCACCAAAAAACAAAATGTATTTAATGGACAAAAGACTTGAACAGGTGCTTCACATAAAAGAAAATCCAGGTGGCAAATACACATAAGCAAAGATGCAGAACCTCATTCCCTCCCAAGGAAATGCAAATTAAAACCACAGCAAACTAAAACCACAGCTAGTGCTACTTCACATTCACTAGACCGTCAACATGGTAAAATCTCAGGAAGCTGGGAGAATTGCTTGAGCCCAAGAGTTCAAGGCCAGCCTGGGTGACATAGCAAGACCCCATTTCTAATAAGGAAAAAAAAGTTTAAAAATGTTAAATTCAGACAAAACCAAGTGTTGACGAGGATGTGGAGCAACAGTACCTTTTATAGGTTGCTGCTGAGTATGCACTTTAGAAAATCATTCAGCAGTATCCAGTAAATTTGAAGCTGTCCAAACTGCTGATAAAGTAGCTCTGGCTATTTTCAGTAAATATCTGCTTGGAAAAGATGGTTCCAATGTTTACAGTGGCCACAGCAGCATTTCTTTAGTGGTGCAGGCATACCATGGAATACTACACAGCCAGGAAAATGAACAGTGACAGCTACACACATCTGCAAAGAGGAGTCGTCTGAGCGATAGAAGCGAGTCACGGAAGCATTCCCAGGATGCGATCCCATCAGGTAGCGTTCAAAAACAGACAAAAACTAAACATCTGTTTAGGGGTGCCTACGCAGGTGGGAAAATTGTAACTAAAAGGCAGAAAATGATTACCCCAAAAGTCAGGTGAGTGGTCCTCAAGGGGAGAGGGAAGGAACCCAGGAAGTTTCTGGGGTGGTGGCAATAGTGTGTCACTCCAGGGGCTCACATTACCATTCGTGTGTGCCATTCACTTCATGACAATAAACTCATATTGTTTACAAGGATGCCCTGCTCTGCCCAGTGGTCTGGGAGGGGCTGTCTGGCCCTGTGCAGAGAGAGTCTGGGTGCTGAAGTGCAGAGGGACCAGGGGTGAGCCCAGTTCTGGGACCAGGCTGCCAGGAGACCAGAAGCACAGAGGCCAGGGCGCTCCCTGAAGGCATCTAATTTGGCTGAGTCACGCACGGGGCTGCACCTGTGACGACCGCAGAGGCCCTGCAGCTGTGCCTGGCAGACACCTCCCTGCACCAGAAGGCCTCCCACCGTCTCTGACCAGTCCCCCCATCACACCTCCTCTTACGGGAGCCCAGGAAGGAGCCCAGGCAGGCACCCCTTCTCCTCTGAGGCGTGGCAGAGCCCCAGTCACAGAAATGGGAGAAAGTCGGCTTTGACCACCCTTCAATGTGCCCCTGTCCCCACTGACTCAGACTCCAGTTCCCCCCGCTCAGCCCCCTTTGAGGACATATTGGTCCCTTCCCTTTACAGAAGAATCTCAGACTGGCTGGCTCTGCACCTACCCAAGCCCCATGGCAGGAAACAGGCTTTGCCTGGTGCCTGCACCCTGTCCCCCGCCTGTGCCCGGCCCTGTTCTAGAACATAATGCAGGACCAGCCCTGCCTGCTGTGAGAGCCTGGAGGAGGCAGCTGGGTGGGGCAGGGGCAGGCTCTGAGGATCCAGGGGACCATCCCCCCCAGGCTGCCCGGAGGACAGGCAGAGTGACGAGCAGTCTCCTGGCACCAGAGGGACCATTGGCCTGTCAGATGGCAGTGGATGGGGACAGTAGGAGCTCCCCACACCACAGGGTAGCAACCTTCGGGACAGGCAGGCAGAGGGTCTCAGGTGAACCTGGAGCTGAAAGCATTTAACATGACCACAGGGGCCGTGGGGCCGCAGGACCAGGGCAGCCCCGCAGAACACAGGGAAGACAGCTGATTCTCAAGCCCCATCTGAAGCCAGGGCTGGGGCCGTACGTCAGGGACCCATGTTGGGGTCACAAACAGCCTCTCCCCAGGCCTCTCTGCACCCTGTGCTCCCAGGGAGGAGCTATGGGAACGGGCTGTCTACTGTGCCTTCCAAGGCCAGCTCATTATTCCTGGTCAGTCCCTGCAGCCCAGACCTGGCTGTGTCAGGCCCTGAGAGCAGTGCAGGGAGAGCTTAGAGGAAAGCCCCCAGGGAGACTGGATTCCCTTTGGTGAGGCAGAGGCTGTTCAAAATGGAAAGCCACCTCCTTCTCTGCATTTCTCAGAGCAACACATTCAGCCCCACTTAGCTCTCTTCACAGCCACAGTAGGACTTTGGTCTGTGTCCAGAACCCCCAGAGGCTACCCCACCTCAATGCACACACATGTCGGGATGAGCCAGCATCTAGCAGGATGCCTGGCTGTAGCTCAGCACGGGCAGTGTTGGCAGGGGCAGGCCACAGTCCAGGCTCTGCTCCCACACACACCCACACGCACTGACCCGTGGCCCTCACCAGGAGCCTATGAGGTCGGTGCTCCTTTGTATCTGTGGACCAGTGTCATCCAGCAAGCAAGTAGTGGGGGTGGGGTTTGAACCCAGGCCATTGGTACCATAGCCCACACGCTAACCACTGTGCTCATGATCGCCAGATCACTGTAGGGGGCGAGATGGCAAAGTCAAGGAAAAATGACAGAGCAGAGGGACAGGGCTAGTCTCTCAACACTGAGAAGTCAGAAAAGTCTGTGGGTCCAGAAGCAGCTCCCCTTTAGGTGCAGGTACTTTTTTTCTAGTGTCTGCTGCCTACTAGGTCCTTTAATAAATATTTCCTAGGTAGATAGGTGAACAAGTGAATGGACAAATAGATAAATGGATGGATGGATGGATGGATGGACGGATGGATGGACGGATGGAGGATGGAAATGGATGGATGGATGGATGGATGGATGGATGGATGGACGGATGGAGGATGGAAATGGATGGATGGATGGATGGATGGATGGATGGATGGATGAATAAATGGGTGGGTAGGTGGGAGTGTTAAAGGACAGGTGGATAGGAGGATAGAGAGAAGGGAGAATAAAGGGTAAATAAGTGAGTGGTTGGATGGATGGATGGATGGATGGATGGATGGATGGATGGATGGAAGGATGGATGGATGGAAGAATAAGTCAGCATGGTGCTAATGTGCTATTTATTGTATGTCCTCAAAGGCATTTTTTGCACATATGATAGGTTATTCAGAAATTACTTTGGGTTTTAAAAAATTAAAATTTGCATGTATTGATGATACAAAATCAGAAACGTATGTTTTTCTCCCTTAAACTATTGAGCCGAATCTACAAATCTTATAAGTTTAAGAAATCTCAAAACTCTAAAAGTTCTTTCATTAGCAGTAGGTCCTACTACTTAATAAAACACCGTCAAAAACTTAATTACATTAACAAACTTAATATATTAGATCTTGCCTGACAAATCTTCCCAAATTAAGTAGTTCTTTTAAATTTAAAAACATAACTTCCTAATATGATGAAGCTTAGATTCTCTTAAATGTTCCAACATTTTATATAAACTTTATGATTTCAACTGATAGTCATAAGTCTAAATCAAGTAATTAAGTATATATTTCAAATTTTAATTAAAAGGCTGAACTGTCCTTCTAATAACCCAAAATCTCTTAAACATCACAAATGCTTATAATACCAAACATGCCCAGATTCCTTCACTCAAAACTGTAAATACTGGAAGTTGATACCCTAAAACATTTCTGTACCTAATTCTAAATATTCCCTTGCGTTTAAACATTTTCTTTCACTAAGGAGACAACCAAGAGATTTGAGCAGCATTATCTAGGTAATTGGAGGTTAGAAAATACTAGCATTATCAGTCAGTGTGCTGATGGTATTTTCATCTACCACACAGACAGGACTTGCAGAAACCTATTTATGTTTTGTTATAGGGACTCCAGATCTTAGAGTCTGGTTTTGAGCCCTTGACCCCATATAGAATTTGATCCTGTTCCTTTCATGCACATCTATAAACCCCACCCAGGGGGTTCAAATGGGTTTTGCATTTATCAAACCTCTCCATGATTGGCATAGTCTTCCTGGTGAGACCTGTAGTATGGCTCCCAGGCACCCAAACTTGGCTGGAGCCCTGAAGCAGGCGCAGCTAACCTGGCTGATCTACTCCTTCACACTCATGGAGCAGATGGGGAAACAGACCAGAGGGGCAGCCCAGGAAGTAAATTTGGATGATCCAAATCTCAAAGCTGAGTTGGAATCTGTGGACAAAGCTTCTAAGGTCATACCAGTGATGTGTGGTGTTTGGATGGATGGATGGATAGATAGATAGATAGAGAATGGATGGGTGGGTGGGTAGATGGGTAGATGGGTGGATGGATTGGTGGGTGGACCACAGTCTGATGGGTAGATGGGTTGATAGGTGGTTGTTTGAGTAGGTGGATAGAATGGATGGATAGAAGTTTTAGGAGTGCATGGGTGAATGGGGAGTAGTGGATAAGTAGGTGAAGCAGT
The DNA here is from genome assembly GCF_006542625.1 of Nomascus leucogenys. NCBI lineage: Eukaryota > Metazoa > Chordata > Mammalia > Primates > Hylobatidae > Nomascus > Nomascus leucogenys. Next base: position 80,188,920 of record NC_044400.1, read on the forward strand.
CAATGGGTAAGTGAGTGAATGTGTAGGAGGATCATGCATGAATGGGTGGGTGGATGTCATGGGTATATGGGTATAGGAGAGGCAGATAAGTATGTGTACAGATGGGTAAAGGGATGGATGCGGGCGTGTTATGGGGTGGTTGGGTAGGTTGATGGATGGCTGGGTGGATAAGTATTGTGTTACATGGGAGGAAACAAGTTTAGTTAGGTTGGTGGGTGAATGGATGAGTAGTTGGATGTAGACATGGAAGCTGGCTGGCTGGGTGGATGGATGATGGGTGAGTGAATGGATGGGTGGGTGATGAAAGAAAGGGAGGATGGATGGGTGGATGGATGGGCGAGTGAGTGAATGAATGGATAGGTGGGTGAATGGAATAGGTGGATGGATGGATGGATGGATGGATGGATGGATGGATGGATGGATGGATGATGAAAGAAAGAAAGGATGAATGGATAGGTGGGTGAATAGAATAGGTGGATGAATGGATGGATGGGTAGATGGATGGATAGATAAGTGAATAATGAACGGGTGGACGAATATGTGGATGAATGGATGGATGGGTGGATGGATGAATGATGAAAGAAAGAAAGGATGAATGGATGGGTGGATGGGAGAGTGAGTAAATAAATGAATGGGTGGATGAATGGGTAGATGGATGGATGGGTGGATGGATGAATGAATGAGTGAGAGGATGGGTGGGTGATGAAAGAAGGGAAGGATGAAAGGGTGGACGGGTGGGTGGATGAATGTATGAAAGGATGGAAGCTGGCTGGATGCGGGGGTGGATGAGTTGAATGGACAGATGGGTAAGAGGGTGAGTAAGTGGGTGGATGGTGAAGGAATTAATAATGTTATTGTTATAAACATTATTATTATTATAGGAATAAGTTTCTGGTTTAGAAGACCAGTATCCTTCTGAGAGCTCTCTCAGAGGGTCAGGCTCTACAAATTCTCTTCCTGGGCTGCCCCTCTCTGGGTTGTTTCCCCATTTGCTCCATGAGTGTGAAGGAGTAGATTGGCCAGATTAGCTGCGCCTGCTCCAGGGACCCAGCCCAAGCTTGGGTGCCTGGGAGTCACACTCCAGGACACTCGACCCCTGCCCTCTGGGGCCAGGGTCAGCAGCCTCTGGCCAGACCTCTCCTCTTAAAACAAGCTCAGACAGGGAGAGAACACTGCCCTGCTGGTGGTTGCCATGGAAAATCCTTCATTGCTTGTTTTTCTCCTCTACTGATTAAGGAAAGGGAGTCATAAAATGACAGGGCGTCACTGGGCCTCGCCGCTGGCCAGCTTTGACTTATCCCCTGACATTTCCCAGGAGCCAGCTAACCTTTTCTGCCACAAATAGACTGAAGTGGGTCCCTTGAGGCAGTCTAGCCTGAACAGAGTCCGTCTCAGGGGAGGCGAGGACCCAGGACACAGCAACAGGAGCCGGGTCATTCGAATAACCAGGAAGGAGAGCAGACGGTGCTGGGACCGAGAGCACAGCGAGGACCCTGAGGAAGCCACCAAAAAACAGCCTTTGCAACAGTCAGGACTGCTGTCAGGACCACCAGGCAGAGCCCAGGGAGCAAACACCCGCTCTCCCTCCCTGGGGTCCCCGCTGTGTTCCCAGGCGTGACACACGCCTCCCAGAGCAGCAGCCTGGCCTCTGCTCCTCTCCGGGCAGAAATGACACAGGGATGCTCCCCGGTCAGTGTGTTGGGGTCCTAGGGGCCTTGGCGACGCCGGGGCAGGTTCCACCATAGATCCTGCTGCCTCGATCCAGAGGGCTTTCGGAAGGCGCCCCTGCTGTGGCGTCGCGGAGGGAGGAGACCCGGGATGTGGACCAGCAGGGCTGTGTATACACCAGGATGCCTCCGTCTGCCCTTCCAGCTGTAAATCAAGACTCAGCCATGGAGAGGGAGGAGAAAGTCCACAGGGGCTGAGCCTCCTCCCCGGCCCTGGTCTCAGCCTCAGGATAGAAGACTTTAACCCCAGAAGACCCTCAGGAGGCCAGGCAAGCTGACACCCTCGAACCTGTGCCACGATGGGGGGCGATGGAGCGAGGACAGAGCCTGGAGTCACAGACCAGGAAACTGAGTTGCCTCAACTCACCCAGGGTCCCAGGGCCAGGACAGGGCAGAGCTGAGACCGAAGTCCCCGTGAGGCCACCCTCATGAAGGAACTCGGGAGGGTTCACTGGGTGAATGGATGAGCACAGCAAATGAAGGCCGAGCCCACAGCTGGGAGCTGCCATCCCCAGCTTCCTCCGAACACAGTCTGATGCGCAGGCCTCAGATCTGGGAGGGGGCCTGGGCTCTCCAACCCGTCTCTTCATTTACTGATGGGGAAACTGAGGGCCAGCCTGCCACAGCAATGCCGTGGGTGCCTGAGTCTTCTCCTCCTCCTCCTCCTCCTCCTTCTCCTCTTCCTCCTCTTCCTCCCCCTTCCTCCTCTCCCTCTTTCCTCCTTCTCTTCCTCTTCCTCCCTTCCTCCCACCCATCTCCCTCTCCTGAGCCCCAGCTCTGCTCTGCCACCAGGCCTTGTCCCTCTTTGGGTCCAAAAGAGCAGGTCCTGCCCTGGGGCCAGTCAGCATGAAAAGGGATGACCATCTCTTCCTCCAGAGGACGGGGACTCTGTGCCCCAGGCACTCCGAGGTCAAACCTGGTTCCCACTCAGACTATGAAGACAGCATCCACTGGGTCAGAGTCATGAAGCCACGGGTCCCAGGGGACAGCTTAGGTGGCCACAGGGCCGGACTGGCAGGCTGCCCTCTGCCTCCTGTTAGCACAAACGCCCCTCCCCTCAGGCCTGAACTCTGACATGAGCCAGTGGGCACCAGGCCCTGTCAGGAACAGGAGGAGGCCACAGCCATCCTCAGGAGAGAACAAAGGACACACAGGCCTCCAGGGAGAGCAGTGGGTGGCAGTGACAGGAGGGGCTACTCAGGATTCATGCGCGAGGAGGGCCAGGCAGCTTGGCCACCTTGGAGAAGCCGCTGCACCTATCGAAGCCCAGGTTTCCCTGCTGAAGGCAGCACCGGCGTCTCCTCCTGGGGGCGTTGAGTGGGTCATCCCCGGCCAGGGAGGTCGAAGGGCTCTGCGAGCTGTGAAGCACCGGGCACCTGTGGGGCGGGGGGGCGGGCGTTCGTCCTGCGGTCAGGCTGCCCTGGAGGGCAGAACACCTATGCACTGTTCCAGTGGGAGGGGTATGCCGTGCAGTGAGGCCCAGCTCCCCGAGCCTTTCCTGATGGCACTGGAAGACAGGCAGCATCCCAGAAGCATATAAAAGGCTCCGGGGGCTGGTGCTGGGGGCACATGGCCAGGGTGACCCTGGGCCAGGCTGTGTACCCCCAGAGCACTGCAGCAGACAGAGCAGAGGTGCGAGCTCCAGGGTCCCAGGGTCCATCTCCTTCCCTGCATCAAACCCCTCTCTGCTGGAAATCCCTGGAGCGGTTCCTCCATCCTGCTCTGAACCTCCTTGACTGATCCCAACAACCGGTGCACTGCACAGTTGCCTGGAGACCAGAAGATGCCATACGTCTCCCTCCACCTGCCCAACACCCCCATGCCCGGGAGGCCGCCCTCCATAATTCTGGCTTTTCTGTGTGTTTTTCCAAGCACAGGGCACTGGAAGAATGTCTGCATGAGACATTCTTGCAAGCCAGAGCCCGCCGGAGGCATCCAGGAGAGCAAAACCTCCCCGCTGTGTCTACAGATTTGCCCACATTCCCCAAATAAACCTGCAGCCCCTCCTCTCCCCGCAGACGTTGGCTTATCTTCCAGGGCAAAAGGATACCATCTTCCCTTCCCAAAAGGATATCTGGGAAAGACGGGGCGGGATGGCCAGCCGTCCCCTTAGAAGATCAAGGGTTTCCTCGGCTGACATAAACCTGCTCTGTTTGCCCCCTGAGATGTGGGGGACAAGGCAGAGGGATAAGGACACGCTGTACCCTGAGTAATAAATGGTCAGGACACTCCAGGCTTGTCGCTTCCTTACTGGTCACGTTTATGGAAGTGGGGCGCAAACGTGGCCGCTACTTGGCCACTTGACTGCTTGTTCCCGTGACTCTCGGGTCGCCGGTGTTTCTCCCTGGCTGTGCCCGCACCTCACCTGGCCTCCCAGGCGCTGTCTCCCTGAGCTTCTCACAGCACGCTCCCCCGCGGTCTGTGTACCGCCTCTCGGGCCGCCTTCCACGCGTTGAACCAGCGGCGCGAGTTCCTACCGCAGGCCTGGTGCAGGCTCCTGTGGCCCCCGCTCAGCCCGTTCTCATCCTTCAGGGAGTATCACATTGTTTTTGTTTGTCATTTCTTTTTTTTTTTTTTCCTTCCAACTTTTATTTGAGGTTCTAGGGGTCTACACGTGCAGCTCTGTTACACGGGTAAACTGCATGTCACGGGGGCTTGGTGTACAGATTCTTTCATCACCCAGGCACTGCGCATTGTACTGACAGGTGGGTTTTGTTTGTTGGTTGGTTGGTTTTTCTGAGGTGGAGTCTTGCTCTGTCACCCAGGCTGGAGTGCAGTGGCACAATCTCGGCTCACTGCAACCTCCGCCTCCTTGGTTCAAGCAATTCTCTGCCTCAGCCTCCCGAGTAGCTGGGATTACAGGCGCCCTCCACCAAACCTGGCTAAATTTTTTTCTGTATTTTTAGTAGAGACGGGGTTTCACTATCTTGGCCAGGCTGGTCTTGAACTCCTGACCTCGTGTTCCACCCGTCTTGGCCTCCCAAAGTGCTGGGATGACAGACGTGAGCCACTGCGCCCAGCCAACAGGTGGTTTTTCTATGCTGACCCTCCTCCCGCCTCTGCCCTCAAGTGGGCCGGTGTCCATGTGTCCATCTGTACTCAATGTTTAGCTCCCACTTATGAGCGAGAGCATGCGGTATTTGGTTTTCTATTCCCGTGTTCGATCATTTGGACAGGAGTCTCAGAATAAACACAGCCTCCTCAAGAGAGGCCTTCCCTGGCCACTTTCCCAAAACTAGTCACTCGCTCTCCCTGCCCCTGTCACTCTTTGGCATTTTCGTTCATTCATTCACTCATTCACTCACAGAGCATTCACTGCGCCCCACACTTACAGGCTCTGTCTAGGCTCACAGGATGCAGCCGTGAGCAGGACACACTCCCTGCACTCATGGAGTTAAATCCCAGTGGGGAGACAGAAGAGAAATCAAACACGGAAATGGCCACTGGAATCTCTGCTGCTCTGTGCTGAGGTTAGGAAGGGAGGCCAGGACAGAGGCCACCCAGGTGTGGGGTGAGCTGAGTGGAGGGGACGCATCACACCCCTCTCCCATCCGCCTCACACCCACACCCCTCTCCCACCCATGTCACACCCCTCTCCGGCCCACCTCACACCCCTCTCCCACCCACCTCACATGCCTCTCCCACCCAGGTCACACCCCTCTCCCACCCACCTCACACCCCTCTCCTGTCCACCTCACACCCCTTTCCCACCCGCCTCACCCCCCTCTCCCGTCCACCTCACACCCCTCTCCCACCCGCTTCACACCCCTCTCCCGCCCGCCTCACACCCCTCTCCCACCCCCCTCACACCCCCCTCCCGCCCGCCTCACAGCCATCTCCCACCCGCATAGCCCTTCTCACTCTTATTTTCATGCCATCTTATTCCAAGTCCTCTGCAGAGCAGACACCAAGCAGGATTAAACGTGCAAGGAAACTTGAATGGAGGGATGTACCCACCCCTGAGTGGCAGCACGGAGGCCAGGAAGGGTGGTAAGCATGAGACCTTGACGAACACGGGGAGGCCGGGCGGAGGCCCCTGGGCCCTGGGAGGCTGAGGAAGGTCTGCAAGGCCATGTGGATGACCATCAGCAGGCGCCCAGCATCCCAAGCACGGGCCTGCCTCAGTGTCCCGGCCACACAGGGAACACCTGTGATGTGGGATCTCAGCCTGGCCCTCTGCAGCTGGAGGTGCACGAGCCAAGTCCTGTGAGCCGTGGACATATGCTCTCCACACCAGAATGTCCCCCATCCCAGACACTGCCCAGCCTGGAGCCCAGAGCTGCACTGGCACGCAGCAGACGCTTCACTGATGGCTGAGTGGGGTGGGTGCTAAGGGGCAAAAACAGCTGCAAGCCCCCCACCCCACATGCTGTGTGCACACCCCTTTATATCTTTCCATATAACTCAGAGACTCCATCGGGGAGTAGACCATCTTTCTCCACTCCTTGACAGCAGCCTGGCCGTGCGACCTGCAGTGCCACAGAGGCTGGAGAAGCAGGCAGAGGGGATCACCCGCCACCAGGCCATGCTGGCGGGTAACTCGCAGTGGGGCTTAGCAAGTGCAGGCACAGGAGAGAGGCCTCTCTTGATCATACACTCATGTGAAGCAGAAGTGCAGGGCATCCTGGCACCGTTTTTGAGACTGCGTTCTAATTTCCTCTCTTCTGTTCTCGCTCCGTGAGCCCCTCTGCAAGTGCCTCTGCCAGCATGGCTGCTGGGGCACAATCCTCTCTGCCTGCTGTTCCCATGACCAGGATGATTCCTGGAGCTCCAGTTGGAGCATGCAGTCAGAGGCGGGCAGCAGACAGGGGGCAGCAGGGAGAAGGCCACGCATGGGCCTGGAGAGGCCCCGGGCAGGGACCTGCTTTGCACAAAGCTTCGGGCACTGCTGTGCTTCTTAGGGCACCACCTCTGACCGTGTCCTGGGGCTGGCTCCCCCTTGCTTGCAGGAAGCCTGTGACTCCTCCACGTGAAGGTGCTGGGGCTCTGGAAGGTGACACCAGCCCGGTCATCCCCATCTCTCCAGCTGACATCAAGCCCAGCACCAAACAAGGTAGGGAGACCATCTAGAACTTCCAAGCCACCAGCTGACCAGAGAGACTGCCACCAGCTGAGACCAGGGAAGCCGTCACCTGATCCAACAAGCACTGGCTAAATAAGATAGCTGGTGTTTTAAGCCACCCAGGTGCAAGGAATTTTATGCAGCCAAAGCTAGGGAGCCCAGACTGCTCTTCCTCGTGTCCCTGCGTGCACTGGAGGCCGAGGCTGATGCAAGAGCCCGGTCCCCGCAGAGATGCAGACGCAGCACCCCCCACACCTCCAGGACAGGGTGCAGGCTCCAGGTTCTGAGGCTGTCCGCCTCTGTCAAGTACACACATGAGGAATTCCACAGGACAACACGGATATGCTTCCATTCATCACCCAGCTAGTTCCCCAAACTGGAAAAGATAGTGCTGTGAGTTTTTGTTTCCCTACTTCCCAACAAAAGTGAAGGAGAAGGCGGGCAAGGTGGCTCACGCCTGTAATTCCAGCACTTTGGAAGGCAGAGGCGGAAAGATCACTTGAGGACAGGAGTTTGAGAACAGCCTGGGCAACATGGAGAAATCCCATCTCTATAAAAATCAAAAATTAGCCAGGCCTGGTGGCGTGCACCTGTAATCCCAGCTACTTGGGAGGCCGAGGGGGTGGATTGCTCAAGCCCAGGTGGTCGAAGCTGCAGTGAGCTGAGATGATGCCACTGCACTCCAGCCTGGGTGACAAAGCGAGACCCAGAAGCAAAGAAGAAGAATCATCCTGGTCATGGGAACAGTAGGCAGAGAGGATCCCTAGGCCATGCTGCCGGGGGACTTGCAGAGGGGCTCACGGAGTGCACGGAAGAGAGGCAATCAGAACACAGTTGCGAGAACAGCGCCACGGTGCCCTGCACTCCAGCTTCCTCCCTCAGCCCCACGGCCATGGGGCAAACACAGACACAGAGACACACACATCTCCAGCATTGCTAAATCATAACTCATTGTTAACACTGACACGGTAATGATGCCTAGTGCACAGCGAATACTCAAAATGTCCCAATTCTCCAAAATTGTCCTTTCCAGCCACATATACATATATAGGATCCAGAAGTCCCAGAGAAACACACGTTGCAGGCGTTGACAGGGCTCTCCGGTGCCTCTTACAGCAGATAAGCCCTTTTCCTTTAGTGACACCACCGGCTTCCAGGGTCCGGCCAGCTGTCCGGTAGGATGCAGCACAACCCGGACTGGCCCAGCGTGAAATTCGGGTGTGGCGTTCTGCGCAGCAACACTCACAGGAGAAGCTGTCCTCTGCCCGTCACAGCAGGGGACATGTCAGCTGTCCCTCCCAGGTGATGCTACATCCAGTCGCGGGGGAAGGACTGTCGCCAGCTGCTCCTCCATAAGTCCCCCTCCCCTTTGTAACTGGTGGTCCTAGGAGCGTGAATATCCTGTTCCCCAACAGCCCTTAACTCAATGGCTTTGGCACCCGAGCTAGTTGCCTGTGGCTGCTGTAACAGATTACCATAAACAACGCAAGTGTGTTCTCTCCCAGCTCTGTAGACCGGATGTCTAAAATGGGTCACACCGGGCCGAGATCGGTGTCTGCAGGGCTGCATTCCTTCTGCCTACGTTCCTAGGCACATGTGTGGCCCTTTCCTCCGTTTCCAAATCCCATCCCTCCAAGCTCCGCGTCCATCCCTGCATCCCCTCCTCAGGCTCTGACCCTCCTGCCTCCCTCTTAAAAGGACCCTGAAGATCACCAGGGCCCACCTGGATAATCCAGGCTGGCCTGCGCATCTCCGGGTCCCTCACTTAGCCACATTTGCAAAGCCCCTCTTGCCGTACAAGGGGAACCTGTGATTACAGGTTCTGGGGCTTAGGATGGGCACCCGCCTTGGGGATGCTGTTCAGCCGACTTCAACATCCGCTGCTGATCTTCATCTGAATGTGTTCATTCCAGGGGGATTGCACAAATGGGGACTTTCAAACCCATCGCCTTTCCCATATTGGCTGGACTGTTCTAGGAGGAAGTGCTCCCTCCTTCTAGGGCCGCCGTGGACTGTACTGTTCATCCAATGCTCTTCATCCTATGTCTCAAATTTGGCCACCAGAGCCCCTTCCGCCTGGCCTTTTTGTCCTGTTGAGGCATCCCCGTCCGTCCCCAAGTGCATCGGCCCTCCTGGCGCAACGCGATCCATAGTCTGGCTCATCCTGTGCCCACCTCGACCTAGATCTGGACTCAGGCCCCATTGTGCCGCACAGCTTCAGAGACCACCCGTCTGCCTGTGTGCTTGGGTAGCACCGATGCCAGCTCCTTTCAGTATTTAGACAGAAAATGGATTTTTTTGGAATTAAAAGTCATTGTTGCCACTTCCTGTCCAAGCACAAGCCACCAAGAACCTTCTTTGTCTCCCGTTCCACATCTCTGTCTCCCGCCTCCCGGCGAGAGAAAGAGTCCTGGTTCCGAGGAAGACCACCAAGCTGCTGGGGGTGACCAGCCCTTAATCCACAGACAGTGGTTTCAGACAACCACAGCAGCGCCGCTGCTGCGACAAAGCCGGCCTGCGACACGGAGCTGTGGGTCCCCACAGCCAGAGGCCCCTTCGAAAGCCACTTCCATTCTTGTTTCCATCTGGTGTTGCTGTCAATTGTTTCAGGTTCATTGATTTCTGTTTGAATTCAATGTTCGATTTTTTTTGTTCTTGTTGATTTAATTCCATTTCTGAACATGAAAACGTTTACGTGTTTCAAAAGTCAACACATATGTAAAGGATTCTCCGACTTCCCACTCCACCCAGTCCTCCCACCTGGTGGTCATTTATGTGTGTGTGTAGTTTCTGTATGTAGTTTACATGTGTGTGTAGCTCGTGTGTATGGTTTATGTTGTGTGTACAGTTTGTGTGTGTGGTTTATGTGCAAGTGTATAGTTTGCATATGTAGTTTATATGTGTGTAGTCTGTGTGTGTGGTTTATATGTGTGTGTAGTTTGTGTGTGTATCATTTATATGAATGTGTAGTTTGTGCAGTTTATGTGTATGTAGTTTATGTGTGTGGTTTATGTGTGTGTAGAGTCTGTGTGTGTAGTTTATGTGTGTGTAGTTTGTGTGTGTGGTTTATGTGTGTGTATAGTTTGTGTGTGTGGTTTATGTGTGTGTACTTTGTGTGTGTGGTTTATATCTGTGTTTAGTTTGCGTGTGTAGTTTATGTATGCGTGTAGTTCACATGTGTAGGTGTAGTATGTGCCATGTGTGCATGTGGGTGATTTATGTGTGTATAGTGTGTAGTTTATATGTGCGTGTATAGTGCATGTATGATTTGTGTGTACAGGTTGTGTGTGTAGTTTATGTGTGTGTGATTTACATATGCATGTGTAGTGTGTCTGCCTGTGTGATTTCTGTGTGTAGTTTATATATGCGTGTGTAGTGAGGGAATGTGTGATTTGTGTATGTGTAGTTGACGTGTGTGGTGTGTGTGCGTGTATATGATTTGTGTGTGTGTGGTTTACATGTGCGTGTATGGTGTGTGCCGTGATTTGTGTGTGTATGGATTATGTGTGTGTACGATGTGTGTGATTTGTGTGTGCATGGTTTATGTGTGTATGTGGTGTGTGTGATTGTGTGTGTGGTCTCCATGTGCATGTGTGGTGTGACTGATGTGTGTGATTTGTGTGTGTAGTTTACATGTGCGTGTGTGGTGTGTGTGTGGTCTCCATGTGCATGTGTAGTGTAACCGATGTGTGTGATTTGTGTGTGTGGTTTACATGTGCACGTGTGGTGGGTGTGATTGTGTGTGGTTTACATGTGCATGTGTGGTGTGTCTGATATGTGTGGTTTGTGCGTGGTTTAAGTGTGTTGTAGTGTGTGTGATTTGTGTGTGGTTTACATGTGTGTGTATGGTGCATGTGGTGTGTGATTGTGTGTGGTTTACATGTGCATGTGTGGTGTGCCTGATGTGTGTGATTTGTGTGTGTGGTTTATGTGTGTGTGTGATTTGTGTGTGTGGTTTGCATGTGCATGTGTGGTGTGTGTGCATGTCCCCTTACCCCCCCCTTCTCACCCGCCTGCAGACGCCTTTGGCGCTGCACCTGCCCCACTGAGCAGCCTGTCTGTACTCCCGCGCTCCAGCTCCCTGAGTTCTCCCCAAGCCCCCCAGGCCTCCCAGGCCCCCCAGGCTCCCCACGGCCACATGATGCCCCGCGCTGTGGCTGTTCCTGTTTGCACAGCCCTGCCTGGTGAATGAGCACTCAGGTTGTTCCCAGTGTCTCGCTGTGATAAGTGAGGCTGTGCTGCATCCCTCAAGCATGCACTGTTCCCTATTTGCAGAGGTGTCACCTCGGGGGAAATTCCTAGAAATGGAATCGCTGGGTCAAGGGGCAAAGCTGGTGTAATTTTGTTAGCTACCGCCACCTTCTGCTCCCTCAGGGGAAGGACAGATTCCCTCCTAGTGTCTGAGGGAGCCAGTTTCCCATGGCCTCCCCCACCGCAGTCACACTTTTGAATCGCTGCCAGTCTGATACGTGAGAAACTGCATCTCCGCGTAGCTTGTATTTGCATTTCTTTACTACGAGCTTCTTTCCCTATATTCAGAGCCATTTGTTATCTTGTTCTACACACTCTGTCCACGAATTTTACCCACTTCTCTGTAGAGTTTCCGGGTTTTTCCCATCGGCTTGAGTGAGCCATGCACACAGGGAGCCAGAGGCAAAGGGGACGTGAGACCTGCCCACGGGAGGACCAAGGAGGCGACTGCCCCACAGACGGCCTGGGGAAGCCCACCCAGCTGGGAGACAGTGGGTGCGTCGCCTTGGCTCTGGAAGCAGTGGGAAAAGCAGAAAAAGGTCACCCCAGGAAACTCCAGTCACAAGCCCACCTCAGGGGCAGTGTGGCCAGAACTCACGCTCACTGGATGCCTGGAAAAACCTCAGGCCAAAAGTTTAGTTTGAGGGAGTCCTGGCAATCCAAGCTTCTGGCAGAAGCAAAGGCAAAACCTTTCCAGAGAAAAGTGTTGGAAACCCAGACCTCAGAGAATCTTCACAGACAGGGGTCCGGGGAGCACAGCCTTGCCACCTTACAAGTTACCCACACGCAGGAGAAAAGCTGCCCTCCTCACGACAGGAGCCCCCTGCAACGGCGTCTGGGAAACGTCAGGTCCACTCTGCCGGCCACGAGGCCCCTGGAAGCAGGGTGGCCCTGGGTGCAAAGCGGCCGACACCTCGCCCGCGCCCCTGGGCCCCCAGAGGAAAGAAAGCCGCAGGACCCCAGAGTGCCTGTGCGGCCCCTCATCTCCCTGCATGACCACCCCTTTGGCTGTGACCTGGGGGAAAGAAATTGAATCCCATCATTTGGGACTTTCACTTAAAACTCAAAAGTTCTGAGCTTTGGCTTTTAAATGGTGAGGGCAAGAAAACGCATTTTCACTTTAAAATCTAGCAACTGTAATTTGCAAGGGCGTTTGACCTACAGACGTCTTCCATCAAGTAATGCAGGAATGGAAGAGCCCCCCACGTTTGGGCTGCTGTGTGTCACAGTCTTGCCGTCGCCATGGCGGAGCTACAATGTCGCGTGACTGTGCAGCTGGACACCGCGTGGGGCTGCCGTGTGTCACAGTCTTGCCGTCGCCATGGCAGAGCTGCAATGTCACGTGACTGTGCAGCTGGACACCGCGTGGGGCTGCCGTGTGTCACAGTCTTGCCATCGCCATGGCAGAGCTGCAATGTCACGTGACTGTGCAGCTGGACACCGCGTGACCGTGCAGCTGGACACCGTATGGACGGCAGGTGGGAGGCGTGAGTTCCAGCTTTGGCACAAAGGAGCTTTGGGTCGGTTTCATTAATCCTGGTGTAACTGCCCAGTGTGTTCACCTCACCGGCTGCCTAGACACAGCCGATTTATCAAGACAGGGGAATTGCAAAGGAGAAGGAGTAACTCACACAGAGCCAGCTGTGCGGGAGACCAGAGTTTATTACTCAAAAGGGTCTCCCTGAGCATTCAGGGATGAGAGTTTCTAAAGATAATTTGGCAGGTAGGGGCTGAGGAAGTGGGGAATGCTGGTTGGTCAGTTTGCAGATGGACTCATAGGGGGTCAAAGTGAGTTTTTCTTGCTGTCTTCTGTTCCTGAGTGGGATGGCGGAACTGGTTGAGCCAGATGACTGGTCTAGGTGGTGTCAGCTGATCCATGAGTGCGGGGTCTGCAGAATATCCCCAGCACTGATAGGTTTTACAATAGTGATGTGATCTCCAGAAGCAATTTGGGGAGGTTCAGACTCTCACAGCCAGAGGCCGCAAGACCCCTAAACCAGAATTTCTAATCTTGTAGCTAATTTGTTAGTCCTACAAAGGCAGACTGGCCCTCGGGCAAGAAGGGGGTCTATTCAGAAAAGGCCTGTTAATCAATCTTGTTTCAGAGTCAAACCATGAACTGAATTCCTTCCCAAAGTTAGTTCGGCCTACGCCCAGGGATGAACAAGGACAGCTTAAAGGTTAGAAGGAAGATGGAGTCAGTTAGGTCTGATTTCTTTCACTGTCGTCATTTCCTCAGTTATAATTTTTGCAAAGGCGGTTTCATGGGGGGTAAACTCGAATGGCCCCCTGCAGTCCCGGGCGTGGCTTCATGAAGGGGACCCCGACAGTTCTCCTCTCCCTAGGGGCGGCCCCCCAACTGACCACAAGTGTGACTATGAGGCCCTTGGGTAGGGCAACAAAAGGCCAGGGAAGGTGGGGGCGCCCTCCCCAACTCCCAAGCCTCCTTCCACGTGGAGAAAACCGACTTCTCCGACCCCTGCCTCTCTCCCACCATTTGTCACCCACTCCCACGCAGGGAGGGGTTGGCAAATCCAGGCGGGGTCTGCAGGGCAGGCTGGGCTCACTCTCCGCTGCCACCTGCAGGGGCGGCCTGCTCTGCTGAACAGGCGGGGGCTCCCTGGAGGCTGGGCTGGGCTGCACCTTTGGGCAGGTGGCCCCTCCACTCTGGGGTTCAGGGAAGGCCCCCTTGGCCTTCACTCTGAGCTGCGTCCTCCAACCAGCCTCCATTGGGAGTAACAGGCAGCCTGGCATCACAGCCTCTGTGGGCCACTCCTCTGGGCTAAAGTATTACGAATGATGTTTCATAACTGCGTTTGTAGAAAGATGACTACAGCCCAGGCCGCACTGTGTTTATTCTGATTTTAGAAGATATTAAACAGCTTTCCTGACCCCTAAAAGTCTCCTGGGCCCTGGCACTAAGCCTCCTACACTCTGTGAAAGGAAAATCAATCTCGGGCCCCAAAATTACCAAGCCAAGGGAAGAGTCAAGCTGGGAACTGCGCAGGCAAACCTGCCTCCCGGTCCACTCCTGAATAAGATGGCTACGGAGACTAAAAAGCCACTACCTCCCTCAAAATTTGCCCACAAGGAAATTCCTCATAGACAAATGACAGACAGGACCCAACGCCATCCCTCTGCTCCCCTGAGACAAATGCATATCTGATGGCTTCCTCTGCCCTATTGTTGATATAAAAACACAGATTCCCTTAGCCAGACTAAATTGTGTATCAGTGGGAGGCCGATCAAGGGCTCAAAAGAATGCAACAGTTTGTCTCTTACCTACTTATGACCTGGAAGTCCCCCACCCCCACAAGTTGTCAAGCTGTCCCTCCTTACCTGACCAAACAAACGTACATCTTACACATATTGATTGATGTCTCATGTCCCTCTAAAGTGTATAAAAGAAAGCATGGTGGCTCACGCCTGTAATCCCAGCACTTTGGGAGACTGAGGCCGGTGGATGACAAGGTCAGGAGCTCGAGACCAGCCTGGCCAAGATGGTGAAACCCTGTCTCTACTAAAAATACAAAAAATTAGCCAGGCATGGTGCCATGTGCCTATAATCCCAGCTACTAGGGAGGCTGGGGCAGAGAATTGCTTGAACCTGGGAGACAGAGGTTGCAGTGAGCCGAGATCGCACCACTACACTCCAGCCTGAGCAACAGAGTGAGACTCTGTCAAAATAAAGTAAAATAAAATAAAATAAAATAAAATAATAAAATAAAATGCAAACTGTACCCTGACCACCTTGGGCACGTGACATCAAGACCTCCTGAGGCTGTGTCACAGGCCATTACTTCACCTTGGCAAAATAAGTTTTTTAAATTTATTGAGACCTGTCTCAGATGCCTTTTGGTTTACAACCTGATGGAGGGGTTGGCACTGATTGAAGGGTTTTGGGTTTCCAGTGCCTGCCTTCATACCTTACTTCTCAGCGGGTTCAGGACTCAGAACGGAAAAGAGTCCCAGGAGACCCCAGTAACTCTTCAACTCTTTTACTCTCACTGTTTTCTCTCCTTTACAGCAGACACCACTATCTGCAAAGGGTCCTGTTTGCTGCTTCTGCCTGCCAGGAAGCACAGCCTAGAGGGCAGTGTCCATGACTGTCCTGAGTAACCACTGGGTCCCTAGCATCTCAGCTTCACAGCTGTTCCGTAAATGACCTTCAGACGGAGGGACGAGGCGGGTGGGTGGATGGAAGCATGGATGGGTGGAAGCACGGATGTGTGGATGGGTGGATAGGTGAGTCGGTGGGTGGATGGATGAGTGAATAGATGGGTGGATGGGTTGATGAGTGGGTAGATGGGTGGGTGGACAGATGGGTGAATGGATGGACGGATGAGTGGGTGGATGAGTGGATGGATGGGTGGGTGGGCAGGTATGTGGATAGATGGATGGGTGGATGGATGGGTCAGTAGGTGGATGGGTAGGTGGGTGAATGGGTGGGTGGGTGGATGGATGGATGGATGAGTAAATGGATGGATGGATGGATGAGTAGATGGATGCATGAATGGATGGAGGATGGTGAATGGATGGGTGAGTAGGTGGATGGACAGATGGGGAATGGATGGATGGATGAACAAATAAGTGATGGATGGGTGGGTGTGTGGATGGGTGGGTGGGTGGATGGATAGGTGTGTGGATGGGTGGGTGGGTGGATGGATGGATGGGTGGATAGAAGGATGGATGGATGGATGGATGGATGAGTAGGTGGATGGACAGATGGGGAATGGATGGATGAATGAACAAATAAGTGATGGATAAGAGGGTGTGTGGATGGATGGGTGTGTGGATGGGTGGGGGGGTGGATGGGTGGGTGGGTGGATAGATGGATGGATGGATGGGATGTGTAGATGGGTAGATGAATAAGTGGATGGATGGGTGAGTGGGTGGATAAGTAGATGAATGGGTGGACGGGCGGCGAGTGGATGAGTGGGTGGGTGGAGAAATACATGAGTGGGTGGATGAATAGGTTACAGAGTAAAGTGCCACCACCAGAGCAGTGCAACAGCGTGCTTTGCACTCAGCTCTGCCATGGAAAAAGTGGTTCCTTCCCAGGCTCTCACCAGGCTCACATGGGCTCCAGACCCCTGCACCCCCAACCAGACTGGGGACACAGGGACTGTCTGCTCAGCTCTGCATCCAAGCACCTGACCAACACTGAGTGAGTCACAGGGAACCAGGTGGCCTGAGAGAAGGACCAATGACAGATGGCCTCGCCCATGTCGCCAGGAGGCTTGGGTCCCAGTCCTGTGGCCCCACCAGCCAAGAGCTCGTGGACATTCAGAATCAGGCTTGCTGGTTTAAGCCTGGGCATGCAGCACCAACACAGTCTGCCCATGGGCTCTCTGGGTCGGGCCCTGCCTGACTCAGCCCCTGCATCACCAGTGCCAGGCCAGACACAGGCAGGCTCAGTGGTTGGGCTAAGTAGTGCTGGGGACCCAAACCAGGCATCAGAGGGATTGAGATGCCCCCAGGCTGACTCCCACTCAAGCGGGTCCCCCCGCCACCCCCCCGAGCCCATCCCCTCTGTCCACCCGCTGCCACTCTGACAGCTACAACCCATCCAGGCTTGGGGCTGCCTGGACTCTGCCTACAACTTCACAGGCTCACTCCCATGCTGTCCTTCACACCTGGAGAAGTGCCAAGGTTACCTGTGCCACAGAACGAACAGCCGTATGCACTCTGCACCCTGCTCAGCCATTGAGACAGCAGATTCTGTAGCTTTGGGCAGTTCCCACATCCTTCCAGTCCTGATCTTTCCCCTGGAAGCCAAGGAGCGTTCAGTGCCTTCTTTACGTGCTCTTGGCCCCTGTCCACAGGTCCCTTGTTGTGGAACTATGAGTGAACCCAGCGTTCTCCCCAGGGACCCCAGCACAAAACGAGCTTTCAACACACATGAGTGAATAAAATTGTCCCAGAAAGCTGGAGACTTTACACAGTGGCTTACAATGTCCCTAGTACACTACCTCAGTCCAGAAGGGAGAGAAGGGGCTGTGCACACCAGGAATCCAGAAGCCCACATGTACCTGCCCAGGGTCTGTGCACAGAGCCCCGGCAGGTCCCATCTCCTGGGCTTCAGAATAATGATATAAATACAGGGACAAAGATGGAGCAGGTGCCACTAAATGTGCAAACCCTCCCCCTTCTTCCCGTGAGGCCAGAAGTACCTAGGTAGGAGCAGCCCCTACCTCCGACCACCTCCCTCCCTGCAGTGGGAATAGCAGCCCGGATCCACAGGCCGTGCAAGTGTGGCTCTACCCCCAGCATGCCCTGGTGCAAAGCCACGCCCAGGGAGATGTTATCTGCACCCCAGACTGCCTGTGGTGCCGCCGAGTGGTGCCGAGGAGGGAGCAGGGCACATCTGGAGTCTATATCACCTGCCTTCCCTAGGCAGTCTTGGGCCCTCTCCACATTCAAGGCGAGGGAAGCAGAGGATCTCCACACAGGCCCCCTGAGCACCTCCCTTCTCTTTTTGCTAATAGATAACCCAAGGCTTAAGGGATTTTGGAACCAAGACATGGTCACTGACGTTAGAGGAATGGCTCGCTCTCCCTCCTGGCATCCCTACCTGGTAAGCGGGGGCAGTTGACCCTTTCCAAAGCACCCTGGTTGCTGTAGGAAGGAGAATGGAGACATCGGGCTGAGCCCACTGGCCTCCTTCGGCGCTGGGGCTCTCCCCTGCAGACAGCCTTCCTCAGCAGCCGCACAGCCCAGGGCTCCTCCTCCCTGGGTGCTGGTAAGCCCAGGTAAGCCTCTGGCTGCCCAGCAATTCCAATACCCAGAGAGAAGAGCCAGCAGGGCAGGCCATGTTCTCACCAAGCCATCTGCAGAGGGGTCAGGTCCACCCTGAGTCCTCCCTTCTCAGTAACAAGCTGCTGCTGTGTTTTCCATTGTCCCACAGCTGATTTGTCAGTCGGTGCAATCACAGCGAGGACAAACACTAATGTCCCTCCTGAGACCGCTCTGCCAGCTGATGGTGTGGACCTTGACTCCACAGCGGGTGACTGCAGGCCCTCCAGCTGGCCCTCGGTGGCCTGGAGTGGCTCGTCCTGGACAGACTCGCCGCTATGACGCAGGGGGAACTGCCAGGAGTCCCCAGTTGAGGTGATCTGACAAATGCCATGGCGCTGTTCTAAGCCAGCAGCCTGGCTTACCCACAGCCTTTCCGCTGTGTGACCTTGAGCAAGTGCCTTAACCTCTCTGAGCCTCAGCTTGCCCCTCTGTTAAAGAATGGTCATATATGACACCTAGCAAGGTTATGTGGAGTATCAGTAACAAGGAATCCACTGCAGCCAGTGTTGCAGGTGTAACTGGCTGGGGCTGGTGTCACGGGTGGTAAAAGAATTTACTGAGACAGTCGTGGGTAAAGAAAGTCTGAAGACACCTTGCAAGAGAACAGCAGGCAGCATGGCAGAGAGAAGGCCACCTCCCCAGGGGCAGGGGCCAGGGGGAAGTTTGATAGGGTCACACTGGAGAGGCGACATGCAGACAGGGTCATGCTGGAGAGGTGACATGCAGACAGGGTCACTCTGGAGAGGCTACTTGTGGATATGGTCACACTGGAGAGGCCACATGCAGACAGGGTCATGCTGGAGAGGCCACATGCAGACAGGACACACGGAGGCCACATGCAGACAGGACACACTGGAGAGGCCACATGCAGACAGGGACACACTGGAGAGGCCACATGCAGACAGGGTCACCTGGAGAGGCCACATGCAGACAGGTACTAGGGTCACGTCTGGAGAGGCCACATGCAGACAGGGTCACCTGGAGAGGCCACAGACAGGGCACGGAGAGGGGGGGGGGGGGGGGGGGGGGGGGGGGGGGGGGGGGGGGGGGGGGGGGGGGGGGGGGGGGGCAGCGGAGAGGCACATGCAGACAGGGTCCGGAGGCCGCGGGAGGGGGCCAATGCAGACAGGGTCAGCTGGAGAGGCCACATGCAGACAGGGTCACTCTGGAGAGGCACATGCAGACAGGGTCACGGAGAGGCCACATGCAGACAGGGACACACTGGAGAGGCCACATGCAGACAGGGTCATGCTGGAGAGGCCACATGCAGACAGGGTCACGCTGGAGAGGCCACATGCAGACAGGGTCACTCTGGAGAGGCCACATGCAGACAGGGACACACTGGAGAGGCCACATGCAGACAGGGTCATGCCGCAGAGGCCACATGCAGACAGGGTCATGCTGCTGGAGCTACGTGCAGAGCGAGGTATTTGGCAACAGGAGGTGTGCAAGCGGGCTGCTTGTGGCTAGCCATTTCTTAGAACAATGGCTGTCCCCCAACCTAGTTCATGTTCTCGCCAGCTAGGGCCTGTGGTGCCATGGAGTTGTGCAGAGGAGGGAACCCCTTCCTCATTTCTATCAGCTGATCAGGACTCCACGTTTGGTTTCGCTGCATATAACAATCCCAGCAAAAGAAGCATAAACAAGAAAGAAGCTGATTTCTTTCTGAAGGGAGAATCTGGGGATGACTGATTGAGGGTGAGGTGGCAGCTCCACGATGTCCTCAGGGACCCAGATCCTGGCTGTCCTGCTCCTCATCCTCCATGCATGGTGTCTAGCCTCAAAGCCACTCCATGGTCCAAGGTGGCTGCTGGTGCTCCAGCCATCAAGACCACAGGACAGGTGGAAGAAAGCTGGAAAAGTACAGGGCAGAAAAGAGCCCCTCCCAGAAGTCCCGCTGAGTCAGCTCGTTTTTTAGCCATCTTCCTGGAAGTCTCCTCCAGCACTTCTGCCTTTAACCCACTGGCCACCACTTAGCAGCTCGGCTCCACTTAGCGTCAGGGAGGAAGCTGGGAGATGCAGGTTTTCATTCCGGCCAGCTACGTGCCCCACCACGCATCAGGGTTCTGCTTCCGCGGAGGAAGGGAAGAGGAGCGTGTCTGTACAGGAGGAGCTAGACCCACAATAAACGTAAGCCACGCTAATGTTGTCAGCATCCCCAGAACAGCCAGCAACACGGCCTCGCATCACACCCAACCTCCCGCCAGCCTCCAGCCTGGGCAGCGTCCTCACTGCACCGCAGCCTAGAGAGGGAGCCGGGGTGCAAAAGGGACAGAAAGGGAGAGAGCCGGAGGCCAGGCTGACCCAAGCAGCCAGGGATGGAGGACAGACTGTGGAGGCAGATGGGAGTTCAGGGCAAGGAAAGTCTTGGGGGTTGCCTGGGGCGGGGGAGGGAGGTGTGGGGGGCAGAGGTAGGGGTGAGCTGCACCCGGGAGGTAACATGCACCCTCTACCTAAGGAGACCCTGAAAGGCCGAGGGGAGGCGGTAGCATGCAACAGCACCCGCTGCTCCCCTCTGCAGGAGGCTGACTCCACGGAGGACCATGCTCTGGAAGAGGAACCCAAATATGCATTTCTGCCACACCTCAGCCTCTCCTGGCCCCAAGGCAGGTGCAGGCTCAGAGCTGGGGAACCGGCTGGAGATTTTCCTCTTTTTGCTGACTCTGCCCTGCAGTATTCTGAGATACAGGGGTCAGGACTTCAACATATGAATTTGGGAGTCACAGTTCAACCCAGCATGCTATACAGATCTCAAGGGTGTCAAACAGGGAGTTGACAAAGGCAGACTCCACCAAGATAAGAACCTGACCACCTCCGAGGTATGCGCTCATCAGTCCCCACTGCACCCGCTCCAGGGGCGACTTTTCATTGCAGATCAGCATGGCCTGTTCTAGAGCTTCCTACAGGCAGAGTCAGGCTGCACTGGCCCGCCCCAGCTCTCAGGGGACTGCCATCACCGTGCACCCACACACCACCAGCTGTAACCCAGGCACAGGACCTCGAGGTGGGCCAGCTCAGCTGCCGACAGGAGCGAGTGGTGCTGAGGTATCCAGCAGGATGATTCTCGTGGGAGCCGTGGCTCAGCACCTCCTGGCTGGAACGGCCATCCTATTCAAATAAATGAGTAACAAAAATGGGCACGCTCTCCACTTCCGAAAGCAATGCTGGCCAGGCGCAGTGGCTCACGCCTGAAATCCCAATGCCAGAGACATGTGAACCACAGCAACTCCATCTTGAACAGGAGCTGGGTAAAGTGAGGCTGAGACCTGCCGGGCTGCATTCCCGGGAGGTTAGGCCTTCTAAGTCACAGGATGAGATAGGAGGTCGGCACAAGATACAGGTCAGAAAGACCTTGCTGATAAAGCAGCTTGCAGTAAAGAAGCCGGCCAAAGCCCACCAAAACCAAGGTGGCCATGAGAGTGACCTCTGATTGTCCTCACGGCTCATTATATGCTAATTAGAATGCATTAGCTGCTAAAAGGCGCTCCCACCAGCGCCATGACAGTTTACAGATGCCATGGCAACGGCTGGAGGTTACCTTATATGGTCTCAAAGGGGAGGGGAGGAGACCTCAGTTCCTCTTCGTCCCTTTACTTTCCTAATAAACTTGCTTCACTTTACTCTGCGAACTCGCTCCAAATTCTTTCTCGCATGAGATCCAAGAGGACCTCTCTTGGGGTCTGGATCAGAGCCCCCCTTTTCCAGTAACACCAGCACTTTGTGGGAAAGACAGAGGCGGGAGGATTGAGTGAGGCCAGGAGTTCAAGATCAGCCTGGCCAACATAGGGAGACCTAAGTGTCTAACTTAAAAAAAAAAAAAAAAACCCACGTGCGGTGGCTCAAGCCTGTAGTCCCAGTACTTTGGGAGACCGAGGTGGGCAGATCACTTGAGCCCAGCAGTTCAAGACCAGCCTGGACAACATCGTGAAACCTTGTCTCTACAAAAAAAAAAAAAAATACCAAGAAATTGCCGGGCACGATAGTGTGCACCTGTAGTCCCAACTATTCAGAAGGCTGAGGTGGGAGAATCGCCTGAGCCCAGGAGGCAGAGGTTGCAGTGAGCTGAGATCGCACCACTGCACTCCAGCCTGGGCGATAGAGGGAGACCCTCTCTCAAAAAAAAAAAAAAAGAAACCCGGGCAGGCACGGTGGCATGCACCTGTAGTCCCCAGCTACTGCGGAGGCAGAGGCAGCAGAACTGCTCGAGTGCAGGCTGCAGGTCAAGGCTCCAGTGAGTTATGATTGCACTCCAGCCTGAGTCACAGAGCAAGATGCAGTCTTAAAAATAAAAATAAAAAATAAAAGCAGTGCTATTTTCCTACAAATGAAGAAATCTCATCAGACAAATACTGCCACAAACCAGATGAAAATCATGATCTAATATTCCAACAAGAACTTCGGCTCTGAAGGGAAACCACAGCACAGAATAAGAACACAGGGAAGAGGTGGCCAAACGGCAGCGGAGTCTGTGGTAGGAAATGACAGAATTCAGGAAGGAAACTGAAGAACAAGACAAAACCATTTCAGAAATGAAGAAATGAAGTTACAGGTAATATGAGAGCGCAGACACCACGAAAATCACGTAAAAAAGGAAAAAGTGAGCAAATGAAAAGAAAGAGGAAAGAGATTAAAAAGGATTAGAGAGAAAGCGACCATGAAAGACCAGTAAAGGGCCGGGCGTGGTGGCTCCCGCCTGTAATCCCAGCTCTTTGGGGAACAAGATAGTTGGATCACAAGGTCAGGAGTTCAAGACCAGCCTTGCCAAGATGGTGAAACACCCGTCTCTACTAAAAATACAAAAAATAGCCGGGCATGGTGATGTGTGCCTGTAATCTCAGCTACTCGGGAGGCTGAGGCAGGAGTATCACTTGAACCCAGGAGGCAGAGGTTGCAGTGAGCTGAGATTGTGCCATTACACTCCAGCCTGACAACAGAGCAAGACTCTTATTCAAAAAACAAACAAACAAACAAACAAACAAAAAACAGTAAAGGGGCTCCAGCGTACACATACGACAGGCAAAACTCTAACAGATCAGAACAAGTATTGACTGCTTGATTTATATGAGAGGTGATCTCATATAAGCTAGGGTCGCCCGGGCTGGCCTTGAACTTCTGGCCTCCCGAGTAGCTGGGACCACAGGTGTGCACCACAGCACCCTGCTGAACAAGGATTGAAACTATCATTCAAGACCTCTTTATTGAAATGCAGGCAGACTTGCGCCTGCCTGTAAAAGTGCATGCTGTATACTTGGGTGTGTTGGCCCAGAACAGTCAACACAAAACACGCCTTCGTAAAATCACTGGACTTTAAAGATAAAGAAATAATCCTTTAGGCAGCCAGACAGAAAGACCAAGTATCTTATAAAGCAAAGAAAACCAACTTGACATCAGACTTCTCCACAGTGACATTCAATACCAGAAGAAAAAAGAAGCAATGCCTCCTTATCTAGAATTTGTGGATAGAATTCTGTCCCCTAAAAAGATATGTTACACTTTCGGAAATTGAGGCAAGTGGATCACTTGAGATCAGGAGTTTGAGACCAGCCTGGCCAACATGGTGAAATCCCGTCTCTACTAAAAACACAAAAATTAGCCAGTCGTGGTGGCAGGTGCTTGTAATCCCAGCTCTTTGGGAGGCTGAGGCAGGAGAATGGTGTGAACCCGGGAGGCAGAGCTTGCAGTGAGCAGAGATCGTGCCACTGCACTCTAGCCTGAGCGATGGAGCAAGAATCCGTCTCAAAAAAAATAAAAAATAAAAAATAAAAAATTGAAGATGATTCGGCTCATGATTCTGGAGGCTGAGAAGTCCAAGTTTGAGGGGCTGCATCTGGTGAGGGCCTTCCTACTGTGTCATCACATGGCAGAAGGCATCACACAGCAAGAGAGTGTGAGAGAGTGAGAGAACACATGCCCAACCTTGAGGCCTTTTGTCACCTGTATGGATCATCCATGGATCATCCTAAACACCTCCCCTTAGGCCCTACTTCCCAACACTGTTGCATTGAGGACTGAGTTTCCAACATGTGTTTTTAGAGGGACACATTCAAATCACAGCTTCCCCCCCACCACCACCACCCATTTTAATCCTGGGCTTTGCCTAGCTCCAATTCCTCTCTTATGTAAAGCAATGGATCAGACACACAGCCCTGGGGGAACTGTGAGAACTGAAGGGGCTGGGGCCTCTCTCACACAGAACCCCAAAACCCTCCCATGCCTCCAGGACCCCCAGCAGGGAAGAACCCCACCTAACTCAGGGCCCAATCAGAGGCAGGGCCAAGGGTTATCCCTGCCCTCAGACTGATTTTCCCAGGCCAGGGTCTGAGAGCCCTGAGCAGCCAGTTTTTCTTCCCATGGGATGTGACTGGGCAGGGCCAGTGAAGGAACCCAGAGGCATGTTAGTCAAAGTGGGTTTCAGGCTCTGGGTGAGGGGTCCCGCATGGTGAGAAGCTGGGCCCACCTCCCACAGAGCCCACAGAACGCACTCAAACTCAGACACCAACAAGAAGATGCCAAGGCTGGGGAGGGCCGGCCCAGCCCGCAGAGTCCTTCAGGGAAGGACTCTTCCCTGGCTGTGGTCAGAGCGGCTGCTCAGGAAATCCCTGGCAGCAGAGTAGGCACCCCCTCCAGGCACCAGGAGGAGAGGGGTGCGGGGTTATTCCGGGTCAGTCATTGGGATTTGGGACTCGCCTGGACACCCACATCCACTTCTCCTCCACCAGGCATTTCTCCCATCAGGGAAGAGGAATGCTCAGATGGGCCCAGAGGCCATGCAGAAAGAAGGAGGCCTCGCCCGGGGCTGAGAAGGCAGTGATGGGAGGCCGGCCCCAGGCTTGGGGTGTGGGTGGTTTCCATTGGAAAACTTTATAATAAAAAATTGAAAGAAAGAATGTAATTCCCTCTACAAAAATATGTCCTCATGATGCCACGTACCCACCTACACCCACCTGCCCTGACCCCAGGCGCCTCCTTCCACAGCCAGCCACTGCAAAGGAGGCCAGGGAATGTGTCTTCCTGGTGCCCACGAAGGAGACACAGGGCTGGAGGGCATGGGGACCCAAGTTTCCAGGCTTGGGAAGGGAAACTGTCCACAGCGACCCCACAGTAAGGACAGCCTCTGATGGCAGCCCCCACTGGCCAAACTACATCCCCCTGGGCAGAGTGCACCAGGCCTGCCTTCCCTCCATGCTGGTTCCAACTCACAGCCGGGGTGAGGCCGGGGCAAGGCCAGGTCCCACCTCACAGGGAAGGCTCCCTGGGTGCTGCCCTGGCCAGGGCTGTGCATTCTTGTCACCAGTCCCTCCCTGACCCCCAGTGACTCTGGCTGGGCCTCCACCCCTGCCCAGACCCACCCCACCACACAAGACCCTGACTTACCATTCACTCTTTTTTAAATATTTTATTTTTTCAGAGACAGGGTCTCACTGTGTTTCCTAGGCTAGAATATAGCGGCTGTTCACAGGCATGATCATAGCTCACTGCAGCCTGGAATTTCTGGCCTAAAGCAATCCTCCTGGCTCAGCCTCCTGAGTAGCTACAGAGCAAGAGGCCCCCACGCCCGGCTCTCAGCATTCCCTCTTTTATTTTATTTTATTTTATTTATTTATTTATTTATTTATTTAGAGGCGGAGTTTCACTCATCACCCAGGCTGGAGTGCAATGGCTCGATCTCGGCTCGCTGCAACCTCTGCCTCCTGGATTCAAGTGATTCTCCTGCCTCAGCCTCCCCAGTAGCTGGGATAATAGGCACCTGCCACCATGTCCAGCTAATTTTTGCATTTTTTTTTTTTTTTAGTAGAGATGGGGTTTTGCCATTTAGGCCAGGCTGGTCTTGAACTCCTGACCTCAAGTGATCCACCCACCTCAGCCTCCCAACGCGCTGGGATTATAGGCGTGAGCAACCGTGCCTGGTTGGCTTTCCCTCTTGAGCACATGCATGTAGGCAGGAATCCCAGCCCCCTTTGCAGATGAGCAAACTGAGGCACAGAGAGGTTCAGCCACCTGCGAAGTTTGCACAGCCAGGATCCACCGCCTTCTCACAGCACCCACCCTCTGCCCAAGGAGTGCCCAGTTTGGCAAGGCAGGTGACACCAATCCCAACTGGGAAGCCAGGTTTTATGAGGCCAGGACAAACAGCACTGATTTGAAGCCTCGTAGAGGGGTTCAAATCACAGGCCCTGCCACGGGCTGGCCTCAGGGTCCTGGGGGAGCTGTGGGCATGTTTCTGAGCTGTAGCTCCTCTATCCACCCAAGGGAGCTGGTAGCACTGGCCTTAGAGTGTGCTGTGAGCCTGGGGGGTTGCAGGTGGGCATTGAATGATTCCTGCCACCCCACAAATACCACTCTGCCCCTCCAACGGGGGCAGCCCCTCACGGCCTGCCTCGGCAGCCTGGAAGTTACAGTCAATTGCATCACCCCCAGGAAGATGGAGGGAGGCCCCCAGGACCTCATGAGGGTGGTTTTCTGCATAATGAGATGCCTTGGATATTCCTAGCCTAGGCCTCTGTCAGCACATCAGTGAAGGGAGCCCTGCTGGACAAGTTCAGGAGGACTCCAGGATCCTGAGTGACAGATTCCACATCCACACAGGCAGACCGGGGTCTGCAATTAAAGATGGGAGGTCCCAAGGTCCAGGCGGGGGCTCCCGCATGTTCCCAGGAAAGCACCAGGCAGCGGGGATGGTGGGCAGCAGTTCTGGGCTTTGCTCCTCCCCAGGCCCCATTTCTTCATCTGTAAAATGGGGAGGAAATATTTTCCCTTCCTAACTGCATTAGAAAGACAAGATAAGCAGCCGACTGGGGAAGGTGGAACTTCCCGCTCACGCAATATCGGGTGAAATAAGTGGGTTCAGAGCCTGAGCGATGGTGCTGGCCCCCCAGCCACTGGTGTGGATGCAACACGTCGCAGGACTCAGCCCGTCGAACCCCCGCCCACCGCTGCGCTGACTCCCCCTTCCTCCTGACAGAGCCCTGATGCCCGGCCATCCTGATGGCGGGAGCTCCCCTAGGCCTCCACAGCCCTGGTCCAAACGAACCCTGCGCTCCGCACCGGGGCTCCTCACCACTGGGGCACCCTGGGCTGCCCTCGGGGCTGGCACTCTCGGTGGTGGGGGCCGTCCCGTGCCTGGTAAGATGCTGCGCGACACCCCCGGCCTCCACCCACCAGACGTGGGTAGCACTCGTTGTGACAACCAATTTATACCCAAACATTGCCAAAACTGCCCCCAGTGGAGAACCAATGACGGGGAGTCTAGACTGTCCATGTCACCTTCTCTTAGTTCTTCCCCAGACTGGGACGTCTCACAACCAAGTCCTTGTCCCACCCCACTCTCTACATCCCGGCATCCAGCACCGGCCCCTGCTGAGGGCCCGGCCAATGTTTCCTGAATGAATGAGTGGCCCCTGGATGTGAGCATGGGTTACACACCTCACGGTGATTGGGTGCGGGTTTCTCATGAGTAGAGGGGCCCCCGCAGGCCAGGGCTGCACTGAGCAGGGACGTGAGTGACTCCCTCTGTGAAGGCGACCACTTGAGGCAGGATTCTAGGAGCCTCTGTCACACCCGGCAGTGCACACGATGATTCAGAGAGAGGCCGTCCCAAGGCCTCCCGGCTCACCGGTCGCAGTCTCCCCGGTCCTCCCATCACCCTCCACACAGCACCACTACCACCCACATCCCTGCTGGGCAGAAGAGGGGGTCGGGAGGGCAGACACAGGGCAGTGGGCGAGTCTGAGCCAGGTTTTGTGGGGCCACCCTATAAAGAAAAGAATACAAACTTAGAAAAACAAAATTAGGTGTGACAGTGAATATTTCTTTAGGATGAGAAAAAAAAAGCAAACATACAAAATCCAGAAAACCAACATCGTGTTTTTATGAAGGGCCTGCTCCATCTCTGTAACACTTCTTCCTGCATTTTTTGGCTGCATACTTTTTATCTATCTCATTGTTTGAGTATTTTACATCACCTACGATAGAAGGAATAGAAACATAATTGCTCTTCCTCCAGCATGGCTGATTGAAATTTGCTTTTTCTTATTTATAATTAGAACCCATAGAACAGATGACTTAACACGTGTGCACATAGCTTTGCAGTACAGCTAAAGGTCTGTGTACGTTAAACAACAATTTCTGATCAATTCTATTTACAAGATTCCTGTTTGAAAAAGGAAGCAGGCCAGGCATAGTGGCTCCCACCTGTAACTGCCAGTACTTTGGGAGCCCAAGGTGGGGCGGATCGCTTGAACCGTGGAGTTTAAGACCAGCCTGGCCAACATGGTGAGATCCTGTCTCTACAAAAAAAAAAAAAAAAAAATAGCTGGGTGTGTAGTTCCAGCTACTCAGGAGGCTGAGGAGGAAGGATTGCTTGAGCCTGGGAGGTTGAAGCTGCAGTGAGCTGTGACTGCCCTACTCCACTGCAGCCTGGGCGACAGAGCAAGTCCCTATATCAAAGAAAGAGGAAGCAGCAATGCTGGGTGCACATTTATAATTGTATACGATGCATTATCAACAGACCATTTCTGCTCTGGCAAGGCCCTGATGAGAGCTGAATACTGTGCTTACAATGGCACACACCAGAGGACCGTCAGAGGGTCCACTGGGCGCTTGGGCTCCATGTGTTTCAGACCAGCCTGGCCAACATGGTGAAATCGGCATCCATGTGCAGTGCACAGCATGGCAGGGTGCATTCTCCTCCTCACGATCTCTCCCAAGCACCTTCAGGTCGTGATGCCCAAGAAACCATCTATACCCAGGTCTTAATCCATAAAAGTGCCTAAGAGAGGTCAACGCTATTGAAAGGGAAGTCGAACATCACTCTTGAAACACTCGCTAGAAATGAGAGACGTGGCAGGCCCCGCAGGGCAGCAGGGGGAAGCCGCAGGCAGACCAGGAGGCAGAAAGGAGTGAGGGAAAGGCCAAGCCACAGCCTCTGTTGGCTTCCCTGGGAAAGCCGGGCAGAGCAGGGGAGACAGCTTGGGACGGGCTGATTTGTCTGATTCTGGGTTCCGGGGCTGTCCATTGTGGTCTGGTTCTGGGCCTGGGTTGACACTGGGCAGGGAGATATTGGCTGGGGGGAGAGAAGATGAAGGAAGTGGTTTGGAGCAGGGGCTCTGGGCAGCAGGGGAGGTGCCAACAGCCCTGGCCAGGAGGTTGGCCCTGTCATCATGACCACAAGTAGTCAAACGCAGGATCTAAGGAAGCACAGATCAAGGATGAAGCCAGCAGGAAGGTCAGTGGGGATGAGGGGCCCTTGGGGTCTTTCTTCCTCTGCCTCCTTCCCCTTCCCACACCCGAGGGTAAATTGTGTTCTTCTGTGAAAGCCACAAGAACTCTCAGACACCCAGAGAGAGTTCACACACAAACACAGGAAGAGACACAAGTCGCATTACCATCTCAACAGATGCGGCCGAGTGTTCGATGACACTCACTGTCTGTTCTTAAGGAAAAGCTCAGCCCTCTGGGAAGAAAAGGCCCGTTGTTGGAAGGCCATCGATGGAAATGGAAATGGAAGGCCCATCGATGAAGGCCATCTATGGAAAAGTCAGAGCTGCCAACGGAGCTAATAGGAAAATGTTGAAAGCTTTCTTTACAAGATTGGCAAGGGGACAAAGACACCTATTAGTGCCACCGCTATTCAATATCAGCCTGGATGTGGCAGACCGCACAGCGAGTTGGGTAAAGTTTGTGAAGAAGAAAACAAAACTGTCTTTATTCACAGATGATATGGTTGTGTATGCAGAAGAGCCTACACAATCCACGGGGAAATTCTGAGGATTCAGAGGAGTTTAGCAAAGTTGTTGGGTTCAAAATCCATAGGCAAGATTCCATTTTCTTACTATATATTAGCAACAATGTTGGAAAAATAAAATTTATAAAAAGACGTAAGACCATAGAATATCAAGAATCTAAGAATAATGTACAAGGTCACTATACAGAAATGTTATTAATAGGCATTAAAGATGGTCTAAACAAATGGAGATACCATGCTCATGGATTAGAAGACGCAAAATGAATTCTTCCCAAATTAATTAATTTTTTCCAAATTGATTTGTAGAACTAAAGAAATTGCTGTCCAAATCCTAACCAGGATTTTGCAGAACTTAAAATACTTACTCTAAAATTTTTGTTGCTTTTGTTTTTGATTTTCTTCTCCTTCTTCTTCTCCTTCTCCTTCTCCTTCTCCTTCTCCTTCTTCTTCTCCTTCTTCTTCTTCTTCTTCTTCTTTTCTATTGAGACAGGGTTTCTTTATGTTTTCCAGGCTGGTCTCAAACTCCTGGGCTCAAGCCATTCGCCCGCCTCAGCCTCTCAAAGTGCTTGGATTACAGGCATGAGCCACTTCATCCAGCCTAAAATTTGTATGGAAATACAAATTCAATTTGACAAATATTTGGCCGGGCACGGTGGCTCATGTCTATAATCCCAGCACTTTAGAAGGCTGAGGTGGGTGGATCACCTGAGGTCAGGAGTTCATGACCAGCGTGGCCAACATGGTGAAACCCCATCTCTACTAAAAATACAAAAATTAGCTGGAAATTACTTGAACCTAGAAGGCGAAGGTTGCAGTGAGTCGAGATTGTGCCACTGTACTCCAGCCTAGGCAAGAGAGCGAGATTCCATCTCAAAAAGAAAAATAATAAATAAAAAGTATTTATTGAGCACCTTAGTCCAGGGACTGCTTCTGGTACTTGGGATGCCTCTGAGAACCCCACCCACAAAGACCCTTCTTTGTAGACCTTAGCAGGAGAGACACACAGTAAAGAGTAAACACAATACATAAGCAAAGGACCCACTATGGCAGGAGGTCATAACTGTTTTGCAGAAAACCAAGACTACAGAGGGGAGGGTCGCCAGGACATCTAGGGGCGGAGGTGGGGTGAGAATCCAATCTTCCACACGGGTCATCTCTGCGACCCATCTCTGTGACCCCAACAAGAGGCCCCTCGCCGGCCATCCCGTTCTAGCTTCTGATGTCCTGATGTAGAAGCGGCTCCTCCGCAGCTCTGAGGTGAGAGGCCAAGCCCTCCGTGACCCCAAAAGGCCAGGGCTCCCCAAGTGTTATCCACAAACACCCCTGTGGGGACTGCAGGCTCCTCCAAGGCGCCCTTGCACTGGTCTCTTGCAGAGCTTCTCCACCCACTATCTGGGCCCTGACACAGTGGGAGGGTGCCTGTCCTTACCCCAGCCGGATGTCCCACCACACTCCTGCCTGGGGACTTCTGGCACGCAGGAGAGGCTGGACACGCTGGCTGCAGAGAGGCTTGCCCCAACGCCGTTGCCCGTTTTACCTTGAAGTTCGTGGTTCTTTAATTCTTGCTCCAAACTGTGCATCAACCTTTAAAATATATGATATTGAAGTTCTCCTTCAGCCTCTGGTGTTTCATCAGAGTTAAATCCAGAGATTTCACGAGCAGTAGATAAATCTGCAGTAGAGAAAAGTGCTCCAAAGGTGGGCGCGCCAGGCTCCCATTTGGAGCTGTTTATAAATGCTTTTACGTGGACCCCTCCTAGATGACCAGGGATGGCCTCAGAGCAACCCTGGGAAGGATGAGGAGGGGGGTCCGGGGACTCCAGACGAAATCGCACAGCCGCCTACCATGTGAGTGGAAACCCATGCTGCTTCTGCCTGGCCTAGGATCCGCGTTCAGGGGAAGCCGCGTCCTTGGGGTCATGAGACGTGATTGTTCAGACCAATGGATGAGGCTGAGCAAAATCATTTCATTTCCCCCGCACTTGCCAAGGGCAGGGACTTTCCTGTTTGTCCCTGCCCGATACGCAGTAAGGGCTCAGAACTACTTAAGAACAAATCAATGAACCTATGGCTTTATGGCAAATACCACAGAAACAACCTTAGAAATGGGCTGAGGAGGCTGTCTGGGCTCTAACAAGTGACCTCATCTCTCTGAACCTTAATTTCCTCATCGGTAAAGCGGCAGTGCAGCCCCTCCCTCCCAGGACGCTCCCTGGCAGAGTGCAGCCCTGCCGTGCAGCAGCAGCCGGTATGACCTCGTCCTTGTGATCAGGAGAGCCCTGCTGAACTGTTTCCGCCCCGCAGGTGCCTACGAAGCCCGGGAAATGGTGTGGCCTTCCTGGAACCATGCAATGGCACTGCTGTCACCAGGAAAAGGGCCTGTGGCACCCACCTGGCCACTCATGTCCTAAACGAGACGGGCCCTCTTCACCAGCTTCAGTGGTTCGTTGAGATGAGGACTTGGGAATTTTGCTGCTTAACAGAGCAACTGAGCACCCAGGTGGCTGCCCCAGCGGGCCCTGGAGACGTTTCAGGAGACCTGGCAGGGACCCAAGCCTCTGCCACTGCACCAGGCCCTGGCCAGGGGGCTGGGCTCAGAGCCCTTTTTTTTTTTATTTTTTATTTTTATTTTTTAGAGACAGAGTATTGCCCTGTCTCCCAGACTGGAGCACAGCAGTTGAAACCATACCTCACTGCAGCCTCGATCTCCCAGGCTTAAATGATTCTCCTGCCTCAGCCTCCAAGTAGCTGGGACCACAGGCATATGCCACCATGCCAGCCTTATTTTTAAATGTTTTGGGTAGATGCCATCTCCCTATGTTGCTCAGGCTGGTCTTGAACTTGAGCGTTCCTCACACCTCAGCCTCCTGAGTAGCTGAGACCACAAGTGTGCACCACCACACCTGGCCCCAGAGCCCCTTTTAAACTGCAACTCACAGTCTCCAAGTTAGACTCACACAGAGAAGATCTAAATATGTGTCTCCTTGAGGGAGGCTGAGGAGTGGAGGAGGATGAACTCTTACAAAACGTCAACCTTTTTAAAAATGTGTTTTCAGTAATTGCTGTTCTCGCCAAGTTTTAGCCTAGTGGGAGTTTCATGTCGGAATTACTAAGTAGGAGTTCATAACAGACAAGTTAATCGCCCTTGTGTAGGGGCGAGGCACCGAGCAATGATCTCTGTACCCAGGTAGGTGCTTCCTGGATCTGCAAGCACAGGAGAGGGAGGTGGGGAGTGGGTGGGGGCTTATGAAGGGCACCCGAGGAGGGGCAGGGGGCAGGGGGCAGGGGGAAGCAGGATCTCTGATGGTAGAAGGGAGTGGTCACTACATCCCCAACACACCCCCTTCATGTCCCCGCTATAGCCACACACCACAGGGGAAAGGCTCCAGGCCGGCCCCCATCCCTTCAGGACCACGATGCTGGCATCCGCAGAAATGGGTGGGGGCTGTCTGGCCTGAGAGGCCTAGAGCCAGGAAGAGGTGATTTAGAGCTGCCCTCCTCCTCCAACCTCAGCCCCAACCCCCTTCCTCAGCAGCAGATCCCACCTGAGTCTCTCCTGGGCCTGTTCTGGATCCAAAGTGGGTATGAGACATTCACCATCTATTCCTGTGGTACCTTATTTTTGAGAAGAGGCAACATATTCTAGGACCAGGCTGGGAACAAGGGAGAAATTCATCATGCATCCCTCCATTTATCCATCCATCCATCCATCCATCCATCCATCATCCATTCTCCCACCTACCCACTCATTCCCCATCCAGCTACCCACTCATCCATCCATCCATTTGTCCATTCACCTACCAATCCATTTATCTATCCATTCATCCCCATCCATCCATCCATCAATCATTATCGACCCATCTATTCACTCATCCATCTATCTGCCTACCAATCCATTCATTATCCATTCATCCCTGTCCATCAACCATGTATCTACCTATCAATCCATTCATTATCCATCCATCCACCACTCATCCATCCATCCACCTACCAATCCATTCATTATCCATCCACCCCATCCATCCACTCACCTACCAATTCTTACATTATCCATCCATCCCCATCCATCCATCCACCCACCCATCCACCTACCAATTCATTCATTATCCATCCATCCCCATCCATCTATCCACCCACTCATCCATCCATCCATTCATCATCCATCTATCTCCATCCATCCATCTGTCCCCACCCATCCACCCATCCACCTACCCATCTACCCACTCATCATCCATCTGCCCACCCATCCAGCCACCCACCCATTCTTCATCTGGATGTTCAAATCTTCACTGAGCACCAGTTCTGTGCTGAGCAACAGGAGACAGAGATGCAGGAAACACAATCTCTGCTCTCAGAGAACATGCTTTCCAGGGACAAGAAGACATGGACAGAAGCACCAGGTGAAGATGCCAGGACATGGCTGATCTGTGGTCCACATCCTGTTGGGGAACACTGGGGGCCTGTGGACATTGGTCAAATGAAGAGAAGACTTGGAGGAACTGGCATATGCTGCTGAGAATGTTTGGTGCCCACCATAATACCTGGGACGGGGAAGGGAGGACAGAGGGGTGACCACAGTGAAAATGTGGAGGGATCAGTGGAGTGTAAGCCCAGCCATTGAAGGGAATGTTTAGGTGAGGCACTGGAGAAGTCAGCTGGACACAATCAGGAGTGTAAGTGTTAAAGAAAGAGGAAAGAAACACAAAAAGCTGCCTTGGGGCTGACATATCTCTGGCTGGAGGGAAGGTTATCTCGGGGCTGGCATGCCCCTGGTGAGGGAGGGGTTTGGAACGTTTCTGGTCCAAGATGTTATTTGTGGTTTATGGTCATGCTGACCTGAGCCGTTAGGCTGATGCCCTTTGGATTTAGGCGGTTTTTGATCAGGGTGAACTTAAAATGGCAGTGCTCGTCCAAGATGGCGATACTCCTGCTCTGTCAAGGAGGTCACAGCTGCTGGTTGGCCACTTGGAATTGTGTTCATGGAGAGAGAAGACTTTATGGTTACGGGCCACAATATCTAGGGTGTGGCCATGGGAGAGGAGGGCTGGGGTAGTTTTGAGGTCAAGACCATCAAAGGAGAGCAGGCCAGGGTTTTGCAGGGATCACCCCCTGGAAATGGAAATCACCAAGAGTTATAAGAAGAGGAGGAGTGCTGGAGAGTGATGCAGTCCTTGAGGGGCGAGCGGGTGTCCTTCTCCAGTTACAGCACAGTCAAGGGGATGTGCAAAGTGTCGACAAAAAAGAGTCAAACTCTGTAAAATATTTGAAGAGAGTTATTCTGAACCAAACCTGAGTGATCATGGCCCATGACGCAGCCCCTGGGAGGTCCTGAGAACATATGTCCAAGGTGGTCAGGGTGCAACTTCATTTTACACATTTTAGGGAGACATGAGACTTCAATCTAATACATTTAAGAAATAAATTGGTTCAGAAAAGCGAGAGAACTAGAAGGCGGGAGGGTGGGTGACAGGGGGACTTCCAGGCTATAGGTAGATTTAAAAAATTTCTGCGTGACCATTGGTTGAGTTGATTTAAAGACCTGGAATCAATAGAAAGAAAATGTTTGGGTTAAGATAAAGGATTGTGGAAACCACAGTTCTTATTTGCAGAGGAAGCCTTCAGGTGGCAGGCTTCAGAGAGAATAGACTAAAATATTTCTTATCAGACTAAAGTGTGTTGATGTTAATGCTGGAGCGATACTCATGCAAGTCCGTATCATGGCCTGAACCACTTTCAGGTTACATTTTAAGAGTGTTTAAGAGTGCCCTGGCAGAGGAGGAAGGCCATTCAGATGGCTGGGGGTGGGCCTTAGAATTTTATTTTTGGTTTACAAAAAGTTTAGGATATGGGGGATGTTGCTCATGGCTGGTCAGGAGTTCGAGAGTGGGAGGGTTTGAGGGAACTGGGGATGGGGGAAGGGGTCTGAGAAGGGGATATACAGAGCTGTCTGGGGCAAGGGGTGGCCTGTGGGACTCGAACTCTCCATACAGAGGGAGAAGCAGCATAATGAGCTTCGTCCTGGGGTCTACAGTGGCAGACAGTGGGGAAGCAGTGACAGTCAGGGAGTTTGCCAGCAGACGAGGCAGCTGAGGGTGGTCTTACTCAAAGACCCTCCCTGCATGCTGGGAGCTGGGAAGGGGTTGGTTTTGCCCAAGCACATGGGGTCTCACTTGTCTTCAGGCAATGGTGGCTGGCTGAGGATAGCGGAGACTCATTGCCCTAGGCCAAGTGGGAAAACTGCCTCACCCAAGAGGTCACGCCCTCCCCACAACCCAGTGCCTGATTGATGGGGGGAGGGAGAGGAGGCACAAAATGGTCCTGGCCTCAAGGCAGGGATAGCCGTGAGGTGCAGTGCTCCTGAGCTTCCCTTCATCCAAC
This sequence comes from Nomascus leucogenys, assembly GCF_006542625.1. Lineage (NCBI taxonomy): Eukaryota > Metazoa > Chordata > Mammalia > Primates > Hylobatidae > Nomascus > Nomascus leucogenys. Next base: position 80,224,879 of record NC_044400.1, read on the forward strand.
CAGGCTGAAGCAGTCACAGCCTTGCTCAGCTCTCTGCACCGGCTCTGTACCCCTACTCTCCTTTCCTAGGAGCACTCCCTCCATAATCACCTCCACAGGAATTCCATCTCAGCTCTGCTTCCAGGAAACCTGACCCAAGACAGAGGTTGTTGCAAGGGCAGGGGCCACAGGCATCCACACCAGCCTATGTGCGTTCAGTCTGTGAGGGGCCTGACGTTCCCCATGCACTCCTCCCTAAAGCCTACTCGACCCTGGGGTCTGCAGGCCAATTCCTCGCGGGTGCCTTCCCTTGTCCTGGCTGCCACTCCGCTTCCTTTGCAAGCTCCTTCTCGCACCCTTGCGCTGGCTCCCTCCAGAGCGCTCCATCCCCTGCCCACTGTGCCTTCGTGGGTGGTCCCCAGATCTCTGTCTCCTCTCCCCTGGACCCCTCTGCCCCTGACTGGCAGATCTATAGAGTTCAATGCCCCTGGAGGGCTCCACGTCCATTCCACAGGGACCCGGACTCTCATCTCCTCCGGAGCGTGCTCTCCCCGGAGACCTGGCATTGGAATTGGCCCTGCCAGCTTCTGTTTCCCGCGCTACCTCCAGGGCACTTTCCAACTCACTGGCTGAGCCCCCAAAGAGCGGTCTATGCTAACTTTGGCTCTGTGGATTTCCTAGAGTGTCGTGGGTTGGGGAAAAGCGCGCGAAGTCCTGCCTTGCAGCAGGCGCTTGGGGCGCGCATTGGGGCAGGGGCCCCGGGACGTGGAGGGACGTCTGCGCGGCCCTGCGTCCCCGGGACAACCCGGCCTGCGCTCACCCGCGGCCAGGCGCTTCGCGGAGGGCAGAAGCGGGCTGGGCCAGGCTCCTCAGCGCCAGGCCGGGGCCGCAGTCCTAACCCCGCAACGGCACCGGGCACGCAAGAGTCGGACTCAGTGCGCGTGAAGCCGGAGCATTATCAGGCTCAGCCAAACACCGCCCAGTTCCTGGGCTTTCCGCTCTTTCTGCGGGGCAGAGGGGGAAAGAAGCCTCGAGTCGTGCGGGCTCCGGGCTCTGGGTGAGGCCTGGTTCCTGCTCCCGCCCGGCCACCCGCATTCCCCAGTTGTATCCCCAGCCTGGGTATGCAGCCTCGGGCCGCGGCATGGTTGCCTGGGAAACGCTTGCGCCTGCGCAGGGCTTCCTGGGCGCTGGAGTCCGGTCGCTGCTGCCGGCCGCGCACGGAGGAACTACAATTCCCAGAAGACCGCGCGGTGGGTGGGGCGGGGTAGTGGGCGGGGCATCGGCCGGCTAGGGTCTCTCCGCGCAGCACCAGTTGCAGAGGAAGATGGCGCCGCGGCGGGTCGGGTCGTTTCTGCGCGGGCTCCCGGCGCTGCTCCTGCTGCTGCTGTTCTTCCTCGGGCCCTGGCCCGCGGCGAGCCACGGCGGCAAGTACTCGCGGGAGAAGAACCAGCCCGAGCCGCCCCTGAAACGCGAGTCCGGAGAGGAGTTCCGCATGGAGAAGCTGAACCAGCTGTGGGAGAAGGCCCAGCGGGTGAGTGTGGCCCGGGGGCGGTGGAGCGGGGCCTGGGGGCGGGGGCCGTGGTTGGGGACGTTGGAGCGGGGCCCGGGGGTCGGAGGCGGAGGGGGGGCGCAGCCGCCCCACGCGCTCTGTCCTTGGCACAGCCTCCCCCAAGTGTCAGGTGGGGCACCCCGACCCCTTCTGCAGCAGGAAAGGTACCCGTGCCGGCGGCGACGCCGTGTGGAGCAGGTAGCGGCCGGCACCCCGAGGGTCAGTGTCGCCCTCCCCAGCCTGGGCGGCCTGCCGACTCGAGCGTAGGGGCAGAACCAGGCTAGATCACAGGTCTCCTGCCTCCCGAGCCTTTGCCTGTTCCCTCAACCTTATCTCCCTATGTGGGGAAACAAGAAAAACAAAATGTTGGGTAGAAAGACGTGTCCAGGGACAGAAGGCATCCCAGTAGCAAGCCCGTGCTTGTTCAATTGAGCGAGAAATGAGGAGGGGAGGAGATGGGATCGGTTTAGAGCACATAAAACGCGACCTTGGGAATGCTTAACAGGGCGCTTACCTGACCTCTCCTTCATTTGAGAGATGAGGGTACGGAGGCCCCGAGGGGAAAGGGCACCCCCAAGATGGCTCGGCCAGTGGGGCCCCCGGGACAACAGCTTCCTAATTGGTGCGTGACCCTGTGACCCTGGGCCAGCTGCTGTCTTCATTAAGATACGGTTGCTTCATTTGTTAAGTGTTTCTGAAAACACCTGAAGTGGGTGTTTTCGAACTATGCCGATCATCTGGGCCTCAGTATCTCATCTCAAATGCAGGAGTCAGATTAGATCTCTGTCTCAATAGTCCAGTTTTAAGCATTCCTGAGTCTTTGAGAGGGAAAGTAAATGATTTGCAGAATAAGAAGGAACTTTTGGAACAAAAAGGGAGAGGAGAAACAGGTGGGGGAGGGACAGACGGTTATAAGACTGCGTGGGGATGGGGATTGACACCTGGGGATCAGCTCCGCAGGCCCTTCCTGAACTCCTGGGACCAGCAGTCAAGCCCCACGCGTAATGTTCAGCCTGCGGAGGTGGGAGAACGCTCTGGGCTGGAGCCAGGGCGGCTTCTTGGAGGAAGGGATTCTGGAGGGGCTGGGGACACGGCTGGGTTTGGATGTGGTGATGGCCTCCCAGCAGCAGGAACAAGTGTGACCAGGAGCAGCCGGGGTGCAGTGCTGCCTCCCCGTGCCCGCTGCGGTGGGCATCTGTTGAGTGGGTGGAGTCCCCCCTCCCCATGAGGAATGGGGAGCCCGAAAGAGACTCCCTGACCAATTGGAGGTGGTACTGAGGAAGTGCACTTGGGCCCAGGAACCCCAGCGGCTCCGTTTGCTTTTGGGTCCTGGCCCAAGTCTTCCACCTGCCCTGCAGGGCCGCCCTGGTGCACTCCACTTAGCTGCAGCCACCTCCAGCTGGTCCTCCGTGTTTGTCAGCCCAGGTGCCCTGCAGCGGTATGCCTGCCCTCGGGCTGCGCCTGCACCTGTACGGCTACCCTCGGGCTGCCCCTGCACTGTCCCCTGGTGCTGGGTGCTCCACTCACCTGACCGGTTTCAGTCTTGGGCTGGGTCATTTCTCCTGAACCTCCCCTGAGGTTCACTGGGCACCGCGGTAGGGCGAGCTGCTCACCTCCACTTTGGACTGAGCCTTGGACTAGATGGTCTTTCGGGTCCCTTTAAGTCCTGAAGTTCTAGTTGTGTGGGCAAGTCTTTTTTGCTGAACAGAATGTGAAGTTCTTCGAGGGTGAGAGTGTTTTGGGGGATTTTGTGTGTCGTCCCCCCTTCCAGAGAGCCTGGTACTATGGCAGGCAGGCCTGCAGAGCCCATTCGTCTTGGTTTTCCTTCCAGATAACGGAAGCTTGGAGGGTGGCGGTGCTGTGAGGGTGTTCTATCCTGGAGCCGAGTGTGCAGGCGTCAGACCCATCCTGGTCTTGTTGAGGTTATCAGTGGCGGCAGTGCATCCCGGGTGGTCTTCGTGCTGCGGCTCTTGCCGCCGAGCATGCCAGGGCCCAGGGTGGTCAGGAGGCAGAAGGAGCCACAGTCAGTTCAGACGTAGGGGCAGAGAATTGTTTGTGCAGTCACTCCAGTCGGCTTCTTACCCCACCTGACTCGCCACTCCAGGTGGGTATCAGACGGAGACGGGGTCTTGGATCGCCACCTGGAAGATAACGGAAGCGAGGGCTGCTTTTTCAGAGAAGCACATCCCGCCCGGCACTGCAGCCGCTGCTCTCAGCCTCCTGTGACCTGCGCTCAACAGCCAGGACGGTCTTGTCCTTTCTTTGGTTTGCTTCATGAAAACATTGCATCCCTGTTTTCTGCATGTAAAGCCACATCCTGGCATATAGGATTGCTTAGTGTGTCAGTAGACATAGGGTGAAGGGAGCGTCTCAGGAAACCTTTGCCTTTGATGGGTTTGGGCTCTGAGACCTGCCTTGAGGCGCAGATAGGGGTGGGTGCCGCCAAGAAGATGCCGAGACCCGCTTTAGTCAGGCGAGACCCGGCCGGCGGGTGCTGCTTCATCCTCTCGAGTGCCTTGAACCTTGACTTTGTGTGAACTCTCCCAGTTCCTCTTTCACAGGTGGGCTCCGCTGTGTTGCAAAACTCCTGAGCAGAGGCTGTCCCTGGAGCTTTGGAGGTCGGAGGCAGTGCAGAGCCCTTGCGCTTGCAGATGCCTTCTGAGGACTGCCTCTTCAGAGCTCTGTGTGTTGTGTTGATGCTGAGGAGTAAGCCCCAGGGTCCGCATGGTCTGGCTGTGGCGCTCAGGGACACGCTCGTGTACCTCTTGGCCTGGGCTGCACGGTGCCATGAGCTCAGAGTCCTTGGCCTTAGGTCCTTAGTTTTTTTGGGTTTTTTTTGTTGTTGTTGTTGTTTTGTTTTGTTTTGTTTTGTTTTTTGGAGACACAGTCTTGCTCTGTCACCCAGGCTGGGGTGCAATGGCACGATCTCGGCTCACTGCAACCTCCGCCTCCCAGGTTCAAGCGATTCTCGTGCCTCAGCCTCCTGAGTAGCTGGGATCACAGGCATGCACCACCACGCCCGGCTAATTTTTATATTTTTCGTAGAGACAGTGTTTCACCATGTTGGCCAGGCTGGTGTCGAACTCCTGGGCTCAAGTGATCCTCCCGCCTCTGCCTCCTAAAGTGCTGGAATTACAGGCGTAATCCCAGGAGGCACCGCACCCAGATGGTCCTTAGTTCTGACACAGATGGTGACTGCAATGAGAGTGTGTGAAGAATTGTTCTCAGAGGTCTGAAGAGTGGAAACTGAGGTCTGCAGAGAGGAGCCCTCAGAGCCCCACCCCATCTCTCAAGCGTCCTCCGTGGCTTGAGAAGGGCCTCTGAGGATGGGCCAGCCAGCGGCCTCCATGGGCACCTAGGACTCGCCAGGCCAATGCACAACCTCACAGCAGCTCAAGGCGGGTACGGCCATGCCCTTGTCCACGGAGCTCAGGTAGAAGGAGCTGGAGCACAGTGGCTGGGCTGGGACAGTGCAGCGCCACCTGCTGTGGTGAGACAGGTGCAGCGTGCCAGGAAGCCTTGGTCACCACCACAGCCTGCTCCTCAGGGTGGGTGCCTTGCATTCTGGCCTGGGCACTCAGGTGAGCGCTGGGAGGATGGCACGTGCCCTCTGAAGAGGTGGTCCATTGGCGGTCCTGGTGGCATTGGAACCTGCTCAGCCTGAACTGTGCTGTGTGTGCAGGTTGACGCCAGTGGTTTAGCTGTGGATCCTGGCCTGGGTTTCCTGGGGCATTGAGAAGCAGCAGCAGGTTGTTGGAAAGTTCCAGAATGCTCTGCTGGCACGCGGGTGGTGCTGTGTGGGGAAGGGCTGCCGCTGAGGTCCCGAGCAGTGCTGGGCCCTCGGGTCTGGTCAGGAGGACACAGTCGGCTCCGCTTGTGTCTGAGGACACAGGACCAGAGTCGTTTGTTCAGCTGAGCCGGCTTTCTTCCCTGCATGTGTCCCCTGGTTGTTGATGATTTGCCTCACTGCTTCAGGTTTGACAGGTTATTTTCTGCATTTGGTTTCCACAGGGTACTTCTAACTTGATGCGTTAACATTTAACTTGAGAGAGGTGAAAGAATCCAGACGTGGGGTCTGGGGTCTGCACGTGACCTGCTGGTCTTACCCTGCATGGAGCTGGGGCTGCTTTCCGTGATGGTGCCGCCAGGCTGGCCCCTTCCGCGCTGAGCACTGGCAGCCACATATCAGGGGAAAATAAGCTGGCTTTTGTGAGACATGCAGTGTGAAATTTAGACCCCTTGTTGCCTGAGAGTTGGGGAATCAGAGGGAGAAAATGACTTCCCCCTGTGGGTTGCAGATTTTACAGTCCGCGAAGCACCTGCCGTTGATTCTCCCAGCACCCTGGGGAGGCAGAGAGGAGGAAGCCAGTGAGGACCGCAAGTTACAGGGGTTGGTGCCTGGCTGTGAGCCTGCCAGGACGGGCCCAGGACTTCAGCAGCCCGGGGTCTTCAGCTCCGCTTTCCAGCGGGCAGCCCATGGGCAGTCACGGGACACCTGCGTCCTCTCCCCTGCAGCCAAAGAGGGCAGACCCGGGGCCCCTCAAGGCCAGCACACACTTGAGAGCATGGGCCTGGATTGCCTGCCCCAGGGTGCTGCTTCTGGCTCAGAGCATCACTGTGGGCCTCGCATCTCGGACCCTCCTGGGCAGTGCAGCATGGTAAGTAAGACGCCTACAGGGTAGCAGCAGCCACAGGGAAGTAGAGATGGAAGCAGACCTGTTCCTCCAGGAGTTTGGGTCACAAACAAGATAGGCAGGTGTGGGCTCCCTCTCCTCCTGAGGCACAGACTGCCCCTCCTGAGAGTTCAGCATCACTCAGGTGCCTCATTGTCCTGGGTCCTCCTGCTGGGAATGCTCAGATGAGACCTCAGGTCTCCTAGGGCCTTCCAGTGGACGCTGCAGGCGAGTGTCCAGGGCACAGAGGGGCACGGGGTGGAGCTCTGGGGAGAGGGGCTGGGTGGATGGGGCTGGCTGGGGAAGAGGCATGCAGGTAGCGCGGTGTCGAAGGCTGCCAGGGAAAGGGTTTTCAGGTCGGGACAATCCTGGAAAGCAGCCCCTGTAGAGATGGGGGCGCAGAGCATCTACCAGGAGGGCCCAGACAAAAGATTGCCCTGGGACCACCCACCAAGGGTTAGAGAACCTTCTAGAGAATTAGAAGCTTTCCTCTGCCCTAGGCCCTGCCATTCATTTTGTGCCTACCGTTTGCTATCTTTTTACTGTTGGGGATCTTGGCTCAGTGATCTGAATTTGTCCCTAACTAAATTTTAAACTCCTGGAGGGTGGGGCCTGTGTGGCTAGGGCGGCCGCAGAGTCAGGCTGGGCTTCTGAGAGGAGAGAGGGTGGAGCTGACAGCCCCAGCACCCAGCTGGAGACAGGGCCTGTGGTCAGGGGTCTCCTTCCTCCCAGGCCCAACACAGTCTGAGCTGCAGGGAGCAGGATGGGCTCAGTCTAGATACAGGCAGAGTGAGGTGAGGAGGTTCCAGAGTGCTGGGTGTGCCAAACACACAGAATTGGCTTCATGCAAGTCTTGAAAGAAACGTGTGGCCCTGCGCAGCGTGGACCTGAGGGCCGGGCCTCCTGAGGTCTCGGGCTGCAAGGCGGTGTGGGCTGCAGGACACTGGGAAGGCTGGGGCTGCAAGGCGGTGTGGGCTGCGGGACACTGGGAAGGCAGCCGGCTCTCGACGCTTCCTGGGGGTGTTCACTGTTTTACGTAAACTTTATTGAAATATAACACACATACTTTGGATACTAGCTTGTGTTGTATTTATGTTAGAAAAATAGCTAATGAAATATAGATAAAAGATTAGTATTTCAAACCTCTGAGGGAAAACACTCCATATTGAAACACACATGATCAGAGACAGGTGTTAGGTGATGGGCACCTGGAGCTCAGAGGCAGGAGCTGGGGTTCCCTCCTAGAGCCACGGGCACCAGCCCCAGGGGAATGTGAGAATGCAGGTGCTCAGGGAAGGGGACCCTCCTGAGAGTCGAGAGATTTGGGGGTCTGCACTGCACAGTGCCCAGCACTTCTTTTGCTGCAGGACTCCACAAAGGCTTGAACGTGCTGGCGCCATGACAGGCGTGTGGTGCAGCCTCCCCAGTTAGCCAGGGACAGCACCCTCTCTCCGTGAACCCTGGTCCCACCTCATGACACGTTCTGGTTCGCGCAGCTGGGCTACTCTGCTCTGCACGGAAGAGCCTTCGCTTCCCTGAAGGGCTCGCCTGCCCCAGCGCACGCCTCTTAGCTGCCGGGCCAGCCCCGAGGCCAGAGTTGATGAGAGCTGGCCGGTGGGTTTCATTCTGCTGCTTGCCTCGGCTGCCTGGCTTTGTGGCCCAGTCATTCTGACGTGGGGAGACTCTTGGCCTAAATCCTGTCTTTACAACCAAAAAGCAGTGTGCCCAGCGGTCACCTCACTTCCTTCCTTCTCTCCCCCAGGGTCCCAGAGCTGGGAGGGCGGGCGTGGGATGAAGGAAGTGTGGCCTGCCCTGCGGAGAGGTATGAGGGTGGGGTGGGGAAGTGCCTCAGCCCCAGTGCGGCAGCTCGTTGCGGGGCCCTGCCTGTGTGGTCTACGCCAGCAGGTAAGTGAGAGGGTGACAGATTCCTGCTCCAGAAGGATCTGGGGCTGTGTGAGAACCGTCTCAGCAAGACAGTTCGGATCGTGGTACACTTGAGAGGTGGTGACTAAGGGTCTTTGGGAAATGAAGATGGGGCAGATCTGAGATGACAGTGATTTTTTTAGAGAAGAATTTCTAGGTGTGTGTGTCCTTGCAGTGGTAATGCAGTGGGTATCTTCTTCCTACCCTGTTTATCCGGGTGCCCGATGACTGCCCCCAGGTGCTAGGGTGGGTGTCCTGTTACAGCCGGACAGGAATGAGCAGCCGCTGCTGGTGGGGAGCCCCCGATGGACTTGGGGTTTCCACATTGTGTATACAGACAGGCCTAGAGACTGGTGTCCATGCCGTGTTCTTGTCTAAACCTGTGGGGTTTGAATCCTGCTGACGGTGACCCTGACTCCACCTCCTCCTGGTCTCCCGGCACTTCCCGGTGGCCAGCCTCCTCCGAGGTCAGTTTCCCGCTGTGTCCTGGTCCGTCCTGCTCGTGGCTCACAGGCTCCTCCCCTTCGTTCGCAGCTGCATCTTCCTCCCGTGAGGCTGGCCGAGCTCCACGCTGATCTGAAGATACAGGAGAGGGACGAACTCGCCTGGAAGAAACTAAAGCTCGACGGCTTGGACAAAGATGGGGAGAAGGAAGCGAGACTCATACGCAACCTCAATGGTACGTTCGTTTCTTTCCTAATGCAGGTCGAGTATCCCTCTTCCTAAATGCTTGAGAGCGGCAGTGTTTTGGATGTCGGATTTTGTTTTTGGATTTGGGAATATTTGCATTACGCTTAATCTGGATATCCAAAATGAGTCTTTCCCCTGAGCATCCTGAGTGCCCAGAAAGCTTAGGATTTGGGATGGGGGGCTCACCCTCGTGAGGGAGGTGGCCACTGGCCTCAATGGTTGGGGGGGCTAACCCTCATGAGGGATGGTGGCTGCTCGCCTCAGTGCTGTGGGCTACGCCTCTGACTCCTTGGCTCTTGGCCAAGGGGCCCATTGGGCACAGCCTGCAGGGGGCTCTCCTGCAAGCACAGATGCGCCCTTGGCCGTGGTCTTGGTTTGCTGTCACAGGTGCCATTGGCACGCTAGAGGGAGGGCCAAGGCAGGGGCACTGGGTGCAGGAAGGGGCCAGAGGACAGCAGGAGACTCTGTCACCCAGAGGAGGAAGCAGGTCCGCCCTAGCATCTTGAAGTTTTGGGGACGTATTCCAGATGTTGTCAGAATAGCTTTCTAAGTGTCAGAATGGACACTTCGTTGTGACGCAGTTAGTGAGCCCTTGTCCCTGTGGGTATTCAAGAAGAGGCAGGACAGTCGCCTGCTTGGTACCAGCATACAGAAGACAGGTGTGTCCTCAGAGCCAGGAGGGTTTTAAATGACAGAGTTGCAACTATTCCTTTTGGACCCCTCTCCTCTGCCATCCTCCCTCACCACGGGCCTGTTGGCAGGGCACTGGCGGGCAGAGGATGCACACCAGGTGGGCCCGTGGAACTGGGGTTGGGGCTGCTCCAGGGAGTCGAGTGCTCAGCCGCCTGCTGTAAGCTATGTGTAGCAGCCCTAGGAGCTGTTGCGCCTCCACCGAACTGCTGCCCCTGGGCCTGACCCCAGGCACCCCTTCCCCAGTCCTCTCCCCCGCTGCCGCTGCTCCCTGTGTGACCTGGGCCCCCGGCACAGTCCCCTGCCCCCCACCTCCGTTTCCTCCTCCTATCTCACAGGACGGTGGTTGTGAACCAAGTGGGATACTCCCCACTGGGGGTGGGGGTGGCTGCCATGGCATTTGTTGCTGTCGTGAGGGTGGCCCCAGAGGCCCTGACTGTGTCTGGAGTCTGCTGTAGCCCTGCTTTTCACATGCGCTGATGGCCTCAGGCATTGCAGCGCCTGGGTTGTCTCTGGTAAGGAGAGAAGGTGTCTGTGGAGTTCCTTCCTTAGGCCTGATGCTCTAACACCTACTTCTCAGAACTCTTTGTCGTCCCATTGACAGGCTCAGAGAGGGTAATTTGTCTGGAGTTGCAGAGCCGAGTAGTGCAGCAAAGATTTGGAGCCAGGGTTTTCTGACTCCTGAGCAGGTGGTCTGTTCCCAGCCACCCCTCTTCTCCCATTGGCAGGCATCAGTAGACATGTCATGTGGCTGCACCTGGGTTAAAGACAGAGGGCCAGCTTCATTGTTGCTGGTTTATGCTACCATGTTCAAGAGTCTGGGTGGGACATAAGCCAAGACATGGCGGCAGGGACTGCCTGGGAACAAAGACATGGCTGAAACAATTCTGGATGGTCGCATCCCCACCAACGTGTCTAGTGGGCCATTCCCAAGGGCCAGGAAAGAGCCTGTCCTGGAGGTGCACCCCAGGAAGAAGGGACTGGCTATGCAGCAGGGCAGCATTCGGGGCCTGGAGGAGACGGAGGAGCTTGCAGGGGGCACAGAAGTGGGCTAAGGACCAGCTCCCTCCTGCAGGCCAGGCAGTGTCTTTGCAGGGTGTCCAGGTCTGTGGCCCAAGTGGAGTTGTCTTGTTTTCTGCCGTTGCCGAGTGACCTGGCAGAAGACTTAGTGGGACTCTAGGAGCCGGCGTCCCAGAAGCAGACCCTGCCCACACTCAGGAGAGAGGCTTGTCCTGGCCAGCTGCCCACCATCTTCTGGGTGTGGCCCCTGGACCCCCGAGGTCCCCAGTGCCATTATCAAGTCTGATACCATACCTGGGGGACACGGACCCACCATAGCCAGGTGTGCCTGCGCTTGGCACCCCCCCATGCTGAGATCCACCCTGAGACAGACGGGCCACGCTCCACTCCGCCCTGCCCTGCTCTGCTCTGCTCTGCTCTCCTCTGGGGTTTGCTGCTGTCCTTACCCCCACCGCGCCCCCAGGGCCACTTCACTCCCCAGGCAGGGAGTGTGGGGCGGCCTCCGTCCTCCCCAGGCAGGGAGTGTGGGGCCATGTCCGTCCTCCCCAGGAGCTCTAAGGGCTCGGTGCTCCTGAGGCCACCTCCAGCTTCAGTGCTCTGTGACTCCATTCCATGCAGAACCCAGCACCTGCAGAATCCAGAACCTTCCATAGTCCCTGCTGCTGATTGCAGCCTTGGACACTCTGCCTTTTGATGGGGTCTGACCAGCCACTTTAGGCTCTGGCTCAGGGCTTTTGGCTCCAGCTAGGAAGCCTCAGAGCCCCAGGACGTGGCCCACCCTCCCTGTCTCCCCCTCTCCTCCTCTCGGGCTCAGGGTGCACAGCCTCAGTGCTGCCTGGCAGTGGCTGGACTTCGGGGGCTGGGCGGGGCGGCCTTCACAGGCAGGCCCGGCACTGGCTTTCTACAGCCAGGAGGCATCCAGGCCACTTTTTTAAAAAGTTTGTGTATTTATGTATGTATTTATTTCATTTATTTTCTCTTCCCCACAGCCGGTATTATTTAATGATTTATTTATTTTAAAAGACGGGGTCTCACTTTGCTGCCCTGGCTGGTCTTGAACACCTGGGTTCAGACGGCCCTCCTGCCTCGGCCTCCCAAAGTGCTGGGATCACAGGCATGAGCCACCGCACCTGGCCTAAAATAGTTATCTCAGGTATAAATTCCCTGCCATGGAAGACAGGCGCGGCGTGTGGTTGAGCTCTGAAGCGTGCATCTACGGGACCCGCGCCCAGCGCCAGCAGCTCTTGACTGCTGTCAGGAGAGACAGCTTTCCTCAGGGACAAAACCACAGGCTGGTTTTTCACGCTTAGGAAGATCACAAGCGCTTCCAGGCTGGAACACGAGAAGCACACGCTGCGTGTGGCCTTGAGACCCCCGTGGCCCAGGCTTCTGGACGGAATGAGACAGGAGGGATCTGAGGCCAGGGTGGCGTCGATGAGAAAGGAGGCCTGAGGTTTTTGGGGTGTCCCTGGAGCAGGGACACTCCCCAGGACTGGCAGTGACAGAGGATGGACCTTTGGGAGAGGTGCGGGGTGGGACCTGCTGAGCCCGGAGCATGTGGAGGCCCCGCTGGGAGTAGTTCTGTCCAGTAGGGTCACCGGTGAAGGCCCAGAGGAGGTGCTGGGGTCCGGGAGTCACCGTCTGGGTGAAGAGGTCCTCGGGGTGAGGGGAAGTGTGAGGTGAAGGGAGGCTCCATGCCCAGCATCTTGGGAGAGGCCCACACGGGGCCCTCTCAGCCCGGAGGGGAAGGCAGGACCCCATTCTGTGGGAGGCGGGGCCCTGGGAGAATTCCCCCTGTCCCCAGGAAAGGGCGGGCAGCAAGCCCACCGCCAGCTAAGGAGGCAGGCGGGGTTGCATGGGCCCTGGATTCCAGGGGACCTAGTAGAGGGCCTGTCGCACAGAGCCACAGCGCAGGGCTTGGAAGTGGGAACTGGGGCCTTGGGAGAGCTACTGCCGTGGAGGGCGAGGCCAGCCCCTAGGCTCTGCTCTCACGTCCCAAGTGCAGGACTTGTCCACAGCTGAGTCCTGTCGGCACCAGGGCCCACGTCGAGCGCCTGCTTTCATATGTTGGTGGCAGCGTGTGGTGACAGACACAGCCCACAGATGCCGAGTCTCCCCTAGGGAAGCGGGACTAGGGGAGCACCGCGTGAGCAGATCCTAGAGGGCTCCCCGAGTGGCTGGGCTACAGCACACTGCAGACTAATTATTCCTCCTGGCTGCTACCGGTAACTTTTTGTTAGAAACTGCTGACACTGACGTTTCTCCTTTAGAAACTGTTTTTCCTCCCAATAAATATAAGATGTGGGCTGTCAGAAAGCCCTGCCACCCTGCACACTCTGCAGGTGGCCTCTGCCCTGTGGTCCTTAGAGTTTTTGCCCTATGACAACAGATGAGGCTGCAAATTTTGTTCTTGAAAATCTATGCAGCTGGTCTCTAAAGATGGGCCAATTGGTAACCACTCTTACAGCCCAGCCCACCAGCTGCTTCCGACAGCTGCGTCTCAGGGGGACACAGCTTGATGGAGGACTCCAGCCGGTGTGTCCCTGGTAGGAAAGAGGGAGGTCCTGGGGGTGTCCTGTGAGTCGCCAGACCCGTTCCTAAGCGCTGGGAGACCGCAGCCCCCACGCTTGTTTACATTCTTGTTCTTGCCAGATCTCCAGTGGTCGTCCAGGAAACGGGTGAAAGGAAACTCCTGGAAGAGGAGAGGCAAACCTGTCTCACCCACTGTGGCAACCCAGATGTGTTGGCTGTTGACTGTTTTTCACAGGAAACCATATCAAATAGAACCTCCCCTCTCTCCTAGTCATCTTGGCCAAGTATGGTCTGGACGGGAAGAAGGACGCTCGGCAGGTGACCAGCAACTCCCTCAGTGGCACCCAGGAAGACGGGCTGGATGATCCCAGGCTGGAAAAGCTGTGGCACAAGGTACTCCTTGGTTGTTTGCATACCTGGCAGAATTGGTGCCGTTACGTTGAGTGTTAAGGCGGGGGGCTGTGAGAGGCAGTCTCTGCCCTGCATGGGAGCTGGGGTTTGGGGAAGTCTCGGGAAGACAGTGGCTTCCTAAGGAAGCCATTCCACTGTCTTTCTGTGAATATTTTCAGCTTTCCTGTTTAGGAAATTTCTTGCTCTTTGAGTAAAGGAGCTCTGTTTGGCCTGCAGCTGTCGGACCTTCAGCTCGGGTCATGTGTGGTTACGGGATTGTGACATAGCACGGGCTGAGTTCTTGACTCCGTGTCGGATTTTTGATGTAGTGAGTGGTGCTGTGGACGTCCTTCTGTGATCAGAAAGGTGCCCTCGTGTGTGGAGCTGGGCTTTCCCCCTGTGCCTGGGAAGGGTGTGGGGTCCTGGTGTGGGGCCAGGCGCTGGGACCCAGCAGGGCCTGGTGGACCGCGGCAGGGTGTTTACCTGCTTCAGCTCCCCCATTTCCAGCGGCTCCTGCTCCAGAACAGTTTCTCTGGATCACATTGATTTGGGGTCAACAGTTAGACTTCTTGTACCAGCCCAGTCGCAGCTCATTGTCCTTGGCCAGGAAAGATGGAGTCCGTAGAAGGGGGCAGAGGGGGCCCTGTGTGGCCTCCCTGGACGTATGTGATCCACGTCACCCCACAACCGGGAGGCAGGTGGGAGGACAATGAGGGGCTGGCAGAGGTCCCCCTAGGAAGATGGCCTTGCTGTCCTCACCACCCGCAGCCAGGAGAGCCAGGCAAGCCCAGGGTCACCAGGCTGCTGCCCTGTCCCCCTCCTTGGGATCTTCTGCTCCCCACCCCAGCCAGCTCAGTAGCCTTCCCCTGTTGAGCCTGGACACGTCCAGAAGAAGGGTGTTTGCCTGCCGGCAGCTCTTCTCCAGTTTGTTTTTTGTTTTCCTTCCCTTCTTGAAGCCAAGAACCGGGCCCAGCACTCACGTAGGCAAGGGCCTGCCTGGCCATGAGTGGTCAGCTGAAGAGTGGCCCCAGCCACACGAGCCCACGGCGGGTTTCACTCCAGGCCTTGTTTCCCTCTTAGGCGAAGACGTCTGGGAAATTCTCCAGCGAAGAACTGGACAAGCTCTGGCGGGAGTTCCTGCATCACAAAGAGAAAGTTCACGAGTACAACGTCCTGCTGGAGACCCTGAGCAGGACCGAAGGTGCCCCCCGCCCCACCCCCTCCTGCACCTGAGGCTCGTTGTGCTCAGTGGGCAGCCTCGGCTCCCCCCGAGGACACAGCAGGGATGGGGAGGCAGCACTGGACCGCCTCTCCCAGGGTTCCGCCGGACTTGTGAGTGGGGAGGTTGCTGTGCAGGCAGGGCTGGCTCTGAGAGTCGCCCACCTGCATTGGATGAACCAAGTCTCACCGGCACCTGCCCCCACCATGGGCACAGCCACCGCCTTTGCCATACCTGAGCTTCGCTGATGGGTCCTTCATTCTGGACTCGTGACCCTCTCCAAATGTGTGACTTTCCCACCCTACGAAGCTGGAGTAAAATGGAGGGTGACCCAGCAGAGTGGGGGCAGGGCAGGGCAGGGGTCCAGAGTCAGCCCCCGGGGGACCTGGTGCCCCAGCCGTCACCACCAGGCGCCACTTTGTGCGTGTGTCCCGGCGTCTCGCCTGTCTCACCTGGAAAGGAAGCTATGCCAACGGTCGTTTCTGCGGCGCTGCAGGACCGCGGAAGGGGGGCATCTTCAGCCCAGAAATGAGAGCGAGATTGAGCTCCCCAGCAGGGGGCTTTCTAGACAGTGCTCTGGGCGGGCAGGGCGAGGACTCCCAGCCTCATGGCGTCCTGCCTTCGATTTTACAGAAATCCACGAGAACGTCATCAGCCCCTCGGACCTAAGCGACATCAAGGGCAACGTCCTGCACAGCAGGCACACAGAGCTGAAGGAGAAGCTGCGCAGCATCAATCAGGGCCTGGACCGCCTGCGCAGGGTCAGCCACCAGGGCTACAGCACTGAGGCCGGTGAGTGCCCGCCTGGGACTGTCGGTTCCCGAGGGTGGGGCTGTCTCTTGTTGTGTTTTGGGGACGAGCGGGCAGGTGCTTGTAGCGACAGGAACCTGGGCCTGTGGACGCAGCGGAGACCCTCGGTGTGCGCAGTCTACCCAGGGGTGGTCATGGGCCTCACTCCCAGGAGCTGCTCTGTGAAGGTCACTCGCCGTCCCCAGCCCTGTTCCTGGAGACTGGCGGAGGGCATTGGTGGCAGCGGGCCTGGGAGCAGCCCCTCCCAGCGTCTCCCCAGCCTCAGCAGCACGGCCCCTCCCATGATGCTGTTGGCCAAGAACAGAGACCACTTGTCAAACACAGCTCTGTCTCCATCTCATGCCACCCGCACTGTCCACCAGTCCCCCTCAGCCCGGCAGGGGCAGGACGCCCGCTGAGGCCACAGCTTGTGGCTCCATCTCAGTAGCTCAGTCTCACTCCACTGCAGGCCCTGAGTGGCCAGGCTCTGCACCACTGCTTCTTGCCCAGGACCCAGGCCCAGAGCTTTGTGCAGAGTTTACCAGCAGCCTGCTGGCCTCACTCACACAGCTTCCGATTCTGTACTTCATCCTCCACGTGCACACCGAGCGCCGGCTGCGTGCCAAGCCCTGCTCTAGGCTCGAGGAGGCAGCCGCCGGGAGATGGCATCTGTGCCCAAATGGTAATAAGACAGCAGGGCTGGTCTCTGTCCCTGGTGCCAGGCAGAGCCACTGCCTCCTCTCCAGGATGGCCTGGCCAGAGGCAGCCTCCAGCACAGCAGTCAAATGTGTCCACGCGGGCCCAGGTCCCCTTGGTTGGCTGTGCTGCTGTCACCTGTATGCCCTTGGGCAAGACCCCTCACCACCCACCCCCAAACCCAGGCTCCCTTAGCCTGACCTGGTGCTGGTGACTGTGTCAGCCGTAGGCTTTTGGCCGTAGCATTGGGGGCTGGACCGCCTTGTAGGCCTGCGATGCAGTTTGCTGAGTGCCTGTACTGGAGAGACCCGGATGAGCCTGGCTACAGTCCATGCAGGAAAGGGCGACTCAGCCCCACACACTCCTCTTCCCACCTCGGGCTGTCCCCAAGGCAGTTGTGTCCAGCGGCAGTTCTCTTGCGGGTCTGCCTGGGCCTTCCAGCAAGCCCCACCAGCCCAGGGTCCTCAGGGTCCTGAGCAGGAAGGGGTCAGCAGAGGAGGGAGCAGGGGCCGCTGTTGCGGGGCTCCCTGGGCAGGCGGCTCTGGACTACTCGCTCCTGGATGGAGAGTGGTGACGGCCCCGGAGTCTCTCACTGCGTCCCTTCGTGAGCACCAGGGTCCAGGAGCCATCTTGGTTTGTTTGGCTCCTCCCAGGAGCCCAAATGTTTGACTTTCACGAGCACAATGTCCTTCTGGACACCCTGAGCAGGACCGAAGGGAAACGGCCTGTGCCTGCCTCTGGACCGGGCTAAACCTGCACACCCTCATAGGCTCCACTCACACTCAGCGTGGTTGCCGCGGGACTGGCTGTGGTGTGCACCCTGGGTGCTGCTGAGGCCGCTCTTGCTCCTCCCCTGCAGAGTTCGAGGAGCCCAGGGTGATTGACCTGTGGGACCTGGCACAGTCTGCCAACCTCACGGACAAGGAGCTGGAGGCGTTCCGGGTAAGGAAACGTGGCCCTCTCTTTCGAGCTCTCTCCTGCGCTGAAGATTCTCTTGCAGTTTGCAAGTAAGGAAATGCAGCCCTCTCCTTCGAGCTCTCTTGAAGATTCTCACAGTTTCTTCCTTAACCACTCAGTGAACCTGTTTGCGTTTTTCTTCTCATCTGCGTGGGAACTCGTGTTTCAGGGGCGGGGCCAGGCTCTGGAGGGAGGGGCTTTGGTTCTTTTGTCCGTGGTCACGTCTGAGCGTGGCCTTGGCGCGGGTCCTGTGGATGGTCAACAGTTGGTCGGGACCCAGCCACAGCCTGGGGGGAGGGGACCAAGGACACTACCAGGATCGTTTGGGGGTGTCACCGCTTCCTGAGATGGAGGCCCAGGGAAGGAAGGAGACCACCTCAGGTGGCAGGGGCTCCTGGGGCGTGTGGAGTGCCAGATCATTCTGAGGGTGGAGAAGTCATCAGCTCGGTGAGCACCCAGCAGGGCTGTGAGGAGTGGGGAGTCCAGCAGGGGTCCTGGGTGGGCAGCCTTGGGCATGGTATCGGGCCGTGAGTTCACCCAGGGCCCCTATAGCTGGTGTCTGGTATTGAGCCGTGAGTTCACCCAGGGTCCCTATAGCTGGTGTCTGGTATCGGGCCGTGAGTTCACCCAGGGCCCCTATGGCTGGTGTCTGGTATCGGGCCGTGAGTTCACCCAGGGTCCCTATAGCTGGTGTCTGTCGGGAGGGAGGTGGGCGTGGTCCTGCCCTCCCAGGACTTGGGACTTTCCTGGCTCCAGGAAGGGCCCTTAGCACCTCTCCCAGAAAGGGGTCAGGAGCTTCCCTCGGGCTGGGGCACCTTAGCTGGGCACAGGCTTGTGCATGGGGCTTGGCAGGTGGGGCCACATGGAGGGCCCTGGGTCTGGAGTGTGGGGTCAAGGCAGGGCAGGGCACCTACAGGAGCAGGGACAGAGCTGCAGTCCAGCAGCAGTGGAGCCCAGGCAGGCTGGGGGCAGGGTGCAGAGGCAGCCACCACAGAAGCACAGCCCCTGGACATGGGGTCTGGCCGGGAACGAACTGGAGGCCCCCCAGATTCGGGGTGGGGGGGTTGCCATTTGCAGAGACAGGGAAGGGGTCGGCTTAGGGCTGCCGAGGCAGCGCGGGCTGGGACCCGTTGCTGGTGTGATGGCCTCCCAGCTGCTGCCCCCTCATAGCCCATGTCACCGCAAGGCCTGTCCTGCCCCAGGTATGGCGCCGTCCCTTGGCGTTCTTGCAGTTCACCCGGGGCCACAAGATGGCGTGGCAAGCACGGGAAGGGAACGCTCACCTGTGGAAACCTTGTTCCAGGAGGAGCTCAAGCACTTCGAAGCCAAAATCGAGAAGCACAACCACTACCAGAAGCAGCTGGAGATTGCGCACGAGAAGCTGAGGCACGCAGAAAGCGTGGGCGACGGCGAGCGTGTGAGCCGCAGCCGCGAGAAGCACGCCCTGCTGGAGGGGCGGACCAAGGAGCTGGGCTACACGGTGCGCTCGGGTTCTGGGACCGGGAGGCCACAGATCCCCTGCAGGAAAGATGGGGCCGCCCACGTGCAGCCCAGGGCTTCCTGTAGACGGGGTGTGGGCCCCACGCCGTTGTCTTCCCTGGCCGAGTTGAACCCCAGGGCCGCAAGTGTGTGGGGCACTGAAGGCCACAGCAGCTGTGCCAGGGGAGCCCCACGGGCTTATAGTGCAGTCCCCCGACCCTCAGGTGTGAGCGCAGGCCCTGGCAGACCACTGCCTCGTCCTCCTGTGACCAGGATGGGGCATGACCTGGATACAGCCAGCCCACGAGTCAGGGCACTCTCCAGCCCTTGAGACAGGCGAGCCCCCTTCCCCACAGCCCCTGGGATGTGAGGAGAGGAGGGGCAGAGCCCAGGAGAAGCTGAAGCCAGCAGCACGGCCTTGCCACAGAGGCACAGAAAACCCTGGAAGCTCATGCCAGTTCCTTCTGGAGGGAGCTGGGGGTCAGGAACCCCATCTGTGCCTTTTAAACTTTGAACTACAGGCATGTGTTACCGATTCAAAAATAGGAAAGGCCTAAAAAATAAACGAAGGTAGAAGTTCTGATAGGAGAGGGTGGTGCAGGTCTGCCTGGAAGAACGTGCAGGAGAGCAGCCTGCGGCCCTTGCCCGTGGGCAGGAGCTCAGGTCCAGGGTGAGCACCACCATGTGGGGTTTGCAGGGCGCTCCCACGAGACGCGGGGATGGAATGCTAGCGTGAACCTACCTTCACCTGACCACGGCAAAGCTCGGTGTTGGTTAGGAAAGCTGTGTGGCGCCCACACCGTTGGGGCGGAGGTCAGAGGGCGGCTGAGAGGAGAGACCTTCGGCGAGTTATTCACCCTGAGCCATGGGCTCGTATGTGGAGAGGGAGGCGGCGCCCACGAGCGGGGTTTTGTGAGAATCTGGGAAGAGCTACAGTGGCCCTGGCCCAGGCTGGGCTGACGCAGCACCTGCTGCCACTGGGGTGGTATGTGTGGGGATGCTCTGGGCGGTTGTGATGTGAGGAGCTGGAGGTCCCTCCCCTTCCTCCCAGGCCCTGAGGAGGAAGGCGCCTTTCCCAGAGCTCTGTCCCAGTCTCTCCAGTCATTGCTTTTAAAAATAATACTGTGGGGCTGGGCGCAGTGGCTCACACCTGTAATCCCAGCACTTTGGGAGGCTGAGGTGGGTGGATCATCTGAGCTCAGGAGTTCGAGACCAGCCTGGGCAACATGGTGGAACCCCATCTCTACCAAAAATAGAAAAAATTAGCCAGGCGTGGTGGTGGGCACCTGTAGTCCTAAGTACATGGGAGGCTGAGGTGGGAGGATCACTGGAGCTTGGGAGGCAGAGGTTGCAGTGAGCTGAGATCATGCCACTGCACTCTAGCCTGGGTCACAGAGCGAGACCCGTTCAGTAAGTAAATAAATAATACCATGGGCCTATCACAGAGACCCTGAGCTTTCCACTTCAGCATGAACTGCTGGCTGGTGGCTCTTAGCATTCTTTGGTGGGATTTTCTAGTTAGCACTGAGCTGCTTTTGTGATTTGAGCATTTCTGGATGGGTGTGGAATTGGAAAGTCAGATGTGCAGGGCTTGCACCTTTTCCTTTTGGATCACGCATCTCCTGATGTGAGGCTGAGCTCACAGAGCCGGCCTCGAGGCGCGCTGTCCCCAGCTGATGAGATGTTTCCGTCCACAGGTGAAGAAGCATCTGCAGGACCTGTCCAGCAGGATCTCCAGAGCTCGGCACAACGAACTCTGAAGGCATTGGGGAGCCCAGCCTGGCAGGGAAGAGGCCGGTATGAAGGACTTGGGCTCTTGGCTGTGGCATTTCCGTAGACAGCCCGCCGTGAGGGTGGCTGGGGCTGGCACGGGTGTCGAGGCAGGAAGGATTGTTTCTGGTGACTGCAGCCGCTGCCGTCGCGACACAGGGCTTGGTGGTGGTAGCGTCTGGGTCTGAGATCGGCCCAGCTCTGACTGAGGGGGCTTGGCTTCCACTCAGCATCAGCGTGGCAGTCACCACCCCAGTGAGGACCTCGATGTCCAGCTGCTGTCGGGTCTGATAGTCCTGCTAAAACAACACGATTTACATAAGAAATCTTACACATCTGCCACCGGAAATACTATGTTCAGAGTCCTTAAAAAATAGAGTGCAGTGTTTAAACCACCCACTTGTTGGCTGGTCACTAAGTGTCCTGGCGGCTGGGGTCAGAGCCAGTGCTTGTGAAGGGGTCGCGTCATAGCCAGCTTCCCCTCTGGGCCCCATGAGTCTTTGCAGCCAACCTCCTTTTCCCGTGAGACGGCCCGGCCTGATTTAAAGCCAGGAGCACTTGAATTGAGTTTGAGGGGAAGATGGCAGAGAGAGGAGCGTGTGGTTCCGTGGACAGTCAGAGACTGTGGCCTGGGGGCAACATCTTTCAACTCTCACCTCTGCAGCTCAGGGACCTCGGGAGACCCCAGTGAACCTGCAGGGCCTCCGTGTCCCTAAGTGTGCCGTGTAAATGCCCCATCTCACGGGGGTAGAGACAGCCATGGAGGCCTTCCTCTGACCATAGCTGATGGGCTGGCCGTTGCTCAGGTCCGGCTCCCAGCATGTTCCCATGTTTGAGCCTGGAAGAGGCTCAGGTCCGGCTCCGAGCGTGGTTCCCGTGTTTGAACCTGGAAGAGGCTCAGGTCTGACTCCGAGCGTGGTTCCCTTCCCGTGTCTGAGCCTCGAAGAGGCTCAGGTCCAGCTCTGAGCGTTGGTTCCCGTGTTTGAACCTGGAAGAGGCTCCACCGGGCGTATTGTGTTTTGGCTGCAGCTGGATCTTGGCTTGACTGTTGAGATCTGCCAAACATTGGCTTAGCTATCATTTCTGAGAAAGGTCAAGGCTAGAGGCAGCATGTCGGGAGTTGGCACATCAGGGTTGGAAGGGCCCCAGCGTATGGCATGTGGGTGCCTGTTCCTATGTGGAGTCCTGGGAGGGTGGCCTTCTGCCTGGCCCAGTGGCACCGGCCCCAGCAGTACCCCTGTGTCTCCCCTCCGCATAGGATCCTAACCAGGCCGCCCCACGGTGTCCACCATACTATCCATCTCGGGCAGGGCTGGGGTGACCGTCCACTCAGACGTGGCCTCTGAGGCCCAGAGAAGCACTGTCTGCCAGGATCTCCACGTTGGTCCCGTCAGGGCTCTGAGCTCCAGGGCAGGAACCCATGTGCAGAGCACAGCCCTGGGACCTTCACAGTCATGGGGGCGGGGGTGCAAGGCCTAGGGTGGGGCTGGGCCCGGGACACAGCGAGTAGTGGAGGTCCCTTGGCTCAGTTTGCCCTTTTCGGAGTCGGCAGCAGAGGGGACTCCCTCTGCAGGAGAGACTGATGTGTCCTTCTGAGCTGTTACTGCCACCCACCGAGACAGCACCTGTGACTGCATTTTCCTCTAACTTCCAAATGATCATATAAAATAAAACGTGTTCATAAAAGCGTGCGAAACACACATGCAGCTTGGTGAAGTGAGCTGTGTGGGGCCCACAGCCCAGTGAAGTAGACCCTGGCAGGGCCCTGGCCGCCCCAGTGCACCCTGCCCATCCATCTCTCTTCCCTGGAGTGGAGTGCGCCTCTTGACTTGGGTGCAGTTCAGTTGTGCTGTTTGAACTTCATAGAAATGAAATGACACCGTGTGTGCTTGTGTGTGTGTGTGTGTGGCTGGTGGGGCAGGGGGTGGATTCTGGTTCTTTTCTTTTCCCCATTATCCTGAGAGCCTTAAGGTATCTGGTTCTTGTATTCAGTGTGTTGGTGAGACTCAGCCCTGTCATCTAGCAGAAGCGTGTTCCTTTTCATTGCTGTATAGTATTCCATTGCGTGATTTTAATGCACGTTATTGTGGGTGGATATTTGAGTTGCTTCCTTTCTGGGGTAATAACACTCACTTAGAAATAGCTGTGGTGGACACTCATGTGTGGGGGTGGGGGTGGGGGCCAGCTCTAGGAGTACCTAATGGATCTTGCGAAGTGTGTTGTCCAGGTATAGAGATGATTCCAAAGTGGTTGGACTGTGTTCCTTTCTCCCGGCTGGGTGGAAGGAGAACACTAGCAGATTGCTGAGACTTGGTGCTCGGTATTTTTTTTTTTTTTTTTTTATTATACTTTAGGTTTTAGGGTACATGTGCACAATGTGCAGGTTTGTTACATATGTATCCATGTGCCATGTTGATTTCCTGCACCCCTTAACTCGTCATTTAGCATTAGGTATATCTCCTAATGCTGTCCCTCCCCCCAGTGCTCGGTATTTTTAATTATGGACAGCCTGGCTGGCGTTTCGTGGTGTCTAATTGCGGAGTAGCGTGTCTTGTTGTATGACAGGCTCTTTTGTATGTGGGAGACCATGGTGTCGAGGGGAGGCAGTTACACAAAAAGCCCAGATACCCAGTGTTAGTTCCATGGGTGTGGCTGGTCATGGTGCGCACTCACAGAGGACATAGGTGACGCCCTCCACTCCGCAGAGCCAGTCCCACAGGGGTACCCGTTCTGACTCCCACCACCGCAGCTCCCTACCTCCCGCCTGCCATGGGTTCCACGTGCATGGCGCTGGGCAGTCTGTTGTCTTTGCGTGCGTCTGTGTGTATGTCTGCGTGTATCTGCTTATGTTCGCTCAGCATCTGAGATTCACCCAGGCTTTTGCGTGGCTCAGCGGCGGACGCCTGATTGCTGCGTGGCGGCCTGTCGTGTGGGCGTGTGCCGCGTGTGTATGCAGTCCCTACTCAGGAGCGTTTGCGTCTCCAGTGTGGGTTGCAGTCAGGATCCATTTCCCCCCTTACCTTTCAGCATTATTTGCTGCATAGGCTTTTTTCTCCTAATTTGGCGCCTTTGTCAGAAATCAACTGACCTACCTGTGTGGGTCTGTTTCTGTTTGTCCTTATGCTATTGCCATTGTCACACTTTAGACAAGGTCTTGCTCTGTCCCTCAGGCTGGAGTGCAGTAGCGTGATCTCAGCTCACTGCACCCTCGACCTCCCATGCTCCAGCAGTCCTCTTGCCTCAGTCTCCTGGGTAGTAGCTGGGACCACAGGCGTGTGCCACCACACCCGGCTAATTTTTTTTGTTTTGTTTTGTTTTGTAGGGACGGGGTTTCCCTATGTTGCCCAGGCGGGTGTTGATCTGGGCTTAAGTGATCCTCCCGTCTCAGCCTCCCAAACTACTGGGATTACAGGTTGTAGGTGTGAGCCATGGTGCCCGGCCACCACACTGTCTTGGCTATAGTTGGGTTTATAATAAACTCTGAATCAAGGTGATGTGCATTTTCCAACTCTTCTTTTTAAAGATTCTTATGGCTGTTTATGTCCTTGGTGTTTCCATATACGTTTTACAATCAGCCTCTCAATTTCTACCAAAAAAACAAGCCTTCTGGAATTTCAATAGCAATTCCCTTGAACGCATTTTTGAATACTTTTTCCGAATGTCTTAAATACACGTTGGGAAGAATCGGCGTCTCAACAGTGTCCAGTGTCCACGCGTTCACTGCCGTGTGTGACTCCAGGTATTGAGTTCAACTTCTCCTAACAATGGACTGGCGTTTTCTGTGCATGCGTCTGGCATGTTTTCCTTTAGGAAATATGCTGTTGAGGACTGGGTATTTTTATTTCATTTCTCACTTGTGCGTGGTGCTTTAATCCTGTGCCCTAAACTCCGGCCTTAGCCATGGCGGTGTTTCTGTGGACTCGCGGGGTTTCCTTGGGCGTACGCATGTCCTCTGTCTGACCATGGCTTTGCTTCCCCTTGTCAGTCTGTGCCTCGGCTTCTCACTGCACTGGCGAGGTGAACCAGCGCTTGCTTATCTTATTCCCAGTCTCGGTGAACATGGGCTCGGTCTCTCCCGGCTCAGTGTCGGGTTTGCACTGGTGCACTTACAAGCGGAAGAGCTTCCTCATTTGCTGAGGGCATTTCCTGAATCCGTGTTGAATGTGGTCAGCTGCCTTTCCCGCACCTAGTGAGATGCTCACGAGGTTGCTTCCTTATCGCATTACTGTAGTGAATTACGCTGACTTTCATATGCCAAGATGACGTGGTGTTTCCGGGTAAGTCCCTGTGGCCGTGGTGCATTGGCCTTTTCTCTGCATGGCCAGATGAGATTTGCTCATACTGGGCTAAGGACCTCCTGTGTAGGAATGCTCATGAGGGACACTGGGCTCTGATGTTGTCTTGTCATGTGATGTGTCTGTCATGGTTTGATATTGCATTAAGTTGGCCTCCTGAAACAAGTTCTGCCATAGTTTGTATAGGGTTGGCATTATTTGTTTCATAGAGATTTGATAGGTGAAGCCATCTTTGCCTGCCATTTTCTTTTTGCTTAGGTTTTTCATTAAGAACTTGATTTTTTAAAATAGAAATGAGGCCGGGCATGGTGGCTCACGCTTATAATCCCAGCACTTTGGGAGGCCGAGGTGGATGGATCACCTGAGGTCAGGAGTTTGAGACCAACCTGGTCAACATGGTGAAATCCCGTCTCCATTAAAAATATAAAAATTAGCTGGGTGTGGTGGTGCGTGCCTGTAATCCCAGCTACTCTGGAGGCTGAGGCAGGAGAATCACTTGAACTCGGGAGGTGGAGGTTGCAGTGAGCTGAGATCACACCACTGCACTCCAGCCTGGGCAACAGAGCGAGGCTCTGTCTCAAAAAAAAAAAAGGACATGAGGCTTTTGGATTTTCTGTTTCTTCCTTTGTCATTTTTTTAAAGATAGGTTTGTCGCAGAATTTCATCTAAGTTAACAAAACAGTTTACGTAAATCGTTCACGGTATCCTCTGGGCCGTTCGTGTTTTCTTCCCCCCCGATCAGACTAGCTGAGAGTTTATCATTTTCACAGGTATTTTCCCCAAAGAAACCTACTTTTGGGTTCGTTGATTTTTTTTCTATTGTTTTCTTTTTCATTGACTTTGGCTCTTATAAACTTCCTTTCTTCTACCTATTTTGTGTTCAATTTGCTGTCCTTGTTTTAGGTTCTTATGATAGAGGCTTAGATCATTGATGAAGAATATGAAAGAATGGGATAGTGCAGTTAAAAGCTTGGTCTACTTGTGCCCATTAGAGAAAACATTCTTAAGCACACATGGAATCTTTTAAAAATGGAGCAGGTACGAGGACCCGAAGCAAATGTCAGTGACTCGCAGACGATAATGTATAAATACATGATATGTAGGTAAATAATACAAATCACATTCTTTGGCCAGAGTGCAATTGAGGAGGAAATCAGTAACAGACAATTACATCCATTTGATTTTTTTGTTTTCGTTTTGTAGTAACTTGCACTTCCCTGGTGCCAGAGGCGCAACACCTTTTTGTCTGCTCTTGGCCATTTGGGCGTCTTCTTTGGGAAGGGCCTACTTAATTCTTTTGCCTATTTAAAAAACTGGGTCTTGGAAGTCTTGTCTTCTTTTTTTTTTTTTTTTTTTTTTGAGTCAGGATCTTTCCCGCACAGGCTGGAGCGCAGTGGTGCGATCATAGCTCACTGCATCCTCAAACTCCTGGGCTCAAGCGAGCCTCCCACCTCGGTCTCCTGAGTAGCTGGGACTACAGGCATGCATCACTATGCTCTGCTAATTAAAAGGTTTTTTTTTTTTTGTAGAGACTGGGTCTCGCTGTGTTGCCCAGGCTGGTCTCGGAGTCCTGGTCCCAAGTGATTCACCTGCCTCCCCCTGGCAGAGTGCCAGGATTACAGGTGGCGGGAGCCACCACCCCCAGCCTGGTCTTAGAGTTATTTCCAGGTCTAGGTGTGAGTCCTTCCTCAGATATGTGTTGTGAATAATTGCCGATCCTCTGGCTTGCTGTTTTACTTTTTTAATGGTTATCTTTTGGAAAGCAAAGGTTTCCAATTTCATGAAATCTAATTTTTATTTTTTATTTTTCCATTCTAGTGGTCTATTTTCTCATCAAATTGAGATTTTGGGGAAACTACACAGCAGCAAACCAGGATATATCCTCTTAGAAACAGCTCTAGCCGGCCGGGCACAGTGGCTCACGCTTGGAATCCCAGCACTTTGGGAGGCCAACACGGGCGGATCACATGAGGTCAGGAGTTTGAGACCAGCCTGGCCAACATGGTGAAACCCCATGTCTACTAAAAATAAAAAATTAACCAGGCGTGGTGGCAGGCACCTGTAGTCCCAGCTACTCAGGAGGCTGAGGCAGGAGAATCGCCTGAACCCAGGAGGCAGAGGTTGCAGTGAGCCGAGATCGCGCCACTGCACTCCAGCATGGATGACAGAGCAAGACTCTGTCCCAAAAAAAAAAAAAAAGCTTGAAAATTAAAACATATCTCAATAAGTATGAGATGCAGTGATTTTTTTTTCTTCCCTAAGCGGGGTTTCGAGAGATCTCTAGGTTCAGCTCCTCCAGGCTGGAAGTACATGAAGGGCAGCATCGCCCACCTTGACCACAGCAGGCTCGGAGCAGGGCAGTGGAAGAGCTGGGCCCAGCTCAGCCCAGCCTGCTGAGTCAGCATCCATCTGAAAGGTCGTCTCTACCCAGGAACTCGGTGGCTTCCAGCTCCACCCTAACAGAAACCTCCCCAGCATCTTGCAGAGTTGTAATCCAGGGTGGTGGTATAGACGGTCTTGGGGTAGCTGATAGTGGTGCTGAGGAGGCATGTGGGCTGGTGGTGCAGCTGGAAGCACACCTCAGCCATGGTGTTGTGCCAGGTGCAGTTGGGGAGGCAGGGGACCTTCCGGCCGCAGGAGGCCCCTGCCAGGCACAGGCAGCTGCACGGTGTGGAAGAAGTGCCGCTCAGAGTTGTGCTTGACGAGGAAGTACACCTCACTCCTCTCAGTGGTGAGGGGTCAAACCACTCCTTCCCAACGATGGGGCCAGCAGCCTGACAAGGGCTAGGCACCGGGGAGGGATGCTGGATTTGGAGCTGGGGGGAAGGGTCACCCTGCATTGGGCTCCAGTGCTCCGGGTGCCATGCCTTCTCCCCCACCACTGCCACCGCAGCCGCCACGGGACCCCAGGGGCTGGGGCTGAAGAGCAGCCTCGAGCCAGGCTGTCCAGGACGTGGTCGCCCCTCTTCCTCGTGTCCATGAGCTCAGGCACAACCTGCAGCTCAGCCAGCCCACCATGGCTGTGTGTGTGGTAGGGTGCATGATTATTTTCGCCTCTGGTATCGCTAGCCATCCCTAAAGTCTCCATTGGTCTGTTCCTGTCTTTCCCTCTGGTTCGGTTCACTTGTGGGGTCATGTTGTCTTCTGTTCTTTGTTATTTCTTATTTTTTTCTTGAGACAGAGTCTTGCTCTGTTGCCCAGGCTGGAGTGCGTTGGTGTGATCTCGGCTCACTGCAATCTCTGCCTCCCAGGTTCAAGCGATTCCCCTGCCTCAGCCTCCCAAGTAGCTGGGATTATGGGCACCTGCCACCATACCCGGCTTGTGTGTGTGTGTGTGTGTGTGTGCACACGCGTGTGTGAGACGGAATCTCACTCTGTTACCCAGGCGGCAGTGCAGTGGCGCAATCTTGGCTCACTGCAACCTCCACCTCCTGGGTTCAAGCAATTCTGCCTCAGCCTCCCAAGTAGCTGGGATTACAGGCCCCACCACCACCACAGTGGGCTAATTTTTGTATTTTTAGTAGAGACAGGGTTTCACCATGTTGGCTAGGCTGGTCTCGAACTCCTGACCTCAGGCAATCCGCCCACCTCAGCCTCCCAAAGTGCTGAGATTGTAGGCATGAGCCACCATGCCTGGCCTAATTTTTCTATTTTTAGTAGCGACAGGACTTCACCATGTTGGCCAGGCTGGTCTCAAATTCCTGACCTCAAGTGATCTGCCCACCTCGGCTGCCCAAAGTGCTGGGATTACAGGCATGAGCTTCCGTGCCCAGCCTGAACTGTTCAGTGTTTGTGAAGAATTATTTGGGGGCTTATTTGGGAGCTGTTACATGGATCATCCTCCTGGAGAGGGTTCTTAGCCTCTGAGATCGGGTTTGGGGCTGAGGCTTTCTGACCCACACGAGTCATGCTGAGCCCTGAAGGGCCGCAGGCCAGATCTTGCCAGGTGAGCACTTTCCCCGCTCACACTCAGGATAGGGCGAGGGGGTTGGTACCGATTCACCCTGAGGGCCTAGATTTGAGGGCTTCAGCTTGCTGCAGATAGGTGCTCCCTTCGGACTCTCACCTGAGGCTGGGCTGGAGCCTGGTGTCCGCCCCACCCTGCTGGTCAGCCCCCCAGGACCTGAGCCCCATAAGCCTGGACTGGCCACGCCCTGGAGCAGCAGCACTGGGTGCTTGGCGCTCACAACCTTCCTGGGCCCCTGCGTCCCTCACTTCTCGCTCGTTTCTACCTCCCTGGCTTGTCAGATTCCCACAGCTCTTGAGAAATTCAGTATGTACTGCAGCACGTCTGTTTTCGGTGTGATGGTTCGTCCAGGTACCCTAGCCTGTCATTGCTGGAATTAGAAATCTCTGTTGTCTGCTGTTGTTTTATGAAACAAGCATGTGAGGTTATAAGTTTCCCTCAACGTACCACGCTAACCACATTTCCCTAAGTTTTGATGTGTAGTATTTTCACTGCCATTCAGTTCAAAATATTTTCTCATTTCAAGTATGATGTCTTCTTTGATCCACGTGTATTTTTAAGTTTCTAAGGGTACTTACTTTGGCCGGGCGTGGTGGCTTACGCATATAATCCCAACACTTTAGGAAACTGCGGGGGAAGGATCGCTTGAACCCAGGAGGCTGAGGCTGAGGCTGCACGTCACAGGGAGAGACGGGCCACGGTGATGTGACGAGCTTCCTGTTGATAGGCATTTAAGTTGGTTCCGGATAACGTGGCCTGCCTGGCACTGGTATTCCCAGAGTCACAGATGCTCACCCGTGCCAGCGTTGGCTGCTTGGGACGTGGGGGACGGCGAGGTCCCCACACCCCACATGTGAGCTGCTGGTAGCTGGGCTGAGTCCAGGTCCCATCCGTGTGTGGGGTGTGAGCGTGCGGCGCCATCGGGTCTGCACGGGCCCCGCCTGGTCCCGAACGCTCCAGGCTTCCTGCGGCACGGGTGCCGAGAGCGGCCAGCCTGGGCCTGCTGAACAGGGGCGGTCTACGGCAGCGGCTCCTGCTCTGACAAAAGGGAAGGTGAAAGGCAGGAGCACCAGGAGGGGCAGCACGAGGACAGGGTGCGGGTGGCAGCCGAATGGGTGGTGCAGCTCGAGGGCAGTGGGCCGAGCAGGGGCAGGCTCAGGCCCAGGGATGGAAGCCCCGTGCAGGCACAGGTTGGAGTGAGTCCAGGGTGCCTGAGACACGATGGCCCGTGTGCTCCACCTCCTCACATCTTCAACAGTTTTGCAGAGATGACCCTGTCGGGCTTTGGCTGCTCGTCACAACTCCGGGGGAAGGTAAGGCATTTGTCCAGTCACAGCTCTGGCCTTGAGTGGCTGTCCTGGGCCAAGGGCAGCTGCCCTGAGATCAGAGTGACCCCGCCTTGGCCAGCATCATCCCTTCCCACGGCCCCTTCCCACTTCCCACGACCACACAACTGGGACCCACGGGTGCCCGATACAGCGTGGGCCATCACAGCCTCCCCAGGCACTCTGCTGGAGGCCTGGGTGTACCTGAGCCCCATACCACGCCCACCCGTGGTACCCTGGCCAGGTCTGACTCTGACCCCTGCTTCCTGGCTTCCCACAGCCGTGGGACTGGCCCCAGCCCCACATCCACACTCTTCATGCGGCCATTTCCCCAGGACATGGCCTGGCCACTCCATCGTGCCGAGGGGATGTGGCCCAAGGCACACCCAGACACACTGGGTCTAGGCTCCAAACCCGACCCCACGATCCCATCAGCAGCAGAGGGGCTGACCCTTTCTCCCACTTTGTGAACAGGAAGCCTGAGCTCCAGCAGGCCAGGGTCACGGGGAGGGGTGGGGCTGTGCCACCCAGGTTGCGTGTCTGAGCTGGTGCATGCAGCCAGCCCCGGAGGTGGACATCTCAACTCAACTCTGCTACCCTAAGGGCCCGACACGGCTGCAGCCCTGGATCAGGGTGCAGGCCATGCCTTGCCCCAACTTGCAGCCAAAAGTCTTGTCCATGGACCCTCCAGGCTGAGAGCCCAGCCCTGCCCTGTCTGTCAGAACGCTCCCCAGGGCCTTTGCGTCTAAGCAGGAGATCTCTGTCCTGGCCCCACCTGGCTCCGGGTTGTCCCTGCATCCTGCCACCTTGATGCCAAGCGTCTTCAGCAGTCACATGCGGAGTGGGGGCGCCAGGAGGGCCAGTGCTCTGAGCCTGCCCACTGAAGGCCCCGCTGAGCAGCAGTGGCAGCTGCCTGCCGTCCCCGGGGCAGGCCAACCACAGACTCTGTGGGTCCTTGGTGGGCTCCTGGAGTAGGGGAGGGGCGGGGGAAGGACGGGCAGGAAGATGAAAGGGACGAATATGGGTGGAACCATGCAGAGCAGAGAGCCCCATCTCCAGGAACAAGGCAGGGGGCCCGCCCGGTGCTTCCTCCTGCCACAGGGGTTGAGGGCATGCAGGACGCCCACCACCTATGCACGTAGCCCCATCGGCTCACCAACCCCCAAGCCACAGCACCGCACTGACGCAGGAGGAAGCCCCAACCCCGTGCCACCAAGGAAAGTATCTCTGCTCACCCCAACCCCGAGCACCCCCATGTGAAGACATGAGACCCGTGTCCAGGAGCAGAAACCAGGAGAGAGAAAATAGGCATTGTCAGAAACAACAGTCAGGATTGTAAGCTCTTCACATGACTGGCTGTATGTAATAGGTCCCAAGAAGTGGAGCAGCCAGGCGGCTGGGAGAGTCCAGGCTCCGTCCCCAGGTGCAGGGTGGCGGTGGCCCAGGCAGGATGGCCGGGAGGCGGGGAGGGGACGCCGGGAGTGTCTGAGCCGCCAGTCTCAGGAGCGGGCATGGTGCCGACAGTGGGAGCGGGCACTGGCTCCTGGCTCTGCAGGACCACAACACCCAGGTGAAGGGATGAGCATTTTGCCAGGACACGGCTGTCATCCGTGCAGTCACCCCCAGGGTGAGAGGGCAGTTTGCATCCCAGGCACCACAAATCATGCTCCCAAACTCACTCCTGGGCAGCGGCCTCTGCCTGAGACGCCACAGCAGCGACCAGAGCTGCCTGATGCCTGGAAGCAGGGCCTCAGTCGGCGTGGGGTCCAGAGCAACTCTTTCAGGCCAAAGGAAGGGTCAGCCCCAGGCACCCGCGAGGCGGGAGGCCTGCCCATGGGCCCTGGAGACTTCTTCCTGTTTGCACCATGGCCCGGAGACTGGCCATGCCCGCTCCTGCGACTGGGGGCTCCCTGGGGACCAGGCCACGGCCAACAGAAGGGGCCGGACTGCCAGGGGCTGCGGGGCAGCACAGCACGCTGGGTTTGCAGTCAGCTCCTGGCACTGTGACCTCACTGCGGGGCTGCCTTCCTCTGCTCCAGCTCCGACAGCAGCTCCTCCCGGGCCCGTGCATGCCGCGCCCCCACTCTGTGCGCCGTCTCGGTGGCCGTGATGTCGATCTGGGCGTAGAGGGAGGCGCCAGCCCCTGAAAGAAGTCTGCGGTGAGCGGCAGCCTGCACCCCCGAGCTGCCCAGTCCCGAGACCCTCCCCTCCACACCAGTACCCCAGCCAGGCCCTCGGAAGCATCTGAGTGGGAACACCCTCGGGGGATGTGGCCCAGCCAGGGATGGAGTTGGGGACGTTTGCCTCCTGGGGGGAGGCTGTAGGAAGAGCTCCCTGGCCAAGGGCTGTGGTCCCAGACCCCCACTGTCAGGGCCTCCACGCAGGGCGGGGACCCACCTCGGACACCCTCACTGGCCTCCTGGAGCTCCAGGCCCATGTAGTGTAGCTGCTTGCTGGAGGAGGGGCTGACGGGGATGTTCATGTACGTGGGCGACTCGCCGCGTGGCCTCTCTGGCCCTGGGCTGTCCACAGCCACGGGTCCTGGGGATCCTGTTGGGGGAGTGGCTGTGAAGCCCCAGTGGGGACCGAGAGTGTCACTGATCCCAAAGATTGTGCAGTAAAGAGCTGCCCACCCTGCCCAGCCCCTCCTCCCTGCTCCGCCTCTCCTGTGCCTTGGAGGTTCCCGCTCCATTTTCCTGACCGTCCATCTTTGGCCCAGTGCTGCCCCATCCTGAGGCCCCCCCACACTGTCCACTCCACATCCAAGTGCCCACAGAGCAGAAGGAAGCGCTGCCCCCTCCACTGTGCCACCTCTCCTGCAGGAATTGCTGACCCCCCATGGGCCCCCCAAGGCCCACTCCTCTGTCCCTGCGCCCCTCGCCCCGCACCTTCCCGACTCTCTTCCCCACCAGCCATCCCTCCTTGGCTGTCCCAGCACCTTCTCTCCCTAACCCTCCCGGGCCAGCAGAGCCCTGCTTTGTCCTGGCCCCCAGCACCTGCCCCTCACTGTCCTCCTGGATCACCCTACCTGCTGCAGGCTCCGGGGACCCCCTCCTGTCCTGCGCACAGGCCCACGCTCCCTCTGTGTCCCCTCCAGGACACCCAGGTGCCCCACACCCTCTCTCCCCTCATAGGAGCTACTCCCTTCCCCCGACCCCCGTCCTAATGGCCGATGGTTCCGTCTGCAAACCTCATTGGTGCTGGGGAGGGCAGAGCAGGAGCAGGATAGGAGGGGAACCCACAGGCCCGGCTGGGTGGGACATGAGGCAGGCTCCCACCTTAGGGGGCTGGACGCACACTGGCCCCTCCTCTGCAGGCCTGAGGGCTCTGCACCGTGGGCACCGAGGTCCTACAGGAAGGACCCCGTTCTCCAGTGCCTCCTCCCACTCCTGTCATCAGGACCTCATGAGGGAACGCACAGCCACGTGAGGCAGGGGAGGTGACAGCAAGTCCCCCACCTCATTCCCTGAGCCAGTGGCTGGGAGACACAGCCAAGCCCCACCCACGGTGACCTCCCCACCCCCAGCACACTCCGAGCCCTCAGAATTCAGGTACGGGCTGGGATCCAGGGGGTGACAGCCCTGCAGGTTGGCCTCCCTGAAACACCTGCCTGTCCAGGGGGAGGGGCCCGACTCAAGGCTGGGCCTGCCTGCCCCAGGGATGCATCTGCAGCAGACCCAGGTTCTCCTGTGGCCACCCACTGCCCGGCACCTGCAGCAGACGTCCACTCTGCCTGGCTCCTCTCACCCTTGTCCCTGTCACTCCCTGCAGCAGGGCTAGGGGTGGGGAACTTTCACTTGCTTGCTCCCAGTGGGGAAACTGAGGCCAGAGAGACCTGACTCGCTGGTTCTGCAGGCAGCAGCTGGGACAGAGCGAGATAGAGCCCAGGTGGACGCGGGTTCGCTCACCTAATTCCATGAACTAAAGCGACCAACACAATTCTGCCCCAACCCTACCTGGCCCCGAGGCCCTGGGGAGACCCCCACCCCCACTCCTGCAAATGTGTGGTCCTAGAGGGCTGGTCCCCTCTCAGAATGCCAGGACCCTTTCATCGAGATGAGCCACAGAACATAGCCGCCAAGTTCTGGTGCCCAGGCAGGCACCTGGGCCAGCAGGGACAGGGGCATCAGGGCCAGCTGCCTAGAGGAGGGGGCACTGCTGAGGGGCTGAGGCCAAGAAGGGGTGGTGGGAGAGGCAGGTGTGGTGAGGGCCTGGGGAGAGCTGAGGGAGTGCCAGGGCCTGGCGTCTGGAAAGAGGGCCAGGCCCCCTTTCAACGGGGACATCGAAGCCAAGGGGCAGGGCTGGGGCTTGCCCACGGCGGGGCTGGACATCCCCCTGCAGCCCGGTACCTCGTTTTAGGATTGCATCTGTTCTTCCAAGGTTGCTCCCAAGGGTGGGTGGTGAGAGGCAAGGGT
Source organism: Nomascus leucogenys (assembly GCF_006542625.1). Taxonomy (NCBI): domain Eukaryota; kingdom Metazoa; phylum Chordata; class Mammalia; order Primates; family Hylobatidae; genus Nomascus; species Nomascus leucogenys. The sequence goes on from NC_044400.1 coordinate 80,259,237, forward strand.
GGAAGCAGGAAGGAGCATGAGGCCTGACTGCAGGGAAAGGGGACGAACGTTCCCACCACCACCCGGAGTCGCACAGGGGCTGTAAGCAGCGCTGGGCCAGCGGTGTGTCCATATCTGCATCTCCCCCAAGGCCACTGGCTCCAGGGACCTCAGTGCTCCTCCTCCCGTCCCCTCCTTGGGACTTGGATTTTGCTTCCGCTTGTGTGACCATCACTTCCTGTACGTCGGATACTCTTGGTGAAGGAGCAACGGGGAATCGGCTGGCCCTTCTGCACCCTCCTCCCAGACCCCGCCCTGGGTTGGCGGCCCAACACTACCACTCGGGCCTGGCTCACCTCTGTCCCATGACAGACCCTGGGCGCCCCTCCTGAGCCCCCGGCCTCTTGGAAAAGATTCACATCCTCCAGCAGATACTGGGCCTGTCCCCTTGACCCCTACACCTGTGTCCCAGGGCACCCCTGTCTGGGTAAAAGACATCTGAATGGTATGGGTGGCCTCGGGGAGGCAACAGCAGGCTGCCCAGGAGGACCCTTGGGGCAGGGCTGGCCCCACCACCTCTGGTCTGGTGGCCGCCTCAGCCCTCTGGACTGCAGGGATCGGTGTCCAGCCCAGGGCGAAGGCCAACTGACGGGGGCTTTCCCGAGCTGCCCCTGCCTGCCTGTGGCCCCGCCCCCATCCCTGGGTGTCCCCTCCAGGCCTGCCTGGACCCTGCCCCCCGTAGGTGCCACCTGCCTGAGAAGAAGGGATTGAGGAATCCAAGGTTCAGCCCTCAGTGGCTCCTACTCCACAGGGAAACTGAGGCATACAACTGGCCCTGATGCCACCCATCCACCCCAGGCCAGCCGCCCTCATCTCCAGCCTCTCAGCCTTGCCAAGCCTTCAGCAGGGCTCTGTCCCCAGTGACTGCCAGGCTTCTCTAGGGAGACCCTGGGGATCGGCACCTTCCCACTGCCTCCCTGCGTGGCCCTCCCTCCCCACCTGGCCCCAAAACTGCACCTGCCAGGGCACCAATGCCCTGCTCCTCACCGAGTCGCTTACCACCAGCCCAGCCTCCACAGGCCCCCTCTGCTCTCTGAGGACACAGCCCCTCCTACTGAACTGGGGCCCCTGGACCCCAACCCTGACTGCCTTCTCGCCATGCCCCTCCCAGGAACAGGTCCACACTCAGGGCTTGGGGGCCCACAGACCCCAATCTGTGTCTTCCAACCTTCAGTCCATCCTCCAGCCGCCCACTGGCCACTCTCAGCAGGTGCTCCTGAGACAGGCCACACTCATCCAGGCCACATGGAGCCAGCAGCCTGCCCTCTACCCACTGCCCTGCTGTCCACACCTGGGCTGGGACTCACCCCCACTGCCACCCAACATCCACTGTCACCCAACGACCACTTTCACCCCATTGCCCACATTCCCCGCTGGCAGTGGGCCCCCCACCCTCCCCATCTAGCCAAACTCTGGCTGCCATCTGCGCCCACCCGGACTCCCGCCTCCCTGTCCCCAAGCTCTGGGGGACTGGCTCCAGGTGCCTACCTGAATGTGCTGTCACAGGTCTCGGGGCTGAGGCGGCCGCTTCCTAGACCAAAGAGAACCCAGGTCAGTGTACCCATCAGTCTTCCCCTCATCCTATGCCCGGGGCCCCTGAGAACAAGGACACTACCCCCACAAGTGACACAGGCTGGGGGACCTGGACCACCTGCAAGGAGTCCAGCCCACCATCCCTGATGCCTTCTCTCCAGGGCCCTTTGCCCCACAGCCCCCACATCTCAGGCCCACCCACCACCTTGACCACCCAGCCTGGCGGTAGCCCCCATAACCACCCATGGGGGAGCTGGAGGCCTCGGCATCTGGGGAGGGGGTGGTTCCGAGCCCCAAGGCCCAGGCCAGCCTCACTATTTTGCTACTAGAGCTTTATCGGAGGAGGACCACGCCCATGTAAGGTGGTGTCTGGGCTCCGACCTCAGAACTGAGCGGCTGCTCCGAGGGCGGCTGTGATTTCCTTTCCCGTTCTTGAGGGTGTGGCCCTGCTCTCAGCAGCTGGTGGGGAGGGCTCCGCAGGGGGTGCCCCTGGAAAATGCCCCACGGGGAGGCCCCAGGTGAGATGAGCAAAGTTCCCTGACACTGCAGGCGACCTCCTCCTGGGCCTCTGAAGTGGGCCGTGCCTAATGGGGTGCCCCGAGTCCCTGGAGGAGCCTGGGGTGGGGTCTGAAGGCCGCTTGCTGGAGGGACGGCGGCCCACGGCTGAGCACAGAGGCTTCCTGCCCGCCTCCAGCCCAGATGAGCAGAAGCGGGGCCAACCCAAGAGAATGTCCCACGTGGGCTCCGGCGGCCAGCGACCAGAAAGAGGGCGCAGCACCATCCTGTTCTGAGGGGCCTCGTGGGTGGGGGCTGGGAGGCTGGAAATGGGGGCTCAGCACCTAGCTCTGGTCCAGGCCAGACTCAAGGGCAGTCAGTCACAGGACTAGGACCCTCACACGAGGCCTCCTGAGCAAACTGGGCTGGTCTAGACCTTGAGAACCTTCGACAACAGGCCGATACTCCCCGAGCTCATCACACACACAGACTCCTGAGGGGGCCCCTCCCCAGCTGCTTCCGGGGGGCCAGGCCGGCAGATACAGATGGTGCAGAGCCTGAACCAGCAAAGGTCCACCCTGTCCCCTGCCTGGCCAGGCCCAGGTGCTCCGGGGGCGTCAAGAAAACAGAACCAGTGTCTGCCCCATTTGGTTGCCCCTGGCCTGAGGAGAAGCCCCCAGCCCGTTGGCCACCCACCTGGGAACTGGGTACCGAGGCTGGAGACCCTGAGCTGCCGTAGCAGGCGGTGGCTGGAACCTTCAGACGCCTGGAGCGAGGCCCACTCACGAGCATAGTGAGGAGAGGCAGACGGCCCGGCCGCATCCCCACAGGGAAAGGCTGTCCAGGGGCCCAGCCCCTCCAGGCAAGAGGCCCCAATGACCCCAGGTTACCGTGGGGTGCCTCAGTCTGCTCTCGTCAGAGGGACCTTGCCCCCACTAGCCTTGGGCAAGCAACCCATGGGAACACAGAGGGCTGAGCGTGGATGAGGAGGACTCTGGCAGGAAGGGCCTGGCTCCCCAGCAAAGGAGCCACAGCCTCACTCGTCCTGCAACAAGACTGGCACGGCCACCTCCGGAGGTGACAGCAGCAGGGGCAATGGTGACGGGCAGCTATTGAGCGCCTGAAGAGTGACCTCATCAGACCCTCAGTGCAGCCCAGTGAGGCGGGGTCTGTCATCCCATTTGCAAGAGGAAACTGAGGCTCAGAGAGGGACGGGGCTTGCTAGGGTCACCCAGCCAGCAGGTAGTGGATGTGGCCCAAACTCAGTCCCCAAAGCCCACGCTTGCTCACCAGGCACTGCTGCAGAAGCCCTCCAGAACTCTCCTCTCAAGAGTCGGTCTCCAACAGGGTGGCAGGCAGGCACCCATAAAAGGGTGGCAGGCGAGGGGGCAGGCAGGCACCCACACAGATGTGCAGGGGTGACTGAGACAAGCCTGGAACTCGGCCCCATATGGGGGAGAGGGCAGGGCCCCTGGGCTCAGAGCCAGCCCCCTCCTGAGGTCCGCCCTCACCGGGACCTGAGGAGCCCCGTGCTTGAGCCTGAGGGACTTGCAGACCCCACTGTGGTTCCAGGACACACCCAGGAACGTGCCACACATGCACACACACACCACACATGCACATCCCAGCCCGAGGGCTGCCCGGAGCTGCCTCTCCGCACAGCACAGCATTCAGGCCCAAGGCTCACAAAACGGACGAGGCCTCTCGCACTCTCTGAGAGAAAGGCCAAGGAGGCCGGGCCCGGGTACTTCGGATCCAGGCAGAGGCCCCGTGTGGAGGGCGGGCAAGGAGGCGGAGAGGGCTGGGCAACGGATGAGGACAAGGTGGTAAGAAAAGAACATTTTATTTCCAGTCTAAGAATGCATTACAGTGTCTGGGTTTAGAAACGGCCGACAGTGAAGGGACAAAGTGAGGTGTTCACAGGGAGCTGCTGGGCCGTGGTCAGGGGAGGCTCCAGGCTGTGCAAGAGGAAGCCACCCAGGGTGGGGGACAATGGGCCCAACACAGCCCCGCCCCCAATACAGGTGAGCCGAGCTGCTGAGCACCAAGCGGGGCTGAGCCCTGGGCCAGGGGAAACACAGGCAGAGCCCAGAGCCTCCAGATGCCAAGGCAGCCTTTGGCCCCGCGAGGAGGTGCAGATGGGAGCCAGTGGGGCTCCCACCAGGGGCCTGGGGCACACGGCCTCTCCCAGTGGGGTCAGCAGGCGATGCTGCTCCGAGGACAGCACCCGCTCCCAGAGCCTTCCCACAAGGGCTGCAGTGGGGCCCAGAACCCAGAGACCCCGCAAGCCACGCAGGCTCCTGAGCTTCAGTTTCCTCCCATAAATGGGGATGAGGCCCAGCGCACACAGATCCCAGGGGGCTGGGCTGGTGGAGCCCAGGTGTCCAGAGCCTTTGTGGTGGCTTGGTGCTTAACAGGTGGTGCACCAAGAGGTGACTGCACCAGAGAGGTGATGGGGAGAACCGGCCACCCACGAAGGGGGCGTGAGGCCCAAGGAGGACAAAGCTAGCAGCGGGGCCTCCACCCTTGGCACCCAGTGTGAGGCGTGAGCCAGCAGAGGTGCAGCACTCGCCTGATCCTCAGGGGTGGGGGACACGAAGTGAAGCAGCTGGGCCTTGGGGCTCTGGTGACCCCGACCTGCCAGACCCAGGGCCCCTGCCTTCCAGAACTCACCTCCCCAAGTCAGCCCCTTCCTCCACTGGCAGCCACAGGGCGCTCCCTCCAGCTCCCCTCTCCGGGAGACCCCCCCCCCCCCGTCCCTCCCACAGAGCGCAGAGTGCCTGTCTGAAAGGAGGCCGGCGCCACCTCCTCTCCCGTCTGGGGGCAAATTCAGCCCCTTTGCAGCCGCGGGGCCGGATCTGCAGCTCTCAAGGAGGGGGATTTACCTTGAGTCCTCCACAGACTGGACATGCCGAAAAGAAAGCCGGGGGTGGCCCCGCGTGGGGGCCACCTGCTTCCCAGGGCTCGCCAGGGGCCGGGCTGGGCAGTGTGGCCTCGCTGCCCTGGGGGGCCTCCATCGCCAGGCCCCGCCGTCTTGTGCCCAGCCAGCCAGAGGGACACCCGGCAGACGTCTGGCCGCCTGAGTCCCCGGCCGCACTGTCGCCGGGGCTGCCCTGTGAGGCAGGGCTGTGGTCCCTGGGAGCCAGGCGAAGGCTGCGTGGTGTGTCGTAGTGGGGCCGCAGGGAGGTGGGCACCTGATACTCGACTGCCCCGGGCAGGCAGGCGCACAGGCTGAGCTCGGGGGCCCCCGCTGCTGGCAGGCTGAGCAGTGAGCCCAGTTCGTCCGTGGCCCGCCACACGTCGAGGCTGCTGCCCGCGTAGGACGAGAGGCTGCCGGAGTAAGAGGAGTGGCTGCCAGTGGCAATGCCGCTGTCTGAGGAGCTCTGGCGGCCGACCTCCTGCAGCTGCCGCGGCCGAAGCGGTTTAGAGGGTGGCCTTGAGGTACCCAGCATGGCTTCCCCGGGGGCCTGGACAGCTGCTGGTCTAGGCCCCTCCTGCGACGTGCTGGTCGACGACAAGGATTGCTCTGGCCATGTGGTGAGCCGGCTGCTGGCACTGACGTCCAAGTGGCTGGCCTCTGAGGATGAGCTGGACAGGCTGCAGTCATCCCCTGAGACAGAGCAGGAAGCCAAGGCAGCTGGGGGGGTGCAGGGGGCGGGGCAGGGCTCAGGGTGTGGCTGACACCTGGTGAACCCCCACAGGCCAGCACTCTCTGGTCTCGCCCCACCCCTCCCAGCCCCCAACCCCCGGGGGCTATAGCAGAAATCTGGCTTCACCAACAACAGCCCCTCTGCCCCTCATCCACTCCTGTTCTTTGTCCGTTCCTGCCCTTTCGCCACCTGTTCTCCTAGGGCCTGCACCCCTCCCTCTCAGCACCCCTGGCACTACCTTGGTGCCAGCCTCCTCCCCTGCCCTAGAGCTCCCCACCCTCCCTGCCTAAGAGACTTGCACTCCATACCCAGCCATCCCGACTACCTTCCAGGGCCACCTGGGGCAGCTTGCCCTCCGCACCGTCACGGCCCCAAGGCTGGCCTGGACGTCCCTTCCCTGAGAACTTCCCAGGCCCTGCCAGCCTGGACATGAGGCCCCAGCTCTGCCCACACATCTCGACTTGCCCCCTGCCCTCACCACACTGGCGTCCTTGCCTCATTCCCGGTCTCCCTTCCCACAGGGGATGAAAAACACACCCAATGCAGATCCCAGGCTGCCTCCCACCTGCCAGGCCGGGCCTCGCGCGCTCGTGGGAAAGCCACTTTCATCTCTGCTGCGTCTCTAAGCTGCCTGCTCTGCCTTCCAGGGCTCCCAAGCGGAAAGCAGTTGGGAGTCACCCTCAGGAAGGCACAAGCTCACTGCAAACCTGATTCCCCTCCTCCTGGGGCAGGGCAGGAGGGGAAATGACTACCATCTGCTCAGTGCCCTCTGGGGGACAGGCAGTGATCAGAGGGCACTGGCCGGACCAGCATGGCTCCTGCACTTGGCTCTGGGAACACAGGTCACACATGCAGCCACTCTTCTGGGAGCACAGCGGCCCCTCCTGCCTTGCCAGCCCCTTCCACCGCCTCCTCTCCCCACAATGGCAACAGAGCCAGAGCCACTGGCAGCTGAGGAGGTGCCTCTGCTCTTGGGCAGCCAGCTCACCTGCCTGAGAGCCTTTTGTCTGAGCACAGAAGGTAAAACCAACACGCAGGGCCTTGGTCTCCCCCGGCCACAAGCTGGTGGGCAGGAAAGGATTCAAAGGCTCTCAGAGCAGAACAACCCTTCCCATCAGCACCTCAGACGAGAGTTTAGTAAATGTGGAAACATAAGTGAAGGAAGGAATGAATGAGCTGAGCAGGGGGAGAAGGAAGAGATGAATGAACAGAGGGAGAAGGAAGGAAGGAAGGAGCAGGAGGGACAAGGAAAGAATGAGCAAGCGAGAAATGAAGGAAAATGAGCAGGAGGAAGAAGGAATGAATGAGCAAGAGGGACATTAAGACATGAATGAGTAGGGGGAGAAGAAAGGAATGAATGAGCAGGGGAAGAAGGAATGAATGAATGAGCAGGAGGGAAATGAAGGAATGAATGAGCAGAGGGAAAAGGAAGGAATGAAGCAGGGGGAGGAGGAAGGAATGAATGAGCAAGATGGAAATGACTGAAGCAATGAGCAGGGGGAGAAGGAATGAATGAGCAGGAGGGAAATGAAGGAATGAATGAGCAGGGGGAGAAGGAATGAATGAATGAGCAGGAAGGAAATGAAGGAATGAGCAGAGGGAGCAGGAAAGAACAAACGAGCAGGGGAGCAGGAAGGAACGAACAAGCGGGGGGGGGGAGCAGGAAGGAACGAACGAGCAGCGGGGGAGCAGGAAGGAATGAACTAGCGGGGGTAGCAAGAAGGAACAAATTAGCAGGGGTGGTGGGCGGTGGCAAAGGCAGGAACCAATGGGGGGGACGTGGAAGGAAGGAACCAATGGGGGGGGCGAAAGAAGGAACGAATGAGCAGGGGGAGAAGGAAGGAATGAATGAGCAGGAGGGAAATGAAGGAATGAATGAGCAGGGGGAGAAGGAATGAATGAATGAGCAGGAAGGAAATGAAGGAATGAGCAGAGGGAGCAGGAAAGAACAAACGAGCGGGGGAGCAGGAAGGAACGAACGAGCGGGGGGGGGAGCAGGAAGGAATGAACTAGCGGGGGTAGCAAGAAGGAACAAATTAGCAGGGGTGGCAAAGGCAGGAACCAATGGGGGGGGGGCGAAAGAAGGAACGAATGAGCAGGGGGAGAAGGAAGGAATGAATGAGCAGGAGGGAAATGAAGGAATGAATGAGCGGGGGTGGGGGGAAGGAAGGAAGGAATCAGCTGGCGTGGGGGGAAGGAAGGAATGAATGAGCAAGGGGAGAAGGAATGAATGAACAAGCGGGAGGGAAATGAAGAATGAGCAGGGGGAGAAGGAAAGAAGCAGGGGGAGCAGGAGGGAAATGAAGGAATGAGCACAGGGAAAAGGAAGGAATGAATGAGCAGGGGGAAAAGGAAGGAATGAATGGGGGGAGAAGGAATGAATGAGCAGGGGGGCGGAGAAAGGAATGAGCAGAAGGAGAAGGAAGGAATGAAAAAGGAGGAGAGGGAAGGAATGAAAGGAGGAGAGGGAAGGAATGAAAGGAGGAGAGGGAAGGAATGAAAGAGGAGGAGAGGGAAGGAATGAATGAGCAGGGGGGAGAAGAAATGAAGGAACGAGCGGGGGGAGAAGAAATGAACGAGCAGGGGGGCGAAGGAAGGAACGAACGAGCGGGGGAGGGGGGCGAAGGAAGGAACGAACGAGCGGGGGGGCGAAGGAAGGAACGAACGAGCAGGGGGGGGGACGAAGGAAGGAATCAATGAGCGGGGGGACAAGTAAGGAGTGAATGAGGCGGGGGAGAAGAAAGGAGTGAATGAGCAGAGGGAGAAGAAATGAAGCAGGGGGAGCAGACAGGAATGAATGAGCAGGAGGGAAATGAAGGAATGAGCAGAGGGGGAAGGAAGGAAGGAATGGGGGGAGAAGGAATGAATGGGGGGGAGAAGGAATTAATGAGCAGGAGGGAGATGAAGGAATGAATTAGCAAGGGTGGGGGAAAGGAAGGAATGAATGAGCAGGGGTGGGGGGAAGGAAGGAATGAATGAGCCAGCGTGGGGAGAAGGAAGGAATGAATGAGCCGGCGTGGGGGGAAGGAAGGAATGAATGAGCAGGGGGAGAAGGAAGGAATGAATGAGCAGGGGGAGAAGGAAGGAATGAACGAACAGGGGGAAGAAGGAAGGAATTAATGAGCAGGAGGGTAATGAAGGAAGGAATGAGCAGGGGGAAAAGGTAGCAATGAACGAGGAGGGGGGAAAAGAAAGGAGTGAATGAGGGGGCGGATGAAGGAATGAATGAGCAGGGGGACGGAGGAAGGAATGAATGAGCAGAAGGAGAAGGAAGGAATGAATGAGCGGGGGGAGAAGGAAGGAATGAATGAGCAGGGGGCAGATGAAGGAATGAATGAGCGGGGGGAGAAGAAAGGAAGGAATGGAGCATGGGAAGCAGGAAGGAATGAATGAGCAGGGGGAGAAGAAATGAAGGAATCAGCAGGGGGAGAAGGAAGGAATGAACGAGCAGAGGTCGAAGGAACGAACGAGCGGGGGGAGAAGGAAGGAACAAATGTGCAGGAGGAGAAAGAGGGAACGAATGAGCAGGGGAAGCGGCAAAGGAAGGAACGAATGAGGGGCGGGGGCGAAAGAAAAAACGAATGAGCAGGGGAGAAGGAAGTAATGAATGAGCAGGGGCGGAGGAAGGAATGAATGAGCAGGGGGAGAAGGAAGGAGTGAATGAGCGGGGGGGGGACAAGAAAGGAGTGAATGAGCAGGAGGGAAATGAAGGAATGAATGAGCCGGGGTGGGGGGAAGGAAGGAAGGAATGAGCAGGGGGAGAAGGAATGAAGCAGGGGGAGCAGAAAGGAATGAATGAGCAGGAGAGAAATGAAAGAATGAGCAGGGGGAGAAGGAAAGAATGAAGGAGCAAGGGGGAAAGGAAGGAATGAATGGGAGGGAAGGAAGGAATGAATGGGAGGGAAGGAAGGAATGAATGGGGGGAAGGAAGGAATGAATGGGAGGGAAGGAAGGAATGAATGGGAGGGAAGGAAGGAATGAATGGGGGGAAGGAAGGAATGAATGGGAGGGAAGGAAGGAATGAATGAGGGGGGAAGGAAGGAATGAGGGGGGAAGGAAGGAATGAGGGGGGAAGGAAGGAATGAATGAGCAGGGGGAGAAGGAAGGAATGAATGAGCAGGAAGGTAATGAAGGAATGAATGAGCCGGGGTGGGAGGAAGGAAGGAATGAATAAGCAGAGGGAGAAGGAATGAATGAATGAGCTGGGGTGGGGGGAAGGAAGGAATGAATAAGCAGGAGGGAAATGAAGGAATGAATGAGCAGGGGGAAAAGGAATGAAGCAGGGGGAGCATGAGGGAAATGAAGGAATGAGCAGGGGGAGAAGGAAGGAATGAATGAGCGGGGGGAGAAGGAAAGAATGAATGAGCGGGGGGAGAAGGAAGGAATGAATGAGCAGGGGGAGAAGGAATGAATGAGCAGGGGAGAAGGAAGGAATGAATGAGCAGGGGGAGAAGGAAGGAAGGAATGAGCAGGGGGAGAAGGAAGGAAGGAATGAGCAGGGGGAGAAGGAAGGAAGGAATGAGCAGGGGGAGAAGGAAGGAATTAATGAGCAGGGGGGAGAAGGAAGGAATTAATGAGCAGGGGGAGAAGAAAGGAATTAATGAGCAGGGAAAAAGGAAGGAATTAATGAGCAGGGGGAAAAGGAAGGAATGAATGAGGGGGGGAAGGAAGGAATGAGTGAGCGGGGGAAGGAAGGAATGAATGCGTGGGGGGAAGGAAGGAATGAATGAGCAGGAGGAGAAGGAATGAATGAGCAGGAGGGAAATGAAGGAATGAATGAGCAGGGGGAGAAGGAAGGAATGAATGAGCAGGGGAGAGAAGGAAGGAATGAGCAAGAGGGTAATGAAGGAATGAATGAGCAGGGGTTGGGGGAAGGAAGGAATGAATGAGCTGGGGCAGGGGGAAGAAATGAATGAGCAGGGGGAAAAAGAAGGAATGAATGGGGGGAAAGGAAGGAATTAATGAGTGGGGAAAGGAAGGAATGAATGGGGGGAAGGAAGGAATGAACGACGGGGGAAGGAAGGAATGAACGACAGGGGAAGGAAGGAATGAGGGGGGAAGGAAGGAATGAATGAGCAGGGGGAGAAGGAAGGAATGAATGAGCAGGGGGAGAAGGAAAGAATGAATGAGCAGGGGGAGAAGGAAAGAATGAATGAGCAGGGGGGAAAAGGAAGGAATTAATGAGCAAGAGGGTAATGAAGGAATGAATGAGTGGGGGTGGGGAGAAGGAAGGAATGAATGAGTCCACATGGGGGAAGGAAGGAATGAATGAGCAGGGGGAAAAGGAAGGAATGAATGAGGGGGGGAAGGAAGGAATGAATGGGGGGAAGGAATGACTAGGGGGAAGGAAGGAATGAATGAGGGGAGAAGGAATTAATGAGGGGGGAAGGAAGGAATGAATGAGCAGGTTGGGGAAGGAAGGAATGAATGAGCAGGTTGGGGAAGGAAGGAATGAATGAGCGGGAGGAAGAAAGAAGGAATGAATGAGCGGGAGGAAGAAGGAAGGAATGAATGAGCAGCGGGAGAAGGAAGGAATGAGCAGGGGAGGAGTGAAGGAATGAATGAGCAGGGGGAAAAGGAAGGAATGAATGGGGGGAAGGAAGGAATGAATGAGTTGGGTAGGGAAGGAAGGAATCAATGAGCAGGGGGAGAAGGAAGGAATGAATGAGGGTGGTGGGGAAGGAAGGAATGAATGAGCAGGAGGAAGAAGGAAGGAATGAGCAGGGGAGGAAGGAAGGAATGAATGAGCAGGGGAGGAAGGAAGGAATGAATGAGCAGGGGAGGAAGGAAGGAATGAATGAGCAGGGGAGGAAGGAAGGAATGAATGAGCAGGGGAGGAAGGAAGGAATGAGCAGGGGGAGAAGGAAAGAATGAGTGTGGAGAAATGAAGGAATAAATGAGTGGGGAGAAATGAAGGAATAAATGAGTGGGGAGAAATGAAGGAATAAATGAGTGGGGAGAAATGAAGGAATGAGTGGGGAGAAATGAAGGAATGAGTGGGGGGGAAATGAAGGAATGAATGGGTGGGAGGAAGGAATGAGTAGGAGGAAGAAGGAAGGAAGGAATGAGCGGTGAGGGGTGGGGAAGGAAGGAATGAATGAGCAGGGGGGTGGGGAAGGAAGGAATGAATGAGCAGGAGAAGAAGGAATGAATGAGCGGGGTGGTGGGGGAAGGAAGGATGAATGAGTGTGGGTGCACGGTCGGGGGGAGGAAAGAATGAATGAGCAGGAGAGAGAAGGAATGAATGAATGAGCAGAGGGAGCCAGCAGCCCCCACACATGCATGGACGCCTCCTGAGCTCTCCCGCTGGAGGCTTAGCCGAGGTCCCACAGCCCAGGTCAGCCCCTGGCCATACCTCCACTGCCAGGCCTGCCCGCATGCGAGAGGAGGCTCAGCCGCTTCTCCAGCTGCAGGGTTTCCAGGGCTTCCTGGGCCACACGCTCCTCCACGGTCGAGGGTCCCGGGTGACTTGGGTCTGCAGGAGAGAGAAGACTTGGTAGAGGAGGTGGCCCCCACCACCCACCCTCGCCCGCAGGCACCAGGCCCAGCCTGACTCGGTGGTTATTCCCCTCTGTGGAGTGACAGTCCCCTGGGAGTCCCCGCTCCTCCCGATGCCTCATCCCAGACGCTGGGCCTCAAATGCAGGCACCCACACCACCCCTATCCAGGCTACCATCCGCCCAGCTGGGTCCCTGTGCCCATGGATGGCCCTGCCACCTGTCCACTCACCAGGACCCCGCGCCAGCCAGACCCCTCTTCCTCACCACCGAGTTTTTCAATTTTCTGTTCCAAAAATGACTAGCCCCTCCCCCATCCCCAGGGCCGGCCTCGCTGCAAGAGGGGCTGCCTGCCCCTGATTCACGGTGCCTATTTCTCACAGGCTCCCCTCCACCTGGGGAAATGCCCGCCCACCTTGTGGCGGCCCCACCGTTCCCTGGGGTCTCGGAAGGAGACTCATACTGTGCCCAAGCCTCAGAGCATGCTGGTCTGCGGACCCTCAGCCCCACCCAGCCCCTCCCCTCAGGGCTGCATCCAGGGAGCACCAGCCTCGCCCTCTCTAGTCGTCATCCATGTGTCCTCTGGGACTGAATGGCAGGAAACCTCCCCTTCCTGCCCAGGCAGGGTGGGACCTCTCACTGGCCGCTCAGCACCGCTGCCGCCAGCCTCAGCATCACTGCCCTGGTCCCCAAGCCCCCGCCCATGCTGGGATGTCCCAGGCACTAAGTGATGTGAACACTGGGCCGAGTGGCTGCCTTGCTCCAAACAGCAGGGCTCAAGACCCTGCCCCTTCCACATCCACAGCACCCACGGCCACAGCCATCCCGAAGAGTTTCCCTGGCAGGGAAGCCACAGCCACACCCACAAGAGCAAACCGACCCCGTCCTGCTCCAGGTGGCCTCCTCTGGGCCTCCAGGACACACCTCCTGCCACCCACCTTGGGGGCACCTGCAGGACTGAGCCGAGACAGGTGCAAGGACCTGCTCTCCCCAAAGTCCAGGAGAAGTGGCAGCATGAAAAGTTTACACCAAATTCTGCAGCACACAGAGAACCAGAAGGTACAGTCCCCAGCCTGGGACACCTAGATCAGAGCGTCGGCAGACAGAACCAAGCCTGGCGGAGGCTGGAGCTGGATGTCCCAACCCCATAGTCGGGGTTCCAGAGAAACAAACAGAAAGCAATGGTGTCCCTGTCCAGGTTCACGTCTAGGCTGAAGAGGCCCCGTCCCTGATAGGACACTGTCCTCTGCTGACACCTTCAGCCCACACAGGTGCCCAGCTGGGGCCCTTGAGCACAACAGGAGGCCCCAGCAGGACCTCAGAACAGGGCCCTCCCCACGGGCAGGCGAGAACTCACAGCACCGGGCCCAGGAACGCAAGAAGGGCCTGGAGGAGCCTCCCCCAGCCTCTGGGTATGGCCGCTCCAAGGCACTGCCCCGGTCAGCCTGGGGCCCTGCCAGCCCAAGACCCTGTGGCCCCGTCTGTAGCATTGCCAGGGACAGGGATGGGGGCGGCACAAGCCTCTCTCCTGTCCCCTCCCTGCCTGTGCCTGGGAGGGTGGAAGGCGATGGCAGCCAAGGCTGTGCCAGCTCAGGCCCCAGTCCCTCCCGACACGGCCTGCTGGTGGCCGTGGAGCCCACAGGCCACGCGGCTTAGCAGCTTCTGGCACTTTCACAGACACATTCAGCCATGTGGGCAGGACAGCAGGCACCAGTCCTGGCTCCTTGGTGTGCTGAGGGTCCAGGCTGAAGACAAGCACAGTGACAGGACAGCACCACTGCCCCTCAGCCCTGGGACATTCCGACTAGGGCCACCCCCAAAGCCAATGCCCCACAGTTGGGATGAAGAGCGGCCCCTCGGTGACACCAGGGTCAGGACGCAGGACACAACCTCCCACCATTTCCCGTCCAGTAGCTGGTGGGCCAGCAAGACACGGATCGACTCCCAGCTCTACCATGCACCCCGAGCCTCTCACCCTCATCTGCAAAATGGGGTGCAGCAATGGTGCACCCCTGTGGAGGCCGGGCCAAGAAGGTAACATGCACACCGTGCTCGGAGCATGGTGGGCCCCGGACCTCTGAGCCCTTCCCTCCTGCTCCTAGCGGGTCTGAGTGCCTCTGGGCCTCGGTGTCCACATGCGGAAGACCAAGGGGCTGGACTTCCTGCATCTCTCGGCCCCTCCAGTGGGTCACAGCGGGCTCAGCACAGGAGGACGGCAGAAAGCCCGGAGCGTGAGGACGCCGCCCACAGGGCTCTTCTCGTGGGAACCCTGTGATCACGGGGCCCCAGTGTGCTGCCAGCGCAGGCAGACGAACCCATCAGCCCAGACCCTCCTATAAGTCCAGCCTGCGGGGGCTGGGCCCACGGCTTCTCTGGCAGGATACCGCCCAGCATAGCATCCCAGCTCAACCAGCACCTCCGGGTGGCCTGAGGCCCCCACACACCTGCAGAGGCACAGCTTAGGGGCACGGCTGCAGGCCGAGGCCCTGACAACAGAGCTTTCTGAGATCTCCCAGCTGACTCTGACAAAGACGTCCTGTGGAGTGGGGTCTGGGACTTCTGGTCAGCCCAACCCCCTCCGGCCGTCAGCAATGGCCCTGCCTGGGGCTGGCCCGCTTGCTGCCTGCGGTGGAGCCTGTCCCATCTAGTGGCTGTCCCAGGCAAACCCTCCCTGGCATCCTCTGCCCAGTACTGCTTCCCTGCTTCCCTCTGCTCCCCGGGAACCGCCTGAGGGGAGCAGGAGAGAGAAGGGAGCCCTGCTCAGCCTCCTGCTGCCCCTGCCCAGCACTGTCCCCGCCCTGCGTCCTGCACACCCTCGCCTTGCATAGCCAAACACGCCGACCACGTCATCCACGCCGACCACACCATGTACACCTGCCTGCAGCCGCTAGGCAGGAAGACACCTGCAGGGGTGCAGCCGCACCATCCAGCATGGCGGGGCAGCGGGGAGGGCGCTGGCCACAGGTGCCACCTCCCCATTCCCAGGGCTGCCCCCAACGGGACTTTGGTGTGGGCAGGGGGCTGTGGCCAGGAGAAGGGAGGCCCAGGTCCCGCGCCACATGCCGCTCGCCACTGCCCTCCCGGGGGTGCCAGTGCCAGGAGGCGCCACATGTGAGCTTGCTGCTCACCCGCCACATGGCCTAGGCCTTGGCCTCACTTGGATGTTGGGTCAAACGCTGCCCTCGTGGAGCTAGAGGAGCGTTCGAGAGAGCCCATGGAGGCACCTGGCCCAGCACCTGCCCCGACCTGGGGAGCCCCACCGTGCCCAGGCACCAGAGCCCCTCCGGGGTCCAGCAACATCCCTGGCCAAGGACTCCTGCAGAGAGTGCCGCAGCCACAGCCAAGGAAGTGTGGGTGAGACAAGACGAGACCCCACAGCCAGGGGACCTCCCGAGGTGGCCTTGGGCCTAAACACCAGGCTCAGGCAGAGCCAGTCCCGACCCCAGCTGCAGAGTCAGACCAACTGTCCCCGGGCCACCGAGCTCGGGCAAGGCCTTCCCCGCTCCTGGGCTGGAAGATGGTGGTGGTGGTGGGTCAGAAGGTCTCTTACTGCACAGCGGCAGCTGTGGCTGGCTGACCCAGCCAGAAAGCTCTAGGCCCAAGCATTCCAACAGCTCGGACCCCCGAGGGAGAGCACCTGCAGGTACGAGCCCAGTCCCTGCTGCTCTGAATCCCTCAGCAGGGCTTGCGGAAGCCCAGGCTGCAGTCCTGGCCTGGAAAGGCTCTGGTTCCTTAGCTGGGGGTGGGGAGGGCAGCCACCTAACTGGGCTGACAAATCACCACGGCCCCCGGCCCCAGGACATCGCACAGCCCGCCAAGCGCACCCTCCCCGGCCGGCCAGGCTCCCCCACGCACCTGGGAGAACCGGCCGCAGCCCAAAGGGGCCCTTGGTGGGGGAGATGCCTCGGACGATGCAGTCGAACAGGAAGCTGATCTGCTCCCCCTCAGCCGAGGACAGGAAGAAGACGCCAGCCCCTGCAGAGGAAGGACAGAGACATGTCAGCCTGGCCCGAGCACGGGCTGGGGACCCTGAAGAGGAGGAATGCAGGAAACCAGAGCAAACTCCACCAAGAGCCGACAACGACAGCCCGCCTGGCCCCGCAAAGCTGGGTCCCCAGAGCCTCTGGACTCCCCAGGGACCCCGCTGCACCCTTCAAACTTGGGAAGCATCTTGGAACGGCTTGGGCTGCTGGGCGCTGGGGTGAGTGCTGCCCCGCCCATCCTAGGTCCTGCAGCCCACAGGGCATGGGGAGGAGGAGGGAGGGGGTGCCCTGCCCTGGACAGATGGGTGCCCCCGTCCACAACCCTGCCTTCCAGGCTTGCTTGGGGGGATGGGGGGATGTGGCTGCTCTGCCCCCAGCAGGCGCTTGATCAGTCCCTCCTCTGCCCCAAGGTCCCAGCGACCCTGCCCCCACAGCCGTCTTGAAGGCAAATGAAGCAGCCAGGAGACCCCAGAAACATCAAGGAGGGTCCCCTCAGGGCTCCACAGCCACGGGAAGGGAACTGTGCCACCTGGAGCTGGGGTCACATCCCAGGACGGCTGCTGTGTGACCACACTTCCTTCCCCCGGGCTGTCGTGAGGGCTGCTTTTGGTTGTTTGTAAAAGGTGTAGCACGGCACCTGTCCACACATGCCGCAGCCGTCACTGCTGGCCAGCACCGCGTCCTCCCCACCTCCTCAGTCATCTTTCAGGGGGAAGCTGGAGCTGCCAATGTGTGGGTGCCGCCCTGAGGCTGTGTGCAGCATCCTGGGGCCAGCACCCACCCCTGCACCCCCACAGCAGGAGGGCCCCCGGGGACCAGCCCGGCGTCAACTGGCAGAGCGATGCGGCCTCCACCCGTGGAGAAGCCCCAGCTGCGAGTTACGGGGACACTGCCCTCCCAGCCAGGGGTGAATGAAGCCCTGGCAGCCGCGTGAATGGGCCACTGGGCGGGCGGCACCCGGCTGGACACTCGGACTGGCGTCACCTCACAGGAATCCCGCCCGCTCCGGGGCCTCTGCCCATTGCCCAAAGAAAGGCACGCAGGAGGGAAGGCGCCGGGGTGGGCAGGAGTCGGGGGGAAGGGAAATCTTGGCATTAGAACCCCCGATGCCTGCCTCCCAGTCACGCTCCGCCTTCACAGAACACAGGCTGTAGATTCCAGGGACACGGAACTCAGGCCAGCCCCGACACGTGGCGATGCTGCTGGCCCCTTGGCAGCCACCCCGGGCACACAAGGGCGAGTGGCACCTTGTGCTGTGGATGCTTCCTTCCACGTAGTGTCCCCAAACCAGGTCACGGGACAGCGCCATTCCTGCTTTAGCGACAAGGACACAGGCCCAGAGAGGGCATGCCACCTGTCCACTGTCACACAGCCACGAGGTGGACTCAAGTCCAAGTCCCCTGGCCCCCTGGGCACCTCCTGGCCCCACGGAGCTTCCAAGTCCTGCTGTGGGTGAGGGGTGCTCCTGACCAGAAGTGGAGGTGGGGCACGGAGGGGAGGCCAGTACCCACCACGATGCCATCCAGGAGGACGCCCCCAGAGGCTCAGGAGGGCTGTGATGGGGTGGGGCCCCCAAGCCGGGTAGGGTGGGCAGAAGAGAGCCCGCACCAGGCTCTGGGGGCAGGCAAGGAGAAGGCCGTCATGCTCTCTGCTGGCTGGCTCACTCAGTGCCAGGCAGTCGCTCCCCGTCCCCGTGGTCCACCCCTCCCTGTGAAGGGCTCAGCCGGCCCAGCCCCAGCTCTCACGAAAGGCCGGGCTCTCTAATCCTGAGCTTACAGACAGCTGGCAGTGGCCGCGGGACAGTGAGTCCCCCGACTATAAAAAACCGCATTACGGAAGGAGTGGAGCCGGCCCCGCATTCCACGGGGCGTCTGCGGAGCATCACTCACCCCGAAGACACGGTCAACCGGGCAAGGCCTGGAGCACAGCCCACCGCCAGCCGCCAGCCTCGGGCTCCCACGTGCCCGCGCGGCATCCTCGCCAGCCACCCCCATCCACGCCAGCAGAGCTGACATCAGTGGCCCTGGAGGAAGATGCCCATCTCCAATGCTGGCCTGCCAAGGTCTTGGGCCATGGCCTCCCAGGACACCGCATGGCTGGGCTCTAGCTGGGCCTCCCTGGGTTCAAGTCCACCCCTGCCCGCAGGCTCCCCGCTCCCACCCAGCCCCCCACAGTCTTGGGAATGCTCAAAGCTCCCTCTGCACACCAGATCTGCCTGCCATCTCCACTCAGGAGGCTGCCGTCCCCACCCTCCACACCCCTACATCTCCCCTCAGGAGGCTGCCATCCCCACCCTCCACACCCCTGGCCCCCTAGAACACCCCGGACCTTTCCAGACTCAGGCCACATAACGACATCTTTCACGATGCTTTTCTTGGCCCCGGCCCCCTTCAGTCCCCTGACCCCAACAGCCCCTCTGTGATGCTCTCACGGACGCCTCCTCTGGGGCAGAGCCCCGTCTGCTGCTGTCCCGGCCGCCAGGCTGAGCACCTTGCAGGCAGGGAGCCCGAGCCGTCTGTGGTCTCAGTGTCCACCCAAGCGCCCATAACCAGGAGACCCCCAGTGCTCAGCCTTGGGTGGAAAGACATAGGTGAGAGGCTGCTGACCGCCTGCCCCCCGCCACCCCAGCCCCTTCCCCAAGACAGCGTGCGCATGTTTCCTGTTTGCCTGTGTTTGGGGAAAGGGGGGAAGAACAGCACCTGCCCCATTTTGCCGTATCACACAGGTGTGGCTGCAGCAAAGCCGGCCACTGTTTCCCCTATCCCTGCCCTCGGAGGCTGCCCTTTCTCGAGAGGCTGGTCCACTCCCTCCCCAGAATCGGAGCCAGCAAGTGATGGCTCTGGCATAAAGTGTCACAAGGGATGCTCTCCCAGCCCTGCCCCAAGACCATCAGGGGCCTGGCAGCTTCTGCTTCTGCCCTCTTGGAACCTATTGAGAAGCCCAGGGTGTCCTATCGGAGGGTGAGGTTCCTGGAGGGAAACTGAGGCAACCCAGCCAACAGCCGGCACAGCACTTTCCTGGGCCTTTGGGCCCCACCATAGCCAAATGCCACTGCCTGAGGGACCCCAGGCAGCACCTCATGGGGCAGAGATTAGCTGCCCCACTGAGCCCCGTCCAGATCCCTGGCCCACAGAATCGCCAGCCAGGGAACAGCCGCCAGCCGCTAGGTGTGGCAGGGTGAATAGGAGTTAGCTCCGCTGTCAGAGAATAAGGGGTGGAGGGGGGTGAGAAGGGCACTTCAGACATCTTTGGGCACAAACGGGTGTCCCAAAGGGCAGTGTAGGAGCCCTGTTGGGGGGGTTAGGAGGCATGAGGGTAAGAGGAAGGAGCATGGGAGACGCAGAGAAGCAGGACAGAGTCAGCAGAACACAAGCAGAAGGCCAGGACCTGCGGGGGCTCAGGGTGGCCCCAACCCTAGACAGAGGCTGGGGTTGCTGAGCTGCAGGCAAACCTCACCCACGTTACAGACGCACCTGCTTCCTAAGAAACACGTCTCCAGTGAAAAAGCTGTTGCACTAACTCCAGGACTCACCGGCTTGAGAAAGAAAATGCTCTTCCACACAGACATTCAGTGAGCCAATTAGATCTAAGATGGTTTCCATTTGAATAATCTTGAGTGTCCTCGTGGCTTCCACGCAGACATTCAATGAGCCAATTAGATCTAAGATGGTTTCCATTTGAATAATCTTGAGTGCCCTCGTGGCTTCCACGCAGACATTCAATGAGCCAATTAGATCTAGGACGGTTTCTGTTTCAATAATCTTGAGTGCTCTCGTGGCTGCCCCTTGATGTCAAAATCTTAAGTGCTCAGAATCCCAGCTCCTCAGAGAACAAACATCGGGGTGACCAGGGTGTCCTGGATGGCTCATGCCAGGTAGGCATGGGCAGGACTGAGAAGTCTTGATACCATGACCCTTAGCCCTCTCCATCCCCCAAAGTGGCAGCTTCTTTTACACTTGGGAGTGGCCCCACCTGATGGGTCTCGGGCGGAGGAAGGCCTGGAGCCTGGCAGTGGGTATTGGCCCCCACCCCTCCTCTGCCCTCCTGAAGCAGCCTCAGTCCAGGGGCACCACTCTAGAAGGCCCCCCTTCCCGGGCCGCCCCTCCTTCCCTTGTCCATCACCACCTTGTTAACATTCCTGAAATCCACAGGGTTCCCATCCCCCAACCGGGCAGCTGCTGCCTGGGGCAGCCTCGCCCTCCATCTTCTGGACCTCAACCAGAACCTTCTCTGGCCCCTGCCAGCCTCTTCCTCCACGCTCATCTGCACCCTGGGGTCAACATTAGCATATAAAATACTCCCCCTGCTCAAGCACCTTCAATGGCTCCCTGCTACTCCAAGACAACAGTGCAAACGCTGGTCCAATTAGCCAACTCTCTACAACCCAGCCTGTCTCCTCCTCCTCCTCTACCCTCGCGCCTCCTATCTCCACCTAACAGGGCTCCTATACAGCCCTTCGGGACACCCATTCGTGCTCAAAGATGTCTGAAATGCCCTTTTCACCCCCCTCCACCCCTTACCCTCTGACAGCTGAGCTAACTCCTATTCACCCTGCAGAAGTCCCCTGAGGCTCACCCCTCCAGAGAGCTTCCCGCAGTGCCCCAGCCTGGGGTCTGTGCCCCTCCTGGCTCCCCTCGCACCCTCTGAGGACTGAAAATGCTTCATTCAGTCTCACACAGGCTCTGAGGCCGGAGCATCTGATCCCTAGGCCCAGTGCCCGGCCACAAGAAGCCGCTGAAGCACTCCCTGCTGCCTGACGGGCCAGGGCTCCAGCCAGCTCTGTCCAGGCTGCCCCCGCAGGCTGCAGTGGCCAAAGGCGGCCGGCAGGGGACTCTCCAGAGCTGGACTGCAATGGCGGGACCTCAGCTCACTGCAACCTCCAACTCCCAGGTTCAAGTGATTCTCCCACCTCAGCCTCTGGAGTAGCTGGGATTACCGGCACCTGCCACCACACCTGCCTAAGTTTTGTATTTGTATGAGAGATAGGGTTTCACCATGTTGACCAGGCTGGTCAAGAACTCCTGACCTCAGGTGATCCTCCCACCTCCGCCTCCCAAAGTGCTGGGATTACAGGCATGAGCCACTGTGCCTGGCCACATTCTTAATCATTTTTAAAAGTCAAAATGAGTTTCAAATGCTCCTGGTGGCCCCCAGAGGCTGGGCGAAGAGGCAGATGTGGTCCTTGGACTGGACCCAGCTGGAGAGAGCAGGTAAGGGGGGAAAGGGAGCACCTCCAAAAGCTTCCATTCACCCTCGAGGCCCAGCTCAAACGTCCCCCTGCCCCTCCAAAGCCCTCCCTTCCTGGACTCTGGGTGGGCTCACCCTCTCTGGGGCCCACCGCCCTCTGTGCTGCAAGCTGAGCCTGTCCCAGGGTGAGTGGCCCTCTCTGCATCACTCTCCACCACGCACAGTCCATCCCCGCAGGCGGGGCCCAGTCACTCGCCCGTGTATGAGGCTGGAGCCCGCAGCCCTGAGCTGTCCACAGACCGTCGCTTGTCATGTGCCAAGTGCGCTCAGGCCAAGCTCCAGGAGTTCACACTACAGGCCCGTGACCGACAGAGACAGGGAATTGGGCCACGCTGGGGACCCGGGGGTTGCTGTCACCAAGCCACCTCCTGTCCCATTCTGAACAGGCAGCTGTCCACAGAGAGACCTCCGCCCCCAGGCACCAAGCCCAGCCAGGCCTGTCTCCACCTGACCCCCACCAGGGCCCCTGTGATGCACAGCCATGCCCAGTGTCTCAGGATGAGTGAGGCGTGGCCATCGCCTTGGGCCAAGGTCACCCTCTCTGCTCTCTGCAGAGCTGGCTGTGGCGGGGCCAAGTGAGGCGGTTCTGGGGATCGGGGGCCAGGCTAGGACCTGTCCCTGGGGAAGGAGGGAATGCGAATTTCCTACACCCAAGACCTTCCAGGGCCTTTCCACGACTCCAGCCCAGCTGTGACCTCCAGACTGAATGTGACAACACCCACAGACTTATTGGGATTCAGATTCTGGATCTTTCTCCTTCCCAGTGGCCCCGGTTGTGGGCCAAATGGTGGCCTACAAAATGTGTTCACATACCAGGGCCTGTGAACAGGGGCCTCTGCGGATGGAATTGAGGGTCTCGGGATGGGGTCTCCCTGGGTCATCCAGGTGGACCCTAAGTCCACAGACTGCAAGAGACTGAAGAGGAGGCCCACGCAGGAGCCAGCAGGCTCAGGGGCCGGAGAGGCGCAGCCATGAGCCGAGGCCGCCGGGGCCACCAGCGGCTGGAAGTGGTGGGAAGGACCTTCCCATGGGTCTTCCCCAAGAGCTTTTGGAAAAAGCCGGCCCTGAGGACCCTTTGATTTGGGGCTTCCGGCCTCCAGGCTGCAGAAGGAACCCATTCTGGACACTTGGCCCTCTCTTGGGGGTCATTTGCTACAGAAGCCCCAGGAAGCTGATGCCGCTGCCCCTGGACCACCCAAGTTGCCGGCTCCCTCCCGCAGGAGGCCCAAGACTGCCCACACGTGCCGCAGACGCCCTGTCCCTCCAGCCACACGGCCTGCACTCCATGTTGCCACACAGGGTGGTGGCCACGCCTGTCTCCAGGAGGATACAGCCCAGCAGGGCCTGCTGGGAACAGGGATGGGCAGCTCGGCCAAGCCTTCCAGCATGGCCTCCAGAAGCCACCTGCCCTACGGGGTGTGCAGCCGTCAGTGACCGAATTCCCAGAGCCCTTCCTCTCTCAGGCCAGGGTCCCACCGGGTTCGAGAACATTCAGCACTGAGCTGCAAAGGCGGGTTCTGTGGGGCCAGCCCGGTTTGCAGGTTCTGTGGGGCCAGCCCCCATTTGCGGGTTCTGTGGGGCCAGCCCCCATTTGCGGGTTCTGTGGGGCCAGCCCCCGTTTGTAGGTTCTGTGGGGCCAGCCCAGTTTGCAGGTTTGTGGGTTCTGTGGGGCCAGCCTGGTTTGCAGGTTTGCAGGTGGGGCTGCTCTAACAGCTTGCCCCGGAGAGGCAGCAGCGAGACAGACGGCCCCCCAAGAGTTCCCCCTGGCCTTTGAGCAGCCCAGGAAAACGGCACAGCAGCCTCACCCTGGGGAGAAGCACAACCCCAGGTGTGGGATTGTTTACCTGCGGAAAAGGGGCCACCCACACCTGGGCAGGGATGTGAACCTCCACGGCCTCAGAGGAAAAACATCCAGTGGCCCCATTCCATTATAGTCCAGACAAAATAAGCAGGTCTCCAAGGAAACGGGTCCTCCTGCCGTGCCCTGGCTTAGAGGGTGAGCACGCGGTGCCACCCCGGCCAGCTGCCTGCCCGTGCCAAGGAATTCCACAGACAGAAAGGAAGGTATGGGTCCCCCTCCTCCAGGCACCCCCAAACCTAGCACACCACAGCCAGGACAGGCTGCCCGTGCCAGGACAACTACAGCCTGCAGCTCTGGCTTCCCACACGACAAAGGACAGGGATGCTGGGCCCACCCACTGTGCCCAGCCACCGCCAACCCACTCCCCAGTGGCTCCCGAAGCCCCAGAGCTGAACCTCCGGCCTACCGCAGGGAGGGCCTGGGGGCAGATGGGACCCCGACAGGTGTTCTAGCTCTCCCGGGAACCACCCCCCCCCACCCCGCACCAGCTCAGAGCTGGCATAGGCAGCAGCCCTGCCCATCCATACTGGCTCTCCAATCCCAGAGGGGCCAAGGCCCTTTGGACTCTGGCTATGGCCCCTGCCAGCCCCGGGGGCTGAGATTCCGGGCCAGCTCTGCCCCCCGCGCCTCCTGCAGCTGGCTGTGCACGCCCCTGCCTCCGTGGAGCCTGAGCCTCGCTGCCCTGTTCCCCTTTCAAGGGTCAGATGTCATCTCCTCAAAGGCCCCAACAGAGCTGGGTCCTGCCACAAGACCCACTGGGTTTGCTCCCAGCGCCCAGCGCAGAAGGTGGCGGAATGCGGTGCCCAGATGGGCTTGCGCCCGTGCCCCAGCTGGCCTATGCAGGATGACGTCCCAGGCGGCCAGTGTGGCCCATGTCCTTGCGTTTCCTCCACCCAGACACATCCAGGCTCCACCAGAGCCCCCGCCAGTGTGAGCCAGTGTGAGCCAAGTGCAGTCCCTCAGTCCTCTCAGCCCCAAACCAGGCCCACAGGAGGTCCCTCTGCCCGCCTTCAGCCCGGCCAACGAGCAGCTGCCCCTCCAGAGAGAAGAGAGGAGGCGTCACACCCTCCGTGGGGACTGCAGGTCCACAGGGCAACCTGGCGCGTCTGCACCCAACATGGAAGAAAGTGGAGGGGGTTGCTGGAACAACCTGCTCCTGCAGGAGCCCTGGCGGGCACCTCAGACTCTCTGGGGAGGGCCGGGTGCCTTCCTGCTCCCGTTTGCCTCACTCCCCTGGCCGAGGGCGGCTCTCAGGCCTTCACAGGCCCAAAGGACTCAGGCCATCCCCACCCATGGCCTGGCCACCTCACTGGGGACATTAGGGCAGCTCTGGGCGGCCCACCGGGAATTCTTGGTCCAGGAATGTGTTTCTGCGGTGCTCATGCGGGAGCTCACACTCCCCGCTGCTAAATGCGTTTGTTCTTTGTTTTTTCCTGTCCATGAAATCTGGATATGAGCGGCTCTGTGGCCTCAGGCCCCTCCTCGCATCCGTGAACTCCCTCCCTCCAGTGAGAAAGAGCAGAGGTAGCCGAGGCCCAGCCTCGACACTCCACACTGAGGTTCCTGTGGGCACAGGACCTCGGACATCGAGCACGGGGAGACTCCGTCCACCTGCCGGTGCGTTCTGGAAATGCCAGCAGGCCGGCCTGCACATGGGGTCGGTCGGCCCGAAGCCAGCAGTTCTCGGGGGAAGCGAGGGGTGCTGCTGCCGCCCAGTGACCCCACGCATCCGTACTTACAGTACCCACACCTGGTCCCGCCTTCAAAGATGAATCCGCTTGGCACGGCCCCGTAGCGCCGGAGGTCAGACAGCTTCCACTGCCCTGTGACAGCTGGGGGGATGTCCCTGGCCAAGACGAGGATGTCATTGCAGAGGTGCAGGGTAGCTGGGCCGCTCTCCAACTTGGTGCCTGGAGCCACTGTCACATGGAACCTGTGCACTGTGGGCGGGCGGGGCGAGAGGGCATCACGGGCAGGCGGGGCGAGAGGGCATCATGAGAGGAGGCAACAGGGGCCACTGTGGACAGGTGGGGTGAGAGGGCATCACTGGAGGAGGCAGCAGGGGCAGGGGCCAGGCTGGGGCAGGTGGGGGCAGCCGCCCAGGTGTCAGCCGGGGAGGCAGCGACAGCAGGGTGAGCAAATGGCACTCCTCACAGCCACGAGGGGGACTGGCGGCTGCACTTCTCTCCTCGCCATCCTCCCAGGAACTATCTTTGTTCAGGGGCAAGCAAGTCCCAGAGGAGCCTGACCTCGGACCTCCACCTCCTTCCCCTCCCACCACGGAGGTGCTGGGCAGGACAGGGCAGCTGAGTGCCCTGGCTGGGCTCCCGCCCCCAGCACCTCCTCTCCAGGAAGACTCTCTGCACAGCTGTGTGGCTCCATCACAGAAGGGGAAACCGAGGCTCAGGGACCCCCAGCCTCCAGTTTGGGTGTGGAGAGTCTGGAGTCTGCATCGAAGCCCCAGCCTGGCCACGGGAACCTCAGGGCACCACAGGCCCTCTCTCCATCCAGGTGGCCATTCACCCGAACCCTGAGCACCCCCATGGTCCTGTCCACTGGCTCTGCCCAGGCCCCTGCCCCGGCCCCTGCCCCCGAAAGCCTCAGAGAGGACAGTGGTCCTGAGTGCTGTCCCCACCTCCCCTCTCTTCCCAGGTCAGCACACCAGGCAGACAGCAGCCTACCCACCAGGGGCTCCACCTGCTCCATCTCCAACCCCCAGAGCCAAAGGGACCCCCGTTCCTATCCCACCTCCCCCTTCTCTGCCTCCTCCACCTGCTCCAAGCTGTGGCCTCAGGTGCATCCTTGTCAGGCCACGTTCTATCAAGATGAAGCTGCCTGGGCAGAGCCCAGCGGCCTCTGTGCGATGGCCCTGCCCCAGCGGATGAAGGAAGCAGACCCATGCCGCTGAGCCAGGCTGGAGGCAACCCCCAACGGGAGAACTTTCTGGAAAGATGCAGTTCTTCCCTCCTAATGTCTCCTTCCCCTGCGCCCTCCTGCAGAGCCGACCACACCTCCTCCCACTAAGCCCCCAGCTTCTCTCCCCCTCAGTGGAGCAGGAGGGGCTGCTGCCTTGCGGCCAAGACTGGGGGAGCAGGACACTCACCTCCAAGGCCAAAGAACCCAGCCATCAAGGGCCAGGATATTTTAATCAATACTTTAAAAAGTAAAGTTATGCAGAGTCCATGCTGATCAAAATAGCAAGTTTTTTTGTGTTTGTTTTTTTGAGACAGTCTCACTCTGTCGCCCAGGCTGGAGGCCAGTGGCACAACCTCAGGTCACCGCAACCTCCACCTCCCTGCTCTTTTTTTTTTGAAATGGAGTCTTACTCTGTCACCCAGGCTGGAGTGCAATGGCGCGATCTCAGCTCATTGCAACCTCCGCCTCCCAGGTTCAAGCGATTCTCCTGTCTCAGCCTCCTGAGTAGCTGGGATTACATGTGCCCACCACCACACCAGGCTAATTTTTCTATTTTTAGTAGAGACGGGGTTTCACTATGTTGGCCAGGCTGGTCTCGAACTCCTGACCTCAGGTGATCTGCCCGCCTTGGCCTCCCAAAGCGCAAGGTTTACAGGCATGAGCCACTGCACCTGGCCATCATTTTTGTATTTTTAGTAGAGACGAGGTTTCGCCACGTTGCCCAGGGTGGTCTGGTCTCTATCTCCTGCACTCAGGTGATCTGCCCACCTCAGCCTCCCAAAGTGCTGGAATTACAGGTATGAGCCACCGCGCCCGGCCTAAAATAGCAAGTTTTTAAAGCGAGGGCAGCTGGGGCTCCTGGGATTACTGGGTGGGTGCCAGTGTAGGACCAGGACTCGACTCAGGGGACATTTTACTGTTTACAGGTTTTTTGGCACTGATTTGGGTTTCTTAGGGGATGCAGGATTATGCTTGCTCTGCGCTGAGTGCCCAGGGCCCCATCACCACCCACCTCTGCTCACAGCCCCAGGGCAGCTTAGCCCCCAGAGGCCCCCAGGCACCCATTCGAAGCCCCTGCAGGGCTGGGACTGAGGTTCCACCTCTTCCAGGGCCAGCTCTGCAGGGGAGCACTCCCTTCCCCTCCTCTCCCCTCCCTCTATTCCCTCCCCTCCCTGTATTCCCTCCCCTCCCTCTATTCCCTCCCCTCCCTCTATTCCCTCCCCCTATTCCCTCCCCTCCCTCTATTCCCTCCCCTCCCTCTATTCCCTCCCCTCCCTCTATTCCCTCCCTCTATTCCCTCCCCTCCCTCTATTCCCTCCCCTCCCTCTATTCCCTCCCTCTATTCCCTCCCCTCCCTCCCATCCTGTGTGGGGGAAGCTGGGGTGGGACCGCCCAGCCTGGGGCTCTCCTTCCTACCCAGGCTCTGGGCTCCACTGTCCAGTGTAGGAAGTAAAGGCAGGGCTTTGAGAGGCCACATCCCTCCAAAGGCCACCAGCTTGGGTTAAAGGCTCCAGTTGTAACTAACAGTCAGGCTAGGGAGCTCTAAAGACACCATAGCCCAGCAGACTCCCCCTCCCAAACCCTCGTGGGCACCCCCAGGCTGGAGCTCAGTCCACCCTAAGGCACCCATGAATGTCCCATCTTCCTGCACAGTTCCCTGGAGCCGCTGCCGCCTCTGCGGCCCACTTTGGTGAGGGGCCCTGGCACCTGAGCAGGGAGCCCCCGCCCGGACCCGGCCCCCATCACTCACCCTCGCCGAGCGCATAGCGGATCCGGGTGTCCCACGCACACATGGCCTCGTGGCTGTCGAAGCCCAGCATGATGGCCTGGGACAGGCAGACGATGGCCAGCGTGTGGGCCAGGCCCTCGTAGGGCAGGCCGGGCTCCAGCCCACAGATGTCCTCTAGCGTCAGGCTGCTGCGTTCCCGCAGGCCCTTGGTGCGCTCCGACTTGTCCTTGTAGACCAGCATCAGCAGGCAGTCTGCAAGGAGCACGGCCGTCAGGGACGCCAGCCAGCGCCGCCTGCCCTCGCCCTTGGCGTCCCCAGGGAGGCCGTGACAGTGCAGAGACCCGGGCTGGGGTCATGACCTCAAGCCAGCCACTCAGCCACACCAAGGCTTCGACTTCTGGCATACAAAATGGGGCGATCCCCTCCCCTTGCAAGACCTACAGGCCGCAAGAGCAGAAACGAACCCAGAATATTCATGTCTGTGCCCGGCCCCCGACGCTGGCTCCCATGACTGGGTTCTGGACCTTCACCAGCGGATTCGCCCTGTCCCGGGCCCTGGAGCCCCCTGGGCCACACTGAGGACTGCAGGATCTGTGGTCAGGGGCTTGGGGGCCCAGTGTGGGGCCTGCCCGGTGGCTGATGGTTCTGCCAGCCCGCTCCTACCCTGCCACCCTGCCAGCCACACCTGTGCCTGCTCCCTGCCGCCTCGAGACCCACCGCCCCTCCTGGTTCCTTTAGTTCCCAGGGTGTGGCTGAGCTTCAGCCCCAGGGAGTGCGGGAGGTCAATGGGCCTTGGGTCCCACCCCCATCCACCCAGCCACTGCCCAGCGCAGCAGGCCCTGGTCTCTTCCTCGGCTGCTGGGGACCTGCCTGCATTCTGCCTCCCGGAGCCTCCAGGGCAATTCGGGTCCCCGTCCCCACCCCCACCTTCCCATTTTCCAACGTCATTGTCAACACAAGCAACCGGCGGGTGCCGCCCACTCCACCGGGCGCAGCTCAAACCCAGCACAGCACAGTCCCTGTGTGGCCTTGGGCGAACCACCTGGCCCAGGGACACTCCTGTGATTGGCGGGGGCAGCAGGTCTGCCCGAGAGAGGAGAGAGGGCGGCGCAGGAAGACTCCCGGCCCTCCCGGCACGGCTCCAGGCTTGACGACCAGGCCTCCTCCCACCTAGGCCCCAGCAGCTGGGCTCCAGGATACCCGGCTTCAGCGAGGGTGTAGGTTTTGGGACCACATGCAAACACCCCAGATCCCTGTGAGCATGCAGGAGGGGATGGGGCAGAATGTCCCCGAAGAGAATTGCAGAATGACGTGTCATCTGAAGCTCTGACTAGCAGGTGCTCACTCTTCACACAGGCCCCACAAAGCCACATGAGAACCAAAATCCCAAATGAATTTGACTCAGACACTCATTTTTGCAATGGAGTCCAGAGCAGACATGGTGCTCAGCTTCCCTCCCCAGCCGTGCCCACCTCCCCGGGCCACATGGCTGCAGCCTGCAGAGCCAGGGGGCCTATGTGACCACGGGGGCCAGTAGTCAGCAAGCTTCCTCTGCCAGGGGCCAGAGGGCAAGCATGCAGCTTTCAGGGCCACACGGGCTCTGCTGCCTCTACTCAGCACCTCCACCCTTGCTGCGTGAACGCAGCCTCAGACCGTGTGTAGACCCACGGGCACAGCTGCATGCCAGCAACCTTGATTCACAAAAGCAAGGCGCGGTGTGGGCGCGGCAACAGGGCGTTCACTTCCCTTTGGAGGATCTGTCCGCAGTGTCTGAAACGTTTACAGCTAGAAAAAAGCTAGGCATTCCCAATTTGAGAAAGAAGCCCCCGGATTCCCGCACCTACAGAACTCCGCCTGCCCAGCTGAGGCTTTCCAGACAATCTCCTGGCCCCCTCTGGAAACTCCAAGGCGGGAAGCAGGACGCCCGGCCCCGAGAGAGAAATCAAACACAGCGGCGTAATCAGAATTCGCCATAACAGCAGTGTCCCCCAAATGCGTCACCAGAGCACCCAAGAAATGACGGTGTGTGGGAACAGCATGATCACGGGGGTGGCTCCGCGCAGGACGGGGACCCCAGGGCCACTTGAGCCGGAGGACAGCCCGCAGCCCCCGACTCTGTGACTGCACCGCAGCCTCCACCCTCTGCAGTTGAAGTGTGTTGTGAGATCACTGCAGGGGCCCGGGCCACCTCTGCCTCTCGGGATCCTAAAAAGCTCAGCCACACCCATGCGGAGAGTGGCAGAAACTTCCACCGAGGATAATCACACACCACACAGACCATCCCTTCACTCCCTTCCCCTAAGGGCGAGGCCCCTGGGAATCCCTGCTCTGACCTCCCAGCTGCATGGCCTTGGGCCCTTGGCCTCAGTTTCCTCATCTGTGTCCTGGGGACAGTGGCACCCGCACCTGCAGCAATGCCGTAAGAACCACCTGCAGGAAGGTGTGGAGGCCCTGCGTTCAGTAAGCGCTCAATACATGCTTGCATATTCAGGTACACGTCTGTCTGCATTACCAGCTGTAAGGCCGGGCTGGCTTCCCTGCAATCTGGCTGCCCATGCACAGAGGGACCAGGTTGCCCGTGGCTCACCCTCAGCGCTCAGCAAGGGCTCACTGGCCAACCATCTGCCACCTTCCACCTCGAGGGCCTCAGCTTCCTCGGAGCCTTGGTGGGTTGATCGCCCAGAAGCCAGGCAGGGACCTTTCCTCCCCTGTGGCCTGCTCTGTGGTGGTGGCACCTTGGCCACACCCTGGCAGACAGCTCCGGCACCTGATGACAACCAGTTCGTTCCACTGCCCCCAAGCAGCGCCTCCTTTGTTCAACAAGTCACATTCCCAATAATACAGTCAGGACTGGGGTCAGGAGCTTGCCTGTAAAGAGCCCAACATCACCCTTTTGGCTTTATTGGGCTTAAAGTCTCCATTACGATCAGATGACATGTGTGGGAATGGCTGCGGAGCCAATAAAACTTTATTTACCAAAACAAGTTCTGGCGGGATTTGGCCCAGAGACCACAGTGAGCCGACTCCTGGCCGAGAGTTGATTCTGCCACGACGGCTTCTCACACCTTCCACAAGCCAGCCGGCCCCACCCTAGACGTCTACCGCTGCAAGGCTGGTGGTGGGGCGCATGCTGAACCCACGCTCGACTCTCAGACCTTTTTCTGACTCACAGACGCCACCCCTCGGCCTGTCTGATTTTTCTGGACTCTGTCTACAAATGCAGACTCACAGCCTGCACCTTGGGAACACCTGAGAATCCAGCAGCGCTTACGTGCAGGGGCCCAGCGTGGCCCCCAGCAAGATGTGTGCACTCCTGGAACCTGTATGTCCTTATTTGGGAACTCGTATGTAATCAAGTTGAGGATGCTGGATTATCTGAACGCAGCAGCAAGTGTCCTTGTAAGGGGCACAACAGGAGGCACAGACACAGGGAAGGTCACCTGAATGGGGACGGAGGCAGGGACTGGAGCGCTGAGGCCACAGCCAAGGGACACCTGTGTCTAGCAGGAGCTGGGAGAGGCAGGAAGGAGCCCCTCTGGGAAGCTTGGAGGGAGCGTGGACCTACGGCCCCCTCGACTTCAGAGCTCTGACCCCCAGGACTGAGAGGGCGAATTCTTGTAGTTTGAAGGCCCAGCTGTGGTGCCTTACTCTGTCGGCCACAGGAAACTGACGACCACCCAAACCACCGATTTCATTTTCCAACATGAACAGAAGCAGAGAGGTCAGAGCTGGGGGCCTGCTCGCCCCTCCTGCCTGGCGGAAGCTTCTCCGGCAGCTGACGCCCACCCCCTCATGCTCAGGCCGCCTTCTCCTCATCACAGTCAATAAATCGATCCTGTTTTTAAAGTGCATTTCTCGGGGAGTGCCAGGGGGCAAAGCGCTGAAGGAACTGGCACCAGAGAGACGGAAGCTCCAGGCCCAGGGCTGAGACCAAGCCAGGTCAGGGCCTGGACACCAGAGCTCCAGGACACAGGGGCCCTCCCTGGGACACAGCACATGTGCCGGGGAGACACGGGGCTGAGGGACTCAGGAGTGGATGGCCACGGCCAGCCTTCCGGGGGCCAGGCCCAGAGTACCCCAGCCACACCCTCCCAGGAGCCCTGGGCACCTGGGAGTCTCTCGCCCAGCGGCTGAGGAACCACCATCAGCCCTGCCCACCCACTCTCTGGCTGCTCCGCACCCTTGGGCATTGGCTGCAACCTGGCCAGGAAAGGCTTTTGCAGGACTTGGAGGGTCCCCGGGACTCTGGCAGGCAGCACTGGGCTGGGTGGAGGGCACCGGGTCATGATGGTGAAAGGAGACAAACGAGGAAGAGGCACCAGGAGAGGCCAAGGCACGGAGACCAATGTGAAGCAAGCAGGCACACACGCACACACACACACACACAGACACACACATACACTCAGACACACACACACACATGCACATTCATACACACAGGCACACACACGCACACACACAGGCACACTCATACATGCATATTCATACACACAGAGGCACACACATACATGCACAATCACAGGCACACACACTCATACATGCACACATACACACACAGACGTGCACACACACATACACAGACACACAGGCACACACGTGCACACACAGGCACATACACTAATACGCACACACAGGCACACACACTCATACACACACGCACACAAACATGCACATACACAAGCACACATACATGCACACACATACACACACATACAGGCACACACACTCATACACACATACAGGCACACATACACACAGGCACACACTCATACACGTGCACAAAGGCACACACACTCAGACACACACACACAGGCATGCACACTCAAACAGGCATACTCACATGCACACACACAGAGACACACTCATACATGCGCACACACACATGCACACACACTCCTACACGCATACACAGGAACATGCACACTCATACATGAACACACACAGAGGTGCACACACACCCATACATGCACAGACTCAAACACACACACACTCATACACACAGGCACACACACTCATACACACAGACACACACAGGCACATGCACACTCATACATGCACACACAGGCATGCACACACAAACATGAACACACACAGGCACACACTCATACACTCAGTCACACGCACACACTGGCATACACAAACATGCAGACAGAGGCACACTCATACATGCACACACAGGCACACACACACTCGTACACGTACATTCACACACAGGCACACACACTGATGCATACCCATGCAGACACCAGCACACACTTGCACAGACATGCAGACAAGCATTTGAGCTCACACATATACACACACTCACACAGGTATTCACATGCATGTGCACACGTGCACATGCACACTCCCACAGGTATTCACACGCAGGCACACACCCCCACACACAGGTATTCACATGCACACACACACACTTGCACACACACAGATATTCACATGCACGCGTGCACACACACTTGCACACACACCCACACACAGGTATTCACATGCACACACACACTTGCACACACACACAGGTATTCACATGCACGTGCACACACACAGAAATGTGCACTCATGCACTCAGTGCTGGGGTCTGAATCTGAAATTCCGGTGTTGAAATCTTCACCCCCAAGGCGATGGGTTAGGTGGTGGGGCCTTTGGGAGGTGATGAGGTCATCAGGGTGGAGCCTCAAGAATGCAACCAGTGCCTGATGAGGGGACCCCAGGGTGCTTCCTCCCCCTACACCATATAAGGACAGAGAAAGCGCCACCTATGCAGCAGGACATGGTCCTCACCAGACACCCAGGCTGCCTTGATCTTGGGACTCCAGCCCCCAGAACCATGAGCAATGACTGGCTGTTGTCTGAGCCGCCCAGGCTGTGGCATTCGCTAAGAGCCACCTGAGCTAAGAGAGCCACACAAGCGCACAGTCACACATTCACTCTTACACACCCAAATGCTCACACTTGCTCACACATGCACACGCTCCCACGGTGTGGACAGGTGCACATGTACATCCTCACACACACACGTGCACACATGCTCCCTCTGCATTCACCTCCACAGCCACAGGGAAATGAGGGATCCAGGATGAGTCCTGGGACTTGGGTGGGGGAGGGATGCTTGGGGACCCTTCTGGGGTAGGGGCTGGAGTGGGGGGTCTTTCCTGGACACGTGAGGCTGAGAACCCCACCAGATGCCGGGCGGCGATGCGCACAGGCAGTTGGACGCAGGCGTCTGAAGATGTAAAAATAACCGTGAAGTCATGAGCACACGGAAGGCCTCACAGCCAGGGCGGAGGGCCGGGGAGGGCGGGAGGGAAGGAGGAGGAGGGGAGAAGCCGCAGGGAAAATGGAGTGAGCAGGCGTGGTGGCCCAGGGAAGGCAGGGGCGTGTGTGGGCCGGGTACACAGTGGGGGAGTCCCCGCCCACACTGAACACGATGGGAGTCCGCAGAAGCGGCTGTGGGACAGCCCTTGGAGGTCACAGTGTCCTTGAGGCTGTGCCCTTGGCAGCGCAGGTGGTAGCCGCCTGAGGAGACCCTGCTGGGGGTGCAGCAGCCTGGAGCCACCCCCAGAAGCTGGGCAGGGGCGAGGGGGGCGGCCATCGACCAGGCTGGCCTGCTGGTGCCTCCTCGGGCCAGGCCACAGCCAGGGCACACAAGACCAAGATCCAGTGCCTAGCCCCGGACCAATTCACAATGTGGTTCGGGAAGGAAACACATGAGGGCGCCCCTGCCCGGCACAGGTGTTGCAGGTGTGGTGCAGGTGGACCCCCCCCAGACCACAGGCATCACCAGGGGCAGCCCAGGACGAGGCTCCGGATGCCAGGACCGGGCCCTCGCGCCCACCTCTCCATCGCCCTCAAGAGCCCTGTGAGTGGACGAGGATGCAGGCAGGGAAGCAGCCGTCCCAGGTCACCGCTCCCACACGTGGAGCTGAGAGCTGAACTCCAGCTCTCTGATTCCCTGTCCTGACACAGGGGCTGAGGGAAGGTCGCCCTGTTCTTGATGTTTCTATGGGGACAGGATAACTGGCCACCACCCACGCCCGGTCTTCAGCCCGCAGCTGGGATGTCAGCCCCAGTCCCTTGGGGAAGGAGGCAGAGGCACAGGAAATCCACGGCCAGAAGGCTCCGCTCAGGAAGGGCTGAGCCAGTTTCCACCCCCAGCCCCTCATTAGCAGAGCTGCCCACTGTGGAGGGCAGGGCCCCAGCACAGCACTAGCCGTGGGGCAGCTCCGGGGCTCACGGGGCACCTGCCAGGGGGCTCCCGGCTCCTGCGCTGTCTCCGTGGGGTCCCTTCTGCAGGCTGCTGGGCTCAGTCCTATCAGGCTGCCTTTGAGGGCGACGTGGAACTGGGGACCCTGCCCTCCAGGAACTCAGCGTTAGAACCGAGAGCAGGGATGGAGGGACTAAGCAAGCGCCCAGCCATCAGCCCGGGGGCAGGCGCGGAACTTCCAGCCAGCTGTGGGGGGCGAGGTTTGGGCTGGTTGCGGGGAGCTGGGCTCTGCCCATTAGTCTGTGTCTTGGGCCAGATCCCTCGGGTTTCTGCACCTCAGCTTCCCCCCCACGGTGACTCCAAGACCCTGCCAGCTCCAGGACTTGGGCCCTCCCGGTGGCTTTTCTGAGCTGGATGAAGCCCCCAGGGGCAGCCCCATGGGAAGCGGGTCCCCTGCAAGCGTCTGGCCTAGGGCCACACCCTCCACACAATGCCAAGAACACTTTCCTCGTCACCCCCAGCCGCCGCACCAGGGAGGAAGAAGAGAGGGGCTGCGCCAGGGGCCGGCATGCAGGGCCACCAGCAGTGAGTCCTGGGCCACGACCGGACACAGACCACCCTCCTCTCCCGGGGCCCTGCCCAGAGAGGGGACGCAGACACGCGTTCCGCAGTGAGGATGCGGTGGAGACCTCGAGGAACGTGGTCCCACTGCAGGGCACCCTACAGTCCCACACCGAGGCAGACGGCCCGACGTCCACTGGCCATGCCGGGTGCTGCGGCTGAGCAGCCCTTTGATAAAAGGGGTTTCCCTTTCATTCGCTAAACTTTGTCATAAGAGAAAGACGTGCTCATGATTGAGAAAAACGCGAGGAGAAAGGTGCCAGTGGAAACGGTGCACATCCGGGCCTTTCCCAGAAGGAAATCACCGCTGGTAACAATAAGAACCCTGCCTGTCTTACAAGGAAGCAGACGGGACCCTTCCTCTCTCCCTCACACCAGAAGCACGGGGTCTGTGCTGTCTGCTCCTCCAGGGCTGGGGCCTGCTCCCCCCACGCCGGGCCCATCCACAAGGGAGGTGGTCTCCAGCGCTGAGCGGGAAGGCAGCTGGGTGAAGGCAAAGGGGGTGGCATCCAGGGAGGCTCATGAGGGGCCGGGGGAAGAAGCATCAGGGCCTCTGTGCAGAGAGGAGGTGCCAGGCTGGCCTGGTCAGGGTGGGGAGGTAGGTGTGAGAACTCTGTTCTGTCCCATCGCCTCATCTGACCCACCTCTGGGCAACCCCACAGGGTGTCAGTTTCAGCCCCGGGCTGCTGGAGTGACCAACACAGAAAGCAGGTGTCCAAAGCAATGAGTCCCAGACCAGTGAGTCAGTGGGTGCTAGGGACACCTGGCCGCAAGGGTCGGAATGAACATCCACTCAGAGGGGGCATGGCGCCTTCCACTACCCCACATCACCTCCCACGCCAGCCCCACAAGGCTGCAGATCTCAGCTGCGCGGGATACGGGGTAACCCAGCGGACGCTCGGGAGCCACCACGTTCACGCACAGACTCACAGATTGTCCCACCTGGGGGACCCATTGCAAACTCCTGTCACTCCACTCAGGCACTCACCGGCCCGGGGAGCACACCCTCTTGAGGCAGGCAGGCCCTGCCTCCTGGGACTGTCTGATCCAGAAAGAAAAGCCCTCCAAGAGGGACAAAGACCTCTCCCCTGACGCTCCTCTTTGGGGGCTGCTGTCCCAGGTGCCTTCCTGGGCTGTGGCCTCTCTGGAGGGTCTGCACCAGCTCCAGCCCAGCACCATCCACCAAGCATCACCTGCCCCACCACAGCCCCAGCCCAGCCACAGCTGACTAAAGCCTGTCATCCGCCCCAGCCTGGCAGGGACTGTCACTCTGCCCAGATCCCATCCCTTCCTATACCAGGTCCCCTGCAGCCCCCGAGGACAAAGACGCCCTCCCAGGCTCTGTTGGTGCCCCCACAGCTCCAGGCAGGAGGTCTGGGCACAGAGGGCTGAGTGGAGAAGTGACCAGCGTGCAGCCCAGGCCCTGCAAGGGGAGGTGGAGGCAGGCAGGAAGTGCCTTCCTCCAGGACCACCGAGGCCCTGCAGAGGGGACCCAGAAGGGATCCCTGCCCCACACCCTCCCTGGGAGCCACAGACACCCATCCTGGAGGACGCTCTGGCAGCCCCACGGCGTACAGCCCCCCATGCACGCAGGCCGAGCATCCCACCCAGACCAGGGCCTGGCTGGCTCCTCCGCACCTGTCCTCTGGAGCAGCTGCAGGCCCGGCTCAGCCCTCCCTACAGGCCCAGCGCTGCAGGCGGCCTGGGCTGCCAGACCTGGGGGCTCCATGCTGGCCCTCCCCAAGCTGGGGTGCTGGCTCAGGGCAGGGACTGCGGGGGACCCCTGCCCCCTCCCAGAGGACTGTTCCCCCAGCAATGTCGCAGTCTCTCTGCCCTGCCCCACCGCAGCCCAGCCTCTCCTCTGCCTGGGAGGGGCCCAGGGTCAGCGCTCACCCACGCAGCACCCCTGGAGGCTGGGTTCCGGGGCCCTGCTCTGAGCGTTTCCACAAGCACAGCTCAACCCTCAGGCATGTGGGGCTTTGCTTCTGGGGGGCCCCTTGCTGCTCTGCTGGGGGGCTCAGGGCCTGCATCCCCTCCGCCTACAGGGCCTCCCAGGCAGCCCCTCGGGCCTCAATCTGCCCTGCTGGAAAGAGGGTTCTTCCGTCCTGGGCCCCCACCTGCGCTCCCAGGGGCGCCATGGGGTCCGGGTCCGCACGGGGCTCTCGGGTTTCCCGGCAGGGTGACAGCAGCGGCGATTTCGGGCGAGCTGGCATTACTGCCCCGGGCCTCTAGGCCCCCCACGCCCACCGTTCCCCACCCGCCCGGCTCACCTGCTACCGGCGACGGCTTGCGCAGCACCAGCCACCTACTCTTCCACTGCGGGGACAGAGGGGAGCGTGAGCCGCCGCCCGCGCCCGCGCCCCCCCGCGCCCCCGACGCGCCCCGACCTTCTTGCCGTCCCGCAGCTTGACCTGGCCCTCCACCAGCGCCGCCTCGGTCATCTTCTGTCATGGTTCCGCGCCGCCGCGCTCGCCCCGGCGCCCCAGCCCAGGGTCACTTTCAAAATAGCTCCCAGGGCCCTGGGCTGGGCCAGGAGGGCGGGACCGCAGGCAGGGCGGCGACACCGGCGACTCCAGGGCCGGCGCGGGCGGGGCCCCTTCTCCTGCAGGCGGCTCCCCCACCCCCACGGGCCCCTCTGGCCCCACCGTCCCGCGGCGGCCACCGGAGCCGCCCGCCCTCTGGAGCAAGCGCACCATCTGGGCTCAGACGCTTAGACCAGTGCCTGGGGGCGGGGGGTCGGGCGGGGGCTTGTTTTTCAAAAAGCAGAGAAAACCACCCAGCAGACATCCGCCGCGCTCTGGGCAGTGCTCCCAACTTTCAAGTTGGTCTTCAACCAATCCGGCTTCCCAGACTGGCATCTACCCCTCCCACTACCCCAGGGGTCACCAGACACCCCGACAACAGACTGGCCACAGGCAGCCCAGGCCTAGGATGCTCTCACGTCCCCAGGCTTCCCCCACACTGAGGTGACCCCTCCCCAGGCAGGCAGTAGGGGTCAGGGAGCCCCTGGCAGCCTCTGTCTCTTCCTCCATTTCTGTTCCCATTAAAAGGCTGCAGGGACCCCAGTGCGGGTGGGCAGGTCCAGGACCCACAGTGCCGCCTCGGGGCCCCAGGTCTCCACCTCTTCTGCCCCCAACCCCAGGCAAGAGCAGGCCCTGGTTAGGCCAGCCGGCTCCCATGGGCAGAGGAGCTGCCTGCTTTGTAAAGGACCCGCCAGCAGCCCTCCCAGCTGGGTGGACTTTGCATTTCTGGACTCCCCCTCCTTGACCCTGTGGCTCCAGTCCAGCTGTCCCCAAGCTCTGGCCTGGGCATCAGATGTCACACCCAGGTCCTTCTGGAGACAGGCCATGTGCTTTGGGGGACCTGGCAGGTCCATGCCTTGGGTGTCAGCCCCATCCGAGAGACGGCCTCCACCACCCTGGGGTTGGGGACACCCGGCAGATGCGGGTACAGCAGTGGGGAGGGGCGATGGCACCCTAGAAAATAAGCACCTGGACAAACAGCGAAGCTCCATCCACATGCCCTACCCTAGACCCCGTCCTCACAGGGCTGACAGTTCTCAGGGGAGAAGAGGGAAGGGGTAGACCGTGTCCCATTAGGGAGGAGACGTCTTCATTTCATCCCATCCAGACCCTAGGCTGGGCTCTGTCTGCCTCGTACTGAGGAGGAAACAGAATCAGGGCAGCGTGAGGCCTCACAGCCAGGACTGAGCCACATCGGCTGACCTCAGAGCAGGGCTCAGAGGCATCGGGAGCCCTGGGCGCCCCTCCCCACTGCCCCTGTGATCCAAGAGAGAGGTCTCTGGTGGGCCACAAGGGTTGGCTTTGATGCTTCGGTGATGTCTTGTCAGGGTCTCATACAAGGCGGGGGACACCAGGCCCAGGAAGCAGATCTTTGCATCCCCCACCCACCCCCGCAGTCACCTGTGCAGCCACCAGCCGCCTTCCGCGGAACAGTTGCTGGGCCACAGAGCCCCATTCATGCTCCCCACACATCCCAGGCCCCCAAGGGGCTGGCCCAGGACAGCCGGTGCGGAGGCGGGGGCCGTTGGGGCTGTAGCCGCAGACACATCCGCTGCCCTGGGCGCCTGGCACTTGCTCATCCCTACAGGGAGGGGCAGGGCCCCGCTGCATTCCTGAGTGCTGGCCCGGGCCCAGGCTCCTGCCATGCCTGGCAGCTGCACCTGCTCCCACACAGCCTGGAACACACAGGATGCCGGAGGGTAGACAACTCCCTTCCCTGCTCCATGCGGCTCCAGGGCTGCTGAAAGGTGGAGGAAGCTTCCTGCAGGAGGAGGAGGTGGCCTGGCTGCCACTCCCAGACTGGCCAAGAGCTCTGTGACCCTGGGCAAGCTCCTGTCCCGCTCTGTGCCTCAGAAGTTATAGCCAGAAGTTTCCCCACAAGTTATAGCCAGGGTTGCTTGTTGCAAATGGAGAAATAGGCTGGCCACTGAGTACAAAGGGGTTGATTGGAAGCAAATCAGGTCTCCAAGAACCAAGGGGAAGGCTGGAGAGCTGGTGGGCAGTGAAAACAGAGTCACATCCTGAGACAGGAGGACACCATAGCCTGGCCCCACAGCACGGCTGGGCTCCACACAAGGGGCAGGGTCATCACCTTCAAAGGAGCCCACAGTCTCAGGTCACAGCGGCACCCCTGTCTGACCACAGAGCCCTCTGCGGCTGCCATGCTGCTGCTGGACACTGTGGCCAGGCACACTGCCACTCTGCCAGACCCCATGGTCGTGGCGCACTGCCACCCGCCAGTGGCTCTGTGGCCAAGGGACCTGTCCCTGACTAGCCACACCACCTTTCGCCACCGTGTTATCTTACTGGTCTCAGCTTCCTCTTCTACCTTGATACTGTGAGGAGCCCCAATGAGATGACGTCCATGAGCGTCTTTCAAAATGATCCAGGGTTTTCCAAGGTGATTCCAAGGGGATGATGGGGACCAGGGGTGGGCTGCTTTGTCTTGCATCTCCAAGTGGCCTGGTGTGTGGGAGAGAAACACGTCAGCTGAGCGTGGCAAGCACCGTACCCTGTGGTCACACCCATTCGTGCATCCACGTTTCCCAGTACCACCCCCCCCCCCAATCAGGTAAGGCTGAATGAGTGAGTTCTGGCCAGTAAAGCATGGGTGGAAGGGGTGACCAACACTTCTGACCTGCCCATAGGATGCCTAATACAGTTCGGCTGTATCCCCACCCAAATCTCTAATATTAGCTCCTGTAATCCTCATGTGTTGTGGGAGGGACCCAGTGGGAGGTAATTGAATCATGGGGGGTGGGGTTTTCCTGTGCTCTTCTCATGAGAGTGAATAAGTCTCATGAGATCTGATGGTTTTATGAAGGGCAGTTCCCTGCACATGTTCTTTGCCTGCCACCATGTAAGAGGTGCCTTTGCTCCTTCATCTTCCACCATTTCCCTTTGCCTTCAGCAAGCACCTCAGCAGTTCATGTTTTTTTTTTTCCTGGTGGAGTGACCCAAACCTTCATTCCTGAAGGGTCTGGGTGATTTGTAGTCCTGCCTGGATTGGGCTGTTGTAGTTTCCCATTGACCTTAATCACAGGGCACGGTAATACTAACAGACGCCCTAATGGATCTTTTGTAATTCCATGCATACTCTTCCTTACCTCCTTTGTGGAGTTGTAGACTGATTCCATCTCGATAGTCTGGGTCAATCACTCCAGCCAACACCGTAATTCCTTCCTAGCCTGTTGACTTAAAGGTAGGAGGAGCCCAGAGTGTCCAGGTGGCAATCTTAACTTCTAGCTTAATGGAATAGTTGTGTCTCCTGGTGACACCATTCCTCCCTCTGGAACTAAGACCTCTAGGCCAGCAGAACATAATGTCATGGGAACAGGAAGCAAACATTTTGCTAGTGGATCACCAGGGGTCATGGTGAGTGGTGCCACTTCCACTTCAGTGCCTTGATTCCTGGACCAGTGAATCCTGGCTAAGGGAGAAACAATATCATATATTGGATGCTGATTCAGAGCATACATGGCCTTCTGGAGAACTTTGCCCCAGCCCTGCAAAGTATTGTCACCAGTTGGCGTTGTAATTCTGACTTCAAAAGGCCATTCCACCATTCTATCAATCCAGCTGCTTCAGAATGATGGGGAACGTGGTAAGATCAGTGAATTCCATGAGCATATGAGCCACTGCCACACTTCTTCAGCTGTAAAGTGAGCGCCTTGGTCAGAGGCAATGCTGTGTGGAACACCATGATGGTGGATGAGGCATTCTGTGAGTCCATGGATGGTAGTCTTGGCAGAAGCACTGCGTGCAGGATAGGCAAACCCACATCAGGAGTAAGTGTCTATTCCAGTGAGGACAAACCTCTGCCCTTTCCATGATGGAAGAGATCCAATATAATCAACCTGCCACCAGGTAGCTGGCTGATCACCCTGAGGAATGGTGCCATATTGAGGCTCAGTGTTAGTCTCTGCTGCTGGCAAATTGGGCACTCAGCAGTGGCAGGTCAGCCTTGGTGAGTGGAGGTCCACGTTGCTGAATCTCCATGTGTAATCTCCATCCCTGCCACCATGGCCACTTTGTTCATGGGCCCATTGCGCGATGACAGGGGTGGCTGGGGAAAGAGGCTGAGTGGTGTCCACAGAACAGGTCATCCTACCTACTTATTAAAATCCTCCCCTGCTGAGGTTACCCATTGGTGAGCACTACAGGGGATACAAATATCTTCAGTTTTTGACCACTCAGAGAGGTCCATCCACATACCTCTTCCCCAAATTTCTTGGTCACCAATTTTCCAATCATGCTTCTTTCAAGCCCCTGACCATTGTCTTCCAAGCCCATTCTTCCAAGCCCCATCCAGTCAAACCATTGTCTACAGTCCATGAATCAGTACATAATCACACACCGGGCTGATTCTCCTCCCATGCAAAGTGCACAACCAGGTGCACCGCTCCAAGTTCTGCCCACTGGGAAGATTTCCCTTCACCACTGTCCTTCAGGGATGTCCTAAAAAGGGGCTGTAGTGCTGCAGCTGTCCACTTTCGGGTGGTGCCTGCATATCGTGCAGAACCATCCGTGAACCAGGCACTAGTCCTCTCTTCCTCCGTCAAATGACTGTTGCAGGCCGAAAGAGTGAGGGTCATGATCAACTCAGTATACCACTGGAGGCTCTATGAGCAAACAGCAAACTGTTCTCATAAAAGCAGGTTGTTGCTGAACTGACAAACTGCATATGCCGCCCAGAAG
The DNA here is from genome assembly GCF_006542625.1 of Nomascus leucogenys. Taxonomy (NCBI): domain Eukaryota; kingdom Metazoa; phylum Chordata; class Mammalia; order Primates; family Hylobatidae; genus Nomascus; species Nomascus leucogenys. Next base: position 80,302,229 of record NC_044400.1, read on the forward strand.
GACTGCTGAGAGCAGTCACGACCCAGGCACAAGTGTTTCTTGTGATTAGGCAACTATGAAGCCTGTTAGCAATCATGTGAACCTGTGATCAGTTAAGGAGCTGACCAATCATTACCCCCTGCTCCCTGCTCTTTCTACCCAATATGAAGGGCTATAGAAGCTCAGGGTGGCTGCCCTTGCTCACTGGAAACTGGGCGCCTTCTTCTTCCCCTTGCCCTTCCTTTAAAATAGTTTCTTTTGTTTCTTGTTTTCATTTCTACATTCATCCTCCTTTGTTCAGTCCCTTAGTAACCATGGCAAACCGCAGCAAATGAACATAGGGAACTCCCCATGAGGCCATTGGTGCAGGCTGGGGGAGAGGAGGCAGGGTGGCAGGAGTGGAGACCATGGGCATTTGAGCCACTTCCTCATGTAAAACTTGCTTGTGCCTTCAGGACCTGCTCGAGCCCAGTCACATATATACCACTTCTCTTTGATGACGGAATGCTGCTGTGCATGACCCACTTTACAGCTAGACGGGTCAGAAAGCACCCAGTTCATGATTGGCAGTTCAGGTCGCATGGTGACTTGATGACCCATAGTCAAACGTTCAGTTTCCACCAAAGCCCAGTACACCAGGCCAAAAGCTGTCTTGCAAAAGGAGAATAGTTATCTGCAGAAGATGGCAGGGCCTTGCCCCAAAATCTGAGAGGCCTCTGCTGTGATTCACCTATGGGGGCCTGCCAGAGGCTCCAGACAGCATCCCTATCTGCCACCGACACATCAAGCACCATTGGATCTGCTGGGTCACATGGCCCAAGTGGCAGAGCAGCTTGCACAGCAGCCTGAACCTGTTGCAGAGCCTTCTCCTGTTCTGGACCCCACCCAAAACTGGCAGCCTTTCGGGTCACTTGGTAAACGTGCCGGAGTAACACACCCAAATGAGGAATGTGTTGCCTCCAAAATCCATATAGGCCCACTAGGCATCGTGCCTCTTTCTTGGTTGTAAGAGGGTCCAAATGCAGCAACTTACCCTTCACCTTAGGAATATCTCGACAGGTCCCAAACCACCGGACCCCTAGAAATTTTATTGAGGTTGAAGTTCCCTGAATTTCAGTCGGATTTGTTTCCCATCCTCTGGCACACAAATGTCTCACCAATAAGTCCAGTGTGTTTGCTACTTCTTGCCCACTGGATCCAGTCACCATCATGTCATCAATGTCATGGACCAGTGTGATATCTTGCAGAAGCGAAAAGCGATCAAGGTCTCTCCAAATAAGATTATGACACAAAGCCGGAGAGCTGATGTACCCCTGATGGAGGACAGTAAAGGTATATTGCTGGCTTTGCCAGCTGAAGGCAAATTGCTTCTGGTGGGCCTTATGGACAGGAATGGAGAAAAAGGCATTTGCCAAGACAATGGCTGCATACCAGGTACCAGGAGGTGTGTTAATTTGCTCAAGCAATGAAACCACATCTGGTACAGCAGCTGCAATTGGAGTCACCACTTGCTTAAGCTTACGGTAATCCACTGTCATTCCCCAAGAACCATCTGTCTTCTGCACAGGCCAAATGGGAGAGTTGAACGGGGATGTGGTGGGAATCACTACCTCTGCGTCTTTCAAGTCCTTGATGGTGGGTGGCACTAATCTCTGCAATCCCTCCAAGGATGCAATATTGTTTTTGGTTTACTCTTTTTGTAGGTAGAGGCAGCTCTAATGGCTTCCATTTGGCCTTCCCCACCATAATAACCCTCACTCTACCAGTCAGGGAGCCAGTGTGGGGGCTCTGCCAGCTGCTAAGTATGTCTATGCCAATTATGCATTCTGGCACTGGGGAAATGACCACAGGATGAGCCCGGGGACCCACTGGACCCACTGTAAGTCAGATCTGAGCTAAAACTCCATTAATTCCCTGACCTCCATAAGCCCCTACTTTAACTGGAGGACCACAGTGACGTTTTGGGTCTCCTGGAATCAATGTCATCTTAGAGCCAGTGTCCAGTAGTCCCCAAAATGTCTGATCATTTCCCTTTCCCCAACACAGTTACCCTGGCATAAGGCTGGAGGTCTCCTTGGGGAAGGATGGGAGAAAGATTAACAGCATAGGCCGGGCCTGGTGGCTCATGCCTGTAATCCCAGCACTTTGGGAGGCCAAGGCTGGCGGATCACGAGGTCAGGAGATCGAAACCATCCAGACTAACACGATGAAACCCCGTCTCTACTAAAAATACAAAAAATTAGCTGGGTGTGGTAGTGGGAGCCTGTAGTCCCAGCTACTTGGGAGGCTGAGGCAGGAGAATGGTGTGAACCCAGGAGGCAGAGCTTGCAGTGAGCCCAGATTGCGCCACTGCACTCCAGCCTGGGTGACAGAGCAAGACTCCATCTCAAAAAAAAAAAAAAAGAAAGAAAGAAAGATTAACAGTATAAATTGTCAGTAGTGTAGTGGAGTCCTTCCTCAAGGGGACCCAGCCTCCCCTTCATTCAAGGGGTTATGGGTCTATAAACTGTCTCAAGTCTGGAAATTGATTGAAGGGCTGTGATTCTCTGTTTTTATAATTCATATTAGTCTTTTGTCCATTTGACCTAAAAGTTTTCTGCTTATATAAATTAAGCAGGATTACAGTAGGCTCTGTATCAATTTCACTTTTAGGAACACCATGATTAATTAGCCAATGCCAGAGCTCTACATGAGTCAGACTATTCTGATTGCCACTTTGCCTCTGCTGTCCATTACAGTAGCTGTGCCCACCTTGCCTTTGACGGTTAAGTGCCGCCACTTGGCCCCTGCCACCTCAGGATCCAGTTATTCCCATCATCCCATTAAATCATATTTAAATTTTGTAGTTGAGTGACTGTGGTTCCCACTGTTAGATCTGACATACAGAGAAGAGCAATTACAGGGCCCTTCAAAGATGCAGGTGCTGCCCTCAAAAATCTATTTCACAAGGTATTGGTCAAGGGTATATCTTCTGGACCCTCCCAGCTGGGGTGAGTAGGTCTAAAGTGACTAATCCACTCCACCATCCCAATCTCCCTAAGCCTTTGGATCCCTTCCTCTAAGCCAAGGGAGATCAGGCATATCCGGCTCACTCGCAGTGGGCCATCTTTTAATCCATATTTCAGCCAACCAAGCAAATAAACTATTAGAACCTTTTTGAACTCCTGAGTTGTGACATTCAATGCAGAGTCCCTACTTAGTGGGCCCAAATCAATAAATCCAGCCTGATCCAACTCTATGTTCCTTCTACCATTATCCCGCACCCTTAATATCCATTCCCATGCCTGTTTTCCAGATTTCTGTTTATATCAATTAGAGAACTCAAATGGTTATTTTCGAGTGTAGCACACCTCCTCATGGGTCACACTCTCAACCTCACCTCTAGGCACCCACTGGGACTTTAGTCTAGTTATAGGTCAAGAAACAAACAGGGGTGTTAGGGGTGGCTCCTCAGGAGAATCAACATTATCTTGCCTGGCAACTGCCTCAGGGGAGGCCATCACTGTTGCCTCAGGCAGTGCATGATTTATTTCCTCAGACAAAGGTGGAAAGGCTGATGGCAGCCTGGGTTGGGGAGGGAATGTTGCCACTACTGGGGATGGGGAAGCTGTTTCTTCTGGTGAAAAAGGTTCATCAGAGTTTACAAACTCAGTGTCCCCAGCTTCATCAGGGTCCTCTCACACATCCCCATTCCAAGTTGCAGGGTCCTATTCTTTTCCAATCAATGCCCTCACTTTAACAGTGGGCACCTGGCGAGGCTGTGCACGTACCTTTCATTGCAGGTCAGTCACTCCCATGGTAAGAGCTTGTGTCTGTTTTTCCACGATTTCAGCTCTTTCTCTACAGGAGATAAGACTCTCACTGAGGGCAATCTTAGAAGATTTGAGGCTCAGTATCTGCTTCTGAAGCTGAGAGTGAGAATCCCTGAGTTCATCATTTTCTTTCATCACTTTGTCCACTGAACTTTAGGAGCAACCAACCAGCTTCATTAGTTCTTTGGTTCTCCACATATGGTCACAGATATTATGTATAGAGTCACTAAACTCCTCGCCTCTCATGAGTAGTGAATCAAGAGCGTCAAATGCATTGAGTTTGCCTAACTCTCTAAATAGTTCATGCCAAGGACTATCATTGTTCTCCATACCATTAGAAGTAGAGTCCTTAGCATTTTTGGGCCGAATCATATTAAGCAGCCAACTCCAGAAACCCCAAAACCAACAAAAGAACTCCATCCTTAATGTTCTGTTCTTCTAGAACCACTCCTGGTACCAAACTCTGTATTAGGGTTCTCTAGAGGGACAGAACTAATAAGATAGATATATACATATAAAGGGGAGTTTATGAAGTATTAACTCACATGATTGCAAGGTCCAACAATAGGCTATCTTCAAGCTGAGGAGCAAAGAAAGCCAGTCTGAATCCCAAAACTGAAGAACCTGGAGTCCAATGTACAAGGGCAGGAAGCATCCAGCACAGGAGAAAGATGGAGGCTGGGAGGCTAGGCCAGTCGAGTCTTTTCGTTTCTGTGCCTGCTTATATTCTAGCCACACTGGCAGCTGATTAGATGGTGCCCACCCAGATAAAGGGTGGATATGCCTTCCCCAGCCAAATGACTCAAATGTTAATCTCTTTTGGCCACACCTCACAGACACACCAAGGATCAATACTTTGTATCCTTCAATCCAATCAAGCTGACACTCAGTGTTAAACATCACAGTGGACCTTCCTGAGAGTGGATCTTCCTCTCCCAGTCCACTGACTCAATTGTTAATCTCTTCTGGCAACACCCAGAAACACCCAGATACACTCAGAAACAATAATTTATATCCTTCAACCCTTTAACTTGTCAATTAAGTCAAGTTTACACTTAATATTAACCATCACAACCAGGAACAACTTTATGTCAATGAATATAAAAAATTAGACAGATGAATTTTTTTTTTTTTGTGAGACAGAGTCTCGCTGTGTCTCCCAAGCTGGAGTGTAGTGGCAGGATCTCGGCTCACTGCAACCTCCGCCTCCCAGGTTCAATCGATTCTCCTGCCTCAGCCTCCTGAGTAGCTGGGATTACAGACACCTGCCACCACGCCCGGCTAATTTTTGTATTTTTAGTAGAGATGGGCTTTCATCATGTTGGCCAGGCTGGTCTCAAACTCCTAACCTTGTGATCCACCTGCCTCGGCCTCCCAAAGTGCTGGGATTACAGGCATGAGTCACCACACCTGGCTGACAGATGTATTTATAAAAGCATAACTTCCTGTAACTGGCTCAAGAAGAAATAAAACTAGTCCCATAACTATTAAAGACATTGAATCAGTAGTTAAATATAATCCTGTAAAGAAAACACCAAGACAGGTAATTTTATGGGAGAATTCCATTTAACTTTCAAAGGATAGATCCTTCTAACTATATAGAGAGTTTTCCAGTGAATTTTGATAAAAGGAGAACTTATTTTATGAGGCTAGGATAGCCTTGATAACAGTCATTCAGAGAATATAGGAAAGGAAAATTATAGGCCAATCTCATAAACGTACGTGCAAAATCCTAAATAAAATATAAATTTTAAAAAGTTTTTTAAAAAAAGTATCAGTCAGGGTCCCAATAGGTGGGCACACACGGTGGAACAGTTCAAGGAGGGTTTTTATGTCCACATTTTTGGTCAAAATGTGGACAATCACAGTCAGAAACTCGGGAGCCCAGGGCTGGTTAAGGTGGAGGGGCCACACCAGTTCTAGAATGCTGGCAATGGCGGGAGCGGACCCCGGAGCCTCAGAAGGAGAAAGTCATTTACATCTTGAGAGCAGCGCTGACCTTCATTCCCAGGACGCAGCCAACCTGAGGGTATTTGTTTGCTACGGGACCATAATAAACTACCACAGATTGGGTGCCTTCGACAAGAGAAGCTTCTCACCTCGCAGTTCCGGAAGCCAGAAGTCCAAAACCCAGGTGGCAGCAGGCTTGGCTCCCTTGGAGGCCGGCAGGGGGCACCTGCTCCCGGCCTCTGGCCCTGGTTTGTGGACGGCCATCTTCTCTCCAGGTGTCTCCCATCGCCTTCCCGCTGTACATGTCTGCGTCCTGTAAAAAGAAGCCCTTCAAAACCAAAGCTGTTGGAACTTTAAATTATTTTGCATCTTCAAGTAACATGATTATAGGGCCTGAGTTGCATATGACAGGCAGCTGTAGCTTAGGCAGCTGTAACCTTTATTCCTCTGATTATAGATTAGCCTTTCCTTTACCTACGTTGCTTTGTAAAGTGTTATAAAAGGCTACAGGATACCAGGGAAGACCCCTTCCGTCTTCATGTTGATCTTCACTGTGGATTTGCTCCCCTCTGACTTCTCTTACACAGAGACCTCACTGGCCACCACGTTGTCTAAGACAGAACGTTCGATAGACTCTTTCAAATTGGAAAAGGAAAAGAAAACAAGCTGATTAATCAAATTGCTGCGACTCATAAACCAGCCTTGCATGGGAAGCACTGTAACCCTGTTCAGTTTGTTTATTTTCTGCCTGTAGAAGCAGCACCTTCACTTTTTGGCTTTGGGGTGCGGGCCCGAATCCTCTGCAGTCTGTGTGTCCCACGTGGCTGTTTTCAGCTTCACGCCTGCACACGCTCTTTTAAACTGGATTCTGATCTTTTTATTTCAGGTGGACAGTCCAAATTTCCTCTTCTTATTAGGACACCAGTCATACTGAGTTAGTGCCCATCCTAATGACCTAATTCGAACTTGATTGCCTTTTTAAACATTCTATCTCCAAATGTAGTCACATGCTGGGCTACTAGGGGTTAGGACTTCAACATATGAATTAATTAATTTATTAAAACAGGATGCTGCTCTGTACCCAGGCTGGATTGCAGTGGCGTGATCCTGGCTCACTGCAACCTCCACCTCCTGTGCTCAGGTGATCCTTCCCCTTCAGCCTCCTGAGTAGCTGAGACTACAGGTGCGTGCCACCACACACAGCTAAATTTTTTGTGGGGACTGGGTTTCACCGTGTTGCCCAGGCTGGTCTTGAATTCCCACCTGGGCCTCCCAAAGTGCTGGGATGACAGGTGTGGGCCACTGCGCCCAGCCATCATATGAATTCTGGAAGGACATAATTCCACCTGAAACACTGAGGTGACCCCAAAGAAAGGGAGCCAGGAAAATACACGCCCAGTCTCTCTCCCCTGCCTCTGATCTCCTGCTGGAGCTCCCAGTAGCCCAAGAAGAAACCAGAGAGTGCACAGCCCACTGCAGACCACAGAGACCAGCCTCCCACGGCACAGCACAAGGGGAACAAGCAGGGAACACGCGGGAGGGGCAAAGGGAAGACCCCAGCTCGCACTCCAGCTCAATACCGTCCACTCCAGGAATGCAAGGCCAACCTGAGTTAGAAAACCTATCATGTGCCGGGTACAGTGGCTCACGCCTGTAATCCCAGCACTTTGGGTGGCCAAGTCGGGTAGATCATTTGAAGTCAGGAGTTCAAGACCAGCCTGGGCAACGTGGTGAAACCCCATCTCTACTAAAAATACAAAAATTAGCTGGGCGTGGTGGCAGGCACCTGTAATCCCAGCTACTCAGGAGGATGAGGCAGAAGAATCACTTGAGCCTGGGAGGCAGAGGTTGTGGTGAGCCGAGATCGTGCCACTGCACTCCAGGCTGGGTGGCAGAGCGAGACCCTGTCTCAGAAAGAAAGAAGGAAAAAGAAGAAAGAAGGAAAGAAAGAGAAGAAAGAAAGAAAGAAAGAAGAAAGAAAAAGAGAGAGAGAGAAAGAAAGAAGAAAGAAGAAAGAAAGGAAGAAAAGGAAGGAAGGAAGGAAGAAGGGAGGGAGGGAGGAAGGAAGGGAGAAAGGCCGAGAGGGAGGGAGAAAGGGAGGGCGGGAGGGAGGGAGGGAGGAAACCTATCGTGGAAGTCATCATGTTAGTAGAGCCAAAGGGAAAATGTGTACATTGATCTCAACAGAGGCGGGGGAAGCGTGTGAAAATGCTCACCGCTCATGGGGGAAGGGTCAGGGACGGCTCACATCGGATGTGGGTGAAGTGGGGCTGAAGCCGTGCGGTTCAGAGCCCCAGAACCGGCTGCTGGAGGCCCCCACACTCAGAAGGAAGAGCAGCTCCACTCTCAGGATCCTGGGGCAGGGGCGCCAGCCTCAGTCCCCCAGCCACTGCCCAGGCTGCACCAACACTGTGGCGGGGGCAGGGGTCTTCAGTGACGAGTTCGTTCCATGAGCTCGAAGGCTCTGAGGCCCGTGCACGGCAGCAGGGGCCGTGGGGAGAAGGGCCTGGCCGTGTCTCTCTTCCCTCTTTGCTCAGAATCGGGCTTTGCTTGGGGCAGTAACTGTGTGGCCCCGATGCCCCGTTTCCTGCCCTCCCAGCCTCCTGTGCAGCCAGGGTGGCGCCAGTCTGCTGGGGAAGGGGCGCCTGACAAAAGGGAACAGCTGTAACTGCAAACCACTGCCTCCCCGAGACCAGGACGCCAGGAAGGAGGTGAGGCCCAGGAAAGAAGGTCCTGGGTGCCTCGGAGCAGGGAGGAGACCTGCCCCCCACCCGCCACACTCCCGCCCTCTCTGCCCTCTGGCCCCACCTCCTCCTGTCTCCTGTCCTCCCTGGCTGGAGGGAGGGTACAGCCTCCGCCAGCCCAGCAATGACCCTCTAACTGGGCCCCATCTGGCACGTGGGCCCCTCCCTCAGCCTCCTCCCTCCCGGGAAGTGCAGCCCAGGCTCGGTCAGGCGGGCTGCCATCTGGAAGGCCAATGACGGCCTGCAGGTGTTCTCGTGGGGCTGCTCTTCTTCGGGTTCAATACTCCGTGCACCACGTGGATCGGACCCCTCCACACCTGGGGGCCTGGACTTGGTTTCCACTTCCTGCCCTGGGACAACCCAGGTGCTGAGCCCCGGCCTGGTGCTGGCCTGGGAGGGGGCTGGACTCTGCTGGGGCCTGAAGAGACCCAGACCTGATCCCCTGACAACTCTCTGGGCCGTGGGGCCAGACCCCGCTGTGGGGCCACAGGCTCCATCTCCACTGAGAACCGTGCGGGCTCCAGAACGGCAGCCTGAGGCCTGCTGCCCATAGACCTGGGCCCCAGTCGTGGCCTGGAGGGGAAGGCGGGGCCGCAGGCAGGGGCCAGGCAGCGTGGGCCAGGTTCTTGGAAATATCTTTATTGTCAGCAAGGCAGGGAATGGTGGGAACCAGGGTGTCCCGCTGGAGGGTCAGGAGGGAGCCACAAGCCGCCTGGGAGGCCGTATCCGGTCGTTGATCCAGTCCACATAGTTGGCCACGCGGGTGTAGACCCCTGGCTTGTGGAGCCGCCCGCAGCCATCTCCCCAGCTGATGATGCCGTAGAGATAAGCCACGCCATTCTTCTCGCAGGCCAGGGGCCCCCCTGAGTCCCCCTGGGCAGAGACGCTGGTCAGAGCCACCCTCCCAGGGGCCTGGCTCAGGGACCCCCCTCTCCCCCAAGTGGCAGCTTGCAGACAGAGGACAAAGGCATTTCTGAGCAAGGGAGCTGACCCACTCTCCCGAACCTCATGAAAAGTGTCTCATTCCCTGGGGAAAGCACTGGCTGGGCCAGGGCATCCAACCACATTATTCCCCTTCCTGAAGCCACGGTCCCCCTCTTCCCACCAGCACACACCCTGTGTGGACCATACAGCCACCCTGTGTCCCAGCACCTCCTGAAATGACTTCTTCACTCCCTGGCAAACTCCTACGCATCCCTCAGGACCAGTGCAAACACCCCCTCCTCCAGGAAGCCATCCTGATTTCCGCTAGTGAGGTCCAGTGACAAGCCCCACCCACTCTACCACCCCTGGGCTTTGTGGCCTTGGAAGAGTGAATTGACTGCCTGGGGCTCAGGCTCCCCAGCTATAAAACAGGGGATAAAAGAGCTTTCGCATGCCAGGGTTGCCGTGCCTCCTGAGCACACAGGCCTGCAGAGTCCAGGATGTGGTTGGGCTGTTGGGCTTATTGAAGGTTGAAGAGCTGGTTTGAGAGAACTCGGGGCAAAGGGGGCCTTTGGTGCCTGGTGTCACACGGACAGCACTGCCTTGGGCTGGACGACCGGGAACTGTCCGGGCTCTGTGGGACCCCAGGCCCCTCTCAGAGCCTGGGTCTCCTCTTGTGCGTGAGGAGGACGCCCTTCCGGCAGGGGTCTGGGTGGCCCGGGGGTACTGGCCACCGACAGTAAGTGTGCTCCCTGCCCAGGGGTCCCTGGCTGGCCCTGCCAGGTTGGGGTGCCACCAGGCTCTGGGCTCCCGAGGGGCAAGCATCTCGGAGACTCAGGACCAGCTGAGCCCCCACCGGTCAGGCCAGTCAGGTCCTGGTGGGGCGGGGACCAGCTCACCTGGCAGGCGTCGGACTTGCAGTCAAAGTAGCCGGCACAGAGCATGTTGGGGCTGATGTCGGTGCCGTAGACCTCAGGGCTGCTGCACTTGTGGTCGGCGACCAGGGGGACCAGGGCCTCCCGAAGGGAGCTGGAGTAGCCGCTCACGTCTACAGGACACAGTGCCCTCAGCGTGACACGCACACCGTGGCTGGCCACTGTCCACCCTGGCGGGGTGCTGGGCACCCCCCTCCCAACTCACTCTCGTCCAAGTGGCCCCAGCCTGCAATCTGGCACTTGTGTCCGGCAGGGAAGGTGCTGCCGGGCTCGGGCAGGCAGATGGGCTGCACGAACTGCGAGCGTGTGGCACAGCGGTCCCCTTTCTTCTTCAGCCGGATCAGGACTGATCAGAAGAGCGGAGGGTCAGCCTGTGGTGTGCAGGCTGAACGGGAGGCTGTCGGGGCCCGTGATGGAGGGAGGGTAGCCAGTGGCTTCCAAGGGGCAGCCTGGGAGATCTAGAAGGGAGTGGTGCCCTGTCCTCCTTGCCCTGCCCCCAGCTTCCCCCACACCACATGTCTGCCCAGCTCCTGCCCCTGTCTGGGCCTGGCCTGGGGGACACAGGGCCCACTTGCCCAGAGTGCGGCCACGACACGCTGGAGCTCACCGAGGTCGTGGTCGCTGGGGTTGAACACTGAGTACAGGGTGTATGGGATGTATTTCTCGATGCCGAAGGTCTGTGTCACGTCCGTCGTGCGGTTGAAGAAGTGCTGGCCCAGCACCACGGAGACACTCTCCCTGGGGGGGCTGTGCAAGGGGGGCTGGAGGCTGCATGGACCAGCCCTCCCCTGGCCACCAGGGTCACCTCTCCCCACCCCCTGTCAGGCCCACGGAGGCCAACGGTGTGGGACCCTGGTCCCGGGGAGAGGTCTGAGCAGGTGCCTGGGTGTGGGCTGTTGATATGGGGGAGACGGGGGTCACCAAGCAGGGGCTATTGCCAGTCACCCCCAGATCCGGGCATGGGAGCTGAAGTGCGGTGCCATCCCTCCGGACAACACTGGTCACAAGCCCTGGGGGGAGTCTCAGGCTAAGCCCAGGCAGGATCGGCTGCAAGGCCGGACCCGAGTGGGTAGAGACCTGGCCTGCTAAGGCCCTGCCCCAGCTTCCATCCACATCGTGGGGTCCCCAGATGCAGCCCTCACTCCTGCTGGGCACACAGCCCGGGCCCCAGGGTCAGCCTGGCTCCCATCTGCTGTGTGGAGGTTGCTCCACCCTGCCTCGGCCTCCTGCCCTGGGCTCCATGTGGGGAACCCCACTTCTCCACACTGAGGAGGGCTCTGACCCCATTTGCAGGCCCAGGAGCCGCCCACTGCAGGTTCCGCAGGCCACGCAGGACCCCACCCTGGGAGCCGTGGTCCTTGAAAGGCCGCCAGACCCTCGGCTGGCCGGACCCCTGCTCCTAATTACTGGGGTGCCCATCGAAGGTGGAAGGGCGTCTGGCCCAGGCTGCTCCGTCTCAGGGTCTCCCCACTGGAGGCCCACCTCCCAGAGTGTGCGCCTGGGTGGCTGTGCGCCCCCACTGAGGGGGGCCAGCTGAGTGGGCTGGGCCTCAGTTTCCCTGGCTGTGCTTGGGCTCCTAGGGCTCTGACGCGTTGTCACTGCGCTCCTTGGCTCCCTACTGACAGCCAGGACTCTGGGAGGGGCGGGGCCTGCGGGGAGGACAGGACCTGACCCACTGCACCCTCCACAGGCGCCGGGTTCTCTGTGGAAACACCCCGACCCCTGGGCTCCCTAAATAGGGACAGGGTTTCTGGAGTGTCCATCCATGCCCAGCTCAGGGCTGAGCCCCAAGTCCCAGAGAGGTCAGAGAGGGTGACCGGGGACCCCGGGAAGGGGTCAGCGGAGGCACCAGGATGGGGTCCGCAAGCGGGTGGGGACAGGAGCGTAGTGACACTGGATGGCGTGCGGGGCCTCAGGGCAGGTGACTGGGGCCCAGAGGAGGTGCACCTGTGGGAGAAGCAGTGGGCGGCCGACACCACCCAGCAGGTGTGGACCAGGCTCCCGGCACAGAAGCTGTCCCCGATGTAGATGGCGGCCAGCCATGGGTGCGAGCCGGGCAGCGAGGAGGAGCCGCCGATGATGCGTGGCCGCAGGAACGTCCTCTTCTTGTGCCTCCTGCCGCAGGCCTGGCGCCCCGGGGAGGCTGGCTCAGGGAGGGTCGCCAGGAGATCCGGTGACAGTTGGACTCTGGTGAGGGATTCTGGGAGCAAAGGTCACCGGGTCACACCCCTGGGGTTCACAGGGCCAGCCCCCTTCCACACACAGGCTCTACCCGGCAGGAGGCGCTGCAGAGGGCCGTGGCCGGACCCCCTGTCCACGCTGCTCAGGCCCTGGCGCCCGCCCACCTCTGCCCTCAGTTTCCAAATCTGTAGAATGGGGTTCAATGCCCAATCCCAAGGCTCTGTGAGAGCCAGAGGGGCTGGACACACGGAGGCCTTTGTGACCCCCTCAGCAGCCTGGAACCCCACAGCCAGCCCCAGCACAGTCAGAGACCCCCACATGAGAGCCCCGGGCTGGCCCCGCCTGGGTCCTAGGGAGCCGGGGGGCCTCTCCCCAGGGCAGGAAGCAGGTGGCCTCTGGGGGGGCTGCCCGCCCAGGGTCTGATGCCAGGGGTGCCTGTGGGGAGCCTGCACACTGTCCCCCCTGCACCTCCCTGAAAGGCTTCTGGGGCCATCCTGGGCATGGTCCAGGCTGGGCAGGTGTCACCCCGAGGCCGTCGCCTGGTGACCAGGCCCCTGCAGCGGGCTGCTTCCCCACTGTGACCCCAGTACCGACCCACTGCGTGACCTTGGACCAGCCTGATCCTGTGAGCTTCAGTTTCCCCATCTGTCAGAGGTGCAGTAGCCAGGTGTGGGGAGGGGCTAGGAGGATCACGGGGAAAACTGCTGTGACCTCGGTGGGGCCCGAGGCAGCACCCCCCACCAGCGGCGCACCGCAGGCCTCCAGGCGGCAGTACTCCCAGGAGAGCGCGCTGTCCTTCACCACGTAGCACCAGGGCCTCTCGTCATTGTCCGGATTCCTGCGGTGCATGAGCGGGGGCTGGCGGGGAGTCACACTGCCCCTCGAAGAGGGCATGGGCAGGGGGCATCGGAATCCCCAGCAGGGTGGCTCCCCACACCTGGAGCAGTGGGAAGGGCGCGGCCCTCCCTAGGGCAGCCTCCCAGGCAGAGGTACCGGGGCCTGTCTGGACGGAGCTGGCCCCGCCTGGGTCCTAGGGAGCCAGGGGGCCTCTCCCCAGGACAAACCCTGCCTGCCCCGCGTGCGGCAGCCTGAGTGGCGTGGTGCTGACCGGCAGTAGGCGTGGGGTCCCAGGCCCAGCAGGGCCGCAGTGCCCACTGAATCCACGTGCAGCTCCTGGTAGAGCAGATCGGAGTTCCAGGCCAGGCAGCTGAGGCCCGAGGCTGAGGTGCTGGCCACGCCACGGTACCCAGTGCCATTCCCCAAGAAGCAGCGCTCATCAGGCTCTGCGGGCAGAGGGGCAGTGAGGCCGGCCCACGGTGGGTCCACCCGGCACTGCCCCAGGGCACCCAGGGAGGCTGACCCACTCACTGATGTTGCAGAGCCGCCCGGCCAAGCCCGGTGGGCAGGCACACACGGTGGTCCCGGTGGCCACGATCAGGTGGCAGGTGCCCCCGTTCAGGCAAGGGCTGCTCAGACAAGCTGGGGGCAGGGCCAAGGAGCTGGGCCAGGGGCCACACAGTGCCCCACAACAGCGGAGTCGGGGCCGGGGTCCACCCCTTGTCCCTCGTTTCTGGGTGACCTCAGGCCATTCCTCCCACTCGGGTGGGGACAGGGACACCCGTCAGGGGTCAGTGGCACGGCTCACACCCCATGGCGCACCTGTATGTCGGGTGCCTTCGCACCGAGCCCGGCCCCCCAAGCACTCGCACTGTTCCACGTGGCCCTGGCGCACACGGACCCAGCGGTCACCCCCATCCAGGTACTCGTAGCGGGTCTCATCAAAGCATTTCTCTGAGGGGTGCACAGTAAGCCCTCACACCCTGGCCACCCGCTGTCCCTGTGCAGGGCCCCTGCCCTGCACTGGGGCAGCCACCTGTTCTCCCATCCTCCCGGGACTTGCTCCAGCCCCTGGACCCCTGCGGACCTCCGAGGCCCAGCTCACCCGTGCCGCAGTCCTTGCCAGTGAAGGCCCGGGGGCAGCTGCAGTGGTAGGACTGGGGGTCCTGGGTATTGGAGCACGAGCCTCCATTGAGGCAGGGGCCGGAGGCACAGGGATCCAGGGCAGCTGGGGACATGCGGGAGGGGCCGTGAGGGGCAGGCTGGGAGCCTCAGGGTCCCTCTGCGACATCCCCTGCTTGCTAAGGCCTCCATCAGGCCCCAGTGAGGGGTTCTGAGAGCAAAGGGGCCCTCTCCACGCCCCTCGGGGTGCAAGGTCCCTGGGAGGGGCACAGACCTCCCCTTCCTCCCAGCGTCCCCCACGCAGCACCTGGGCCACTGGCCCAGCTGTGCACGTGGCTTTCTGGAAGCCCGGCACCCACACTGTCAGGCAGCAGCCCCCTCCCATGTGTCCCGGGACCCGTGTGAGCAGGGCGGCTGGCACCGCACCCCACAGACCCTGCCCACCTGTCCCCTGCCCGGGGCACGCCTGTGTGGCTGCAGGGCCTGGCCTCACCACCAGGCGGCGCCTTGGCCCCAGCGATGGCCGCCCAGCCACCATGAGACGCAGGTCCGGCCTGGGAGAGGCTCTGGCCCTAAGTGGCACCCACCGGGGTTAACACTGGAGCTCTTCTTCTGCTCTGCTCCAGCCAGGACCCCTGCCCAGGTCCGCCCCATCCTCCCCTGGCCCCTCTGGCCTGGCCTAGCGCCCCCTGCCCGCCCCAGGCTACTCAACCCAGCACCCACCTGGGCCCCCTGGAGGCGGGGTGGCCTGCACACAGTAGCCCCAGGCCCTGTCCCGGTCGTAGTTGTGAGTTGTGGCACACCTGGGGGGCGACACCTGCGTGCATGGGGGTCCCAGGCAGAGGCCCCCCACCCCACCCTACCACCCTGGAGGGTCTGGGTTCACTGGGTCTGCCTGCTGCGTGGTGAGTGCCTACTGTGTGCCCGGCTCCCAGAGAAGTAGGCAGCGTGGGGCAGGTGACCCCAGCTCGGGTGCCCCGGCCGCCTGGACCCACCACTTCCTGTGGGCACTGCCCTCCGAAGTGCAGGCGTGGAGCATGCGGCCCCCGTAGCGGAAGGGGAACCTGCAGGGCCTCCCGTCCTCGGTGAGTGCTGTGGGGAGGGGGTGGCAGGGTCAGGGCTCCCTCGAGGGGCACCTGAGCCCCTCAGGACGTCCAGCCGCAGCCATGCTCCTCCCACCCAGCCCCAAGGTGAAGCACGACACCCCCTCCCGGGCCCACCTGACCCACCTTGGGCCTGGGGGCTACTGCTCGAGGGAACTGCCCTGGGCGGGGGCGGGAGCCTCCCACTTTGGGGTCCCTCTGCCTCTGGAGCACTTGTTGCTGGGGTCTCAGAGGTCACAGAGGTCACCAGGACAGTGGGGATCGCAGGGGTCGCTGTGGCATTAGGTTCTGGGGACTCCGTACGGTTCTAGGAGGAGCAGAAAGGGTGTCAGTGTGGGACGGATCCTCACACTGAGGTCCTGCCGGGCAGGAGGTCACAGCCCTGAGCCTGTTTCCATACTGGGGCCCCCAGATCTCGGAGCAGGTTCCAGGAGGACACACGACATTCCTGAGGCCTCAGCCAGGCCCTGACACCTTCCCCACCCTCGGCCCCTAGTTCGCACCTGCTCAGGGTCACTGCCCAGGCCCAGGCACTGCTACCCACCAGGCTTCAACCCTGACGTCAGTTCTCGGTGATGGGAGCAGCTAGGAGGCCCTCGGAGGTTCCCCCAACCTCACGCATCCAGACCCGACAGAGGCCCAGAGAGAGGGGGCAGCTCCCAGACCCATAGGGGCCCAGGCCAGGCCGCACAGGGATGACAGCCCCCAGGCGGGGCTCTGTGAGCCCAGGCCCCAGCCTCCAAGGCCAGCACAGCACAAACCTGCCCTGTGAGGGCCAGCTTTCAACGTGAGCCCCCTGCTCGGACCTCCGCCCCCTCAAATCCCCACGCTCTGCAGTGACCCTCCCTCTGGCCTCCTCCCAAGGACCCCGAGTGGCCACAGGGAACCTCTGGTCGCACTGCGACAAGGTCACTGCTCACCCCGCCAGGCTGGGGCTGGAACCCCCGCGGCAGCAGCAGCAGCAGCAGGAGGAGGAGGAAGGGGCCCAGCCCCGGTGGGGGGCAGGGGCTGGGGACCCAGGCCCAGCGCCCCATGGCTCCTGAGCTGGCCTGAGGGGCAGTGGGAGGCGGGAGCAGAGCGGCCAAGGCAGGAGGGGTCAAGGCTTCGTGGCAATGATTAACCCTGGCTGCCTCCCAGGTCAGGCGGGCCCAGCCGGAGAGGAAGTCCCCGAGTCCCCTGGCCCCCACACCTGCTGCCCACCTCACTTTGACCCTACCTGGAAGCCCAGTTGTCTCTCTGGCCTCGGCCTGCATGGGTCCTAGTCCTAGACCTGACATGGTCCTTGGGGCTCAGCTTAGAAGCCTCCTCCAGGAAGTCTTCCAGGATAATACAGATAGGTTGGGGCCTAGATGGTCTGGCACAGCTCCCAGTCCCTGCAGGCCACAGAGCTGGCCACCATCTGCCTGTGAATCATCCATGATGAGAGCCGCTACGGGTGCTGAACCTTGGAGGTGTCCAGCCCTGCGCCCAGCACAGCACAGACAGTAGCGGTGGGGATGGGACTGTCCCTGTCCCACAGACAGCAGCACTGGGGGCTCCTGGAGGGTTCGGTGCTGCCTCCTCTCGGTGGCCCCAGGGCTGGCCAAAAGGCCAGGCACAGGGAGGAGAGGGGCCATGCAATGGCTGAGTGCAGCACATGATGACCTGAGACCGGCCCCACCTGCCTATCCTGACTCTGGGGGTGGCCAGGGCCCCCCAGCAGCCCCTGGCGATGTTCAGAGTGTCCCTTCCTCCCCAACTCCCACACAGACCCAGGAGTTCACTCCAAAAGGCTTTCCAACCCCAGCTCCCCACCGCCACCTGGATGGTCCAGGCCAAGTCTGTGGAAGCACAACCCTGGGCCAGGTACGCTGGGGCCTGGGATGGGGACGCCACTGCCACCCGGATGGAGCTGGAGTCATGGAATTCGTGACTTGGGGCTGTGGGCAGAGCTGCCTGAGGAACCTCTTCTGCAATATTGGGGCAGCTGCCACGGCGCCTCAGGTTCCCCAAGTCAGCAGCCGCATCCCAGGGCTGCCGAGGTGGGAGGAGGGGCAAGTGAACCACTGTGGCCTGGAGACCAGCGAGGGCTGAAGGTGCCTCCCTGTATACCCTAAACCCCCTCTCTCTGTCCCCCATTTGCCTATCTGTGCAGAGGGAGAGAGAATGGACACCCACCGACCACCCAGCTTGACACCATGGGCCCCAGGGGACACAGTGGACATGGAGGTGTGGTGGGCCCTGGGAGCAGGGTGGACGTGGGCTCGTGGTGGGTCCTGGGGGCACAGTGAATGCAGAGGTGTGGTGGGCCCTGGGGCCACAGCGGGCACCGTGGTGGGTGGTACACACAGCTGGTACTGGGCTTCATCTTCCATTCCGACCCCTCCCCCAGCCCCCTTCCTAGAGCACCACTAAGTGGGGTGCATCCACTCCCTGGAAGCTTCTAGAACAGCCCCAGGGGACTGGCTGTGCTCTCAGGCCTCTAGGATGCTCTCAGGAGCTCACCAACCACCCTGGACTGAGGGTACTCGGCGTTAGGGGTTCCATCAAGGCAACCTGGGGAATGGCCCTGCCTCTTCTGACTCGACCCAGCCCCCATGGCCCCGGCCTCCCCCGCAGCCACACGGGGCTCCCTTTCTGTAATCAGACCCTCCTTAGCCCCAGGGCCTCGGCACAGGCCCAGGGCTCTTTCTAGACTTCCTGTGCCGTCAAGTTGCAGTTTACATGGTCCCTCCCCAGAAAGGCCCTCAGACCACCCTGCTAAACAAGGCCGGGGCAGGGTCCCCACGTGACGGCGAGAGCCACAGTCTCTGCCATCTGGTCCTGGCCCTCAGGCCCCAGGAGCCAAGCTTCCCTCTCCTCAAAGCCCCCTTGACCTTACCCTGGGGCACTTCTCCTCCTCAGGCCCCTCTGTCTCCTGCACGACCTCCTGGGGATGTGCTCGGAGTCCCCGAGAATGAGGAGTCTGTGTCCCCAGCACCCAGCACCAGGCCGACGCTTGGGTCCTCAGAAATGCTTTATTGGGCAGCAGGGGGCCAGGGCCAGAGAGCCCCATGGCCAGCATGGTGAATGTCCGGGGCCAGTGCCTCCAGCGAGGTCACCCCCTGCCCTCCTGGCTGGGCTCCTGAGGGTGTGGTGGCCGGGGTGGCCCCTCTGAGGCCCACAGAATCCACCTGGGCTGCCCCACCCCGACGTGTCCACAGGAGAGTTGGCCAGGCCAGGGCAGCTCAGACGAAGGTGGCGTGGTGCGCGCTGGCCTTGGGCTTGGCAGGCTCACCTGAGACGGGGCTCAGGCCAGGGAGGTCTGACGTAGGAGGCCCACCACTGGCCTGCGACCTCCCAGGGTCAGCCCGTGCCCCCGCTATGCCACCATCCCGCCCGGGCGCCGAGCCAGTTACAAGATCCACGTCGATGATTCTGTTGACCGGGAGGCCTTGGCTGCCATGGGTCCCACTTCCTGTCACAAGGAGAAGAGAAGCTGTCACTTGCCTGGCCGGGCCCTGGGCCCCCGGAACCCACCCGCTACCCCGAAGGCCCCTGCACAGACACTGGGCATGGGACGGGTTCCTGAAATACCCCCAAACACATCCCAGAGGCAGCTGGCCTCCCGCTGTGGGCCTCTGGGCTGGGGCAGGTACGCCCAGGGGAGGTGCAGTGTTCCCAGAGCCCTCCGCAGAACACCTGCCACCAAGTGGGGGAGCCGCCCCACTCAGAAACCCCACCACCCTGCTTCCCCACTGTAGCTCAGGAACAGAGCTGGGCCCCCGGCAGAGCCCCCGCCCCAAATGCCCCCCTAATTCCTCCTGGGGGCGTCCTCAGGGCCCACCCCCAGGCCGAGGGCCCATCTTCAAGGGCCACCCCCAGGGGGCTGAGCACTAGGGTTCAGTTCCAGATAGGCTTGACCCTCTTGGCCTGGTGGAACGGGCCCTGAGCCCTGCGTCTGCTGCCCCATCCCACCCTACCAGGCTGGCCACCTGCTCGCCCACCTGGCTCGCTGCCTCGGCACCGTCCTCACCGCACACACCCTGCTCTGGGCCTGCCTGTCATGTCCCCTCCCCCTCCATCCCTGACCCCCCTACTGAGGCCCCTCTTTCCGGCTGGTCAGTGACTCTGGCCCCACTTCTGGCTCCAATGCCCTCTCCAGCCCCAGGAGATCCCAGCTGCCTGAACCGGCCTTGGAAGCTTCTAGACCCAACATGGGTAGGCCATCTCCTTGCCAGCACCCCCAGGAGGCCTCCCTACCCAGGGCGTCACTGCTCTGCCACATCTGGTGACCTCCACGTGGATCCCTGGAGGACACAGTCGTGTCTACGCCAGGGTGGAGTCCCCAGGAGCCAAGGAAGGGTGGGGCCAAGGAAAGTGAACGGTACACGCAGAGTGGCTGGGCTTACGCGCTGCCCGGAGCTCCATGGCAGGACCCCAGGGCCTGGGCAGGGGCAGTGAAGCCCCCCGGGCTGGGAGAGCCCAGCCCTTCCCCGCCCAGTGACCCCACCTCCCCATCTGTACAGTGGGGGTGACGTTGCCGACCCACCCAGTGACCCCACCTCCCATCTGTACAGTGGGGGTGACGTTGCCGACCCACCCAGTGACCCCACCTCCCCATCTGTACAGTGGGGGTGACGTTACCGACCCGCCCAGTGACCCCACCCCCCCATCTGTACAGTGGGGGTGACATTACCGACCCGCTCAGTGACCCCACCCCCCATCTTTAAGTGGGGGTGATGTTACCGACCCGCCCAGTGACCCCACCCCCCCATCTGTACAGTGGGGGTGACGTTACCGACCCAGACGAGCGGGCTTTGGGGGCAGGTTCCTGCGTGCCCAGCGTCTCTCCCAGGCAGGGGTCCAGGAGCTCCCTTCCTCAGTGAGCCTGGGGCTGAGGCCCTGAGACAGTCACATCTATGCCAGGGTGGAGACCTTGAGGTGCCTATGGGGTGGCAGGGGCACCAGGCCTGGGCCCACAGCAGACAGACTGCAGGAAGAGCCAGCCCCTGGCAGATGAGAACCAGGGACAGGGTGTCCCTGTTACCAACTGCTGCCCTCTGCAGGTGAACCGAAGGCCTGGGAAGGTGAAGACCCTCCCCGATCTACAGTTCTGAGGTCCCTGAAATGGCCGCAGGGTTCTTGCTGCCCCAGCGGCTCCGTGGCCACCAAGGTCCCCAACCCCAGTGTGCCCCTCCTCACCCTCACTCCAAGCTTCAGGAAGCAGCCTCCATGAGGCACCTGTGAACAAGTCCGGGCTGCAGGAAGAAGGTGTGGCTCCCCCATTCAGCATGCCCAGCCCGTCCTCTTGAACAGGTCCCAGCAGTGGCCCCAGAGGCCCTCATTCTGGCCTCGATGCAGCAGCCCAGCCAGTGTGTGGGAGCTGCGTGGGGCCTGTGTGTGTTACTCAGCCAGGCCCGGTGGAGATGCCACCTGGGGGTGCACGGGTCCATGTGGAGCAGCTGAGACTAGAAACTTCTCCCAGTCAGGCCTCTGCTCATTCAGTAAGTGTCCTACTAGGTTCTGCCAGGGCTAGGAGCTGGCCCTGCCCCCAGGGGACAAGGGGACAGCTCTGCCCATCTCCTTCTTGTCACCAGGTCCCCATGGCTCCGGATGCCACGCTGCAGGGCTGGGAGATATCAGGTGTGGGGAGAAGCAGGGGTTTGCCCCCCCTCGCCGGTCAATACCACGGGCATTTGGGCATTTGCCTGGAGTGTTCACAGGGCTCTGAAGGGGCCTGCAACCCCACACATGTCCAGAAGCCCGGCTCTACCCCGCCAGCCCCACATGGACAGATGGGAGGACAGGCCCCTGTGGGCCCCAGGAAGCTAGCATGCTCAGGACGGGATAAACACTTGTTTCTGGAGACAGGACAGCCCTGTACGGACCAAGGATGTCCACATTACAAGGAGGGGGCCACAGCCAGGCCCTTCCTGCCTGCGGGACCCAGCCTCGCCCTCCTGTGCAGGGCAGCCAGCCCTGAGCTGCGCGCAGCCTCACCACCTGCATGCCAGGGCCTGCCCCAGGAGCACCTTCCTGCCCAGCATTTCCCTGGCAGGGAGGGCAACACAGAGGACCCAGCAGAGCCTGCACCGCCTCCAGAGGGGCCTGGCCTCCTGGTCTAACTCCCGGTGCCGCATCTCCAAACATCCAGACCTGAGGCCACGCTGGGATCTTGTTCCCTGTCGCTTGGGCCACCTGTGAACCTCTCCACTCCCTGGCACCCCACGGCTCCCTGCCCTCTGCTGGCTGGTCCTGCTGGCTCCGACTGTGCTGTCCAGCCTTCCCGGGAGGGGTTCCTGCTGGAGGCCCCACAAGATGCAGCAGGAAGGCCCCTCTTTCCGCATGGGCGGGCCCCTCACCGGCTGCCGGTCGCCCCCAGGCCTCCCAGACACTTGTCCATGAATGTCTCTGTGCCAGCCACTGCCAGCTGCTCTGGCCTAGGCCTGGGGCAGGACCCCGCCCCACCCTGGTCCTCAAGGCTGAGTCGGGAACCCTGGCAGGCACAGCGGGAGCAGGGGCACGGCCTGAGCCCTCCCAGGCTCTCCTTCCAGACCCAGTCCTGGCACCTATCCCACTGCCCTTCCTCCCCCCCAGAGGGACCCCGTCCCCCAGGCACTTTGCTCAGCCTCTGCCTCCATGCCCCAAACCATCTGTGCTGCCAAGCGCAGCCACCTCCTCTCTTAAGCCTCCCCAGCACCCCTTGCAAGCTCGCAGAGCACAAGGACACCCAGGCATGGCTGAGCCGGCTCACACTGAGAACATGGCAGGAAGAGGGGAGCAAGGGGAGCCAGAGGCTGGGACCCCACAATCCACTCTGGCTCCCAAGGCCCCTTCCCTTCCCAGCCTTATCCCCACAGCACACCCCACGGACTCCTGCCGAGGCCTGTGCACGCTGCTGATGGGCCCCCATGGGAAAGAGAGCCCCCCAAGAACCCTAGTTCCAGTGTGACCCCCCCCTCCAAGGTCCCCCTGTCCATGTGGGTCCCCAGCCAGGATCATGACTGTGTGTGACGGGCTGGGGCTGGGATAGAGCTCCTCAAATATTTGCTGGGCATTGGCGAGGGAGTGGACAGCGCCCAGCAGGGTGCACAGTGTGGTGAGCGGGGAACAGGGGAGTGGGGCTGACTCAGGGCACAGGAGTGCATGTGGCAGACCCCAGGGAGGGGCTTCAGGCTGGAGCTCCAGCAGTGCCAGCTGAGATGGGCACAGGGGGCCAGTCTTGGAGGGAACGTGGGGGTGGGCCAGGTCACAGTCACTTGCGCCTTCAAGAGACTTCCACTCTGCAAGACCTGGCTGGAATTCAGGTGGAAGGCAGCCACTTCAGGGGAGGAGGGGGGGCAACCTAGGGTGGCTTGTGGTGGGATCCAGGAGGATCACGTGTCACAACCAGGCTGGGGGCTGTGGAGGAGGGCCCAGGCCAGCTGGTCAGTTCAGGAAGCCCCTGGGGAGCCATGGAGCTGGGCAGGAGCCAGGAGGTGCTCTGGGGAGAGGGGGCTCTGGGGAGAGAGGGCTCTGGGGAGAGAGGGCTCTGGGGAGAGGGGGCTTTGGAGAGGCACCTAGCAGATGCCCTCAGCAGCTTTGCAGGCCTGGGCCCAGTGGCAGGCTCCCAGGGCTGTGTCCCCAAGAAAGCCAGCACTCTCAATCCACATTAGAGTGAGGGGGTCTAAGCTGCATCTGTTCCTGTGGAGGGCTGGGCACAGGAGCTGCCGAGGAGGCCTCTCTCACAGGAGTGGCTCTGGACAGAGCAGGAGCCAGGTGGGGCTGCATCCTCATCCGGGCCTCAGCAGGTACAACACAGTGGCCATGCCACGGGGGGTACTTTCACCCCCAGGGTGAGGGGGCGCGACCTCACTTCCAGGCTGCGGAAGCCCCGGCAGGCAAGCATCGCACACCTAGCGGGTGGCTGAGCTCCGGGCGCCCTGAGAGCAGCCACTGGGCCCAAATGTGTCCCTTGGGGACACTGGCAGCTGTGACACTGGGGCCTCCATGTTGAGTGACCCCTGCCCCCACCCAGTGAGCTGCCCCAGGGGACCCCAGCCCCAGGACAGCTATGAGGGGACCCCTCCTGGGGCGATGCCTAGCATCTCCCTGCCGGCAGGTGGAGTCTGTCCTCTTGGGACATCTGCCCCAGGAGCTCAACCAGGCCATGGGGCTGGGCACTCAGCCTTACCAAAGGGGCTGGGAGGAGCCACTGGCCTCCAGCCCCCAGCAGGACCCCTGTCACCTTGCAGCCAGCTGGGCAGCAGTGAGACCACCCAGCTCCCGGGCTTTCTGTTGGAAACCAAGCAGATCTAGTTAAGGCGGCAACTGGGAATTATTACCAACGCCAACTGTAAGAACCCGTTTTAAGACGGCACGTACGGAAGGAGCACTGTGCGTTGGAAACTCGGGTGTGGGTGCACGCGACCTTTTGAATGCCTGTCTCCTTTGTGAAAATACAAAGCGCAGACGTCTGCTTCAGTGCAGGGGTGGAAGATGACTGCTAAAGGCGGGACACAGCAGTGCTGGAGGGACAGCTGCTCCCTCCCCACGAAAACAGAAGGTAAGCATTTTCGAGGGCCCCTGTGTCAAGACACAGATATGCACAAAACATGTGCCATGCAGACACATGGCAGGTGCACACACTGACACATGCCACACGAACACACACCAGGCGTGCACGCACACGGGCATATCTGCCTGACACACTGGTATGGTTTGGCTCTGTGTCCCCACCCAGATCTCACCATGAACTGTGATGATCCCCAGGTATCAAGGGTGGGACCAGGTGGAGGTGACTGGATCTGGGGGTGGTTCCCCCCACGTTGTTTTCATGACAGTGAGTGAGTCTCAGGAGAGCTGAGGGTTCTGTAAGCGTCTGGCATTTCCTCTGCCGGCTCTCTTACTCTCTCCTGCCGCCCTGTGAAGAGGTGCCTTCTGCCATGACTAAGGTTCCTGAGGCCTCCCAGCCATGCAGAACTGTGAGTCAATTATACCTCTTTTCTTTATAAATGACCCAGTCTCGGGTATTTCTTCATAGCAGCATGAGAATGGCCTCATACACACAGCACCGTGTGGACACATGCACACCCCTGCCAGCATGCCCTGCAGCCTCATGAGGAGGGGTCTGGCACTTCTCCCGCTTGCAGCCTCTGTTGTGTGTGTCAGGCAGCTAAAGCTCAGGGCCATTAGATTGGGTGGCCAGGCAGCAAGTGGCCAAAGGGAAAGGAGACCCACCCACACGCCTCCGGGGATCAGACACGCATGGGGGCACTGGCCAGCCTGCAGGGCCTGACAGGTCTCGGTGCATGGTGCTGGGGCTACACAGACGGGGTGGAGTGCCGCGTGGCGTGTGGCGCTAGGGCCAGAAGCATGGGGTGGTGCAGTGCATGATACTGAGCTAGAAGGGCGTGGTGGAGCACCATGTGACGCTGGGGCTAGAACAGGGTGGCATGGCACTTGGTGCTGGGGCTAGGATGGGGTGGTGTGGCATGTGGCACTGGGGCTGGAATGGCAGGGGGGCATGGCACAGCTCTGTGGAGACTCCCCCTACCTCAGGGCTGTTGCTGGCAGCCCCCACGCGTAGCCGGCATGCTGCCCACCGTGGCAATGGGGAGGGCGGGAGCCCGTGGGCTTGGCTGCACCTCCTGTTGTGTTTCTCACCCCGGATGCTGGGTCCAGGGCGGCTGCCACATTGTGAGGAAGCATCCCACAGCAACGGTCAGCGGCGGAGAGCGTGACCCGGGATGACCCCCAAGCTCCTAAACCCTGACAATGGACGGGTCAGCACTCAGTCCAGGCTCGCCCCGGCCCACAGATGTGAAAGAGGTTCCATCAGGCCACCATGGCGTTCACAGCCTGTTTCCTTTGCCGCCATGGGCAGGTGAACTCTCCAATACAGAGAATCCCATTAGAGTGGGGGTTCCAGAAAGCAAGCTGCACAGAGCAGCTTCCGTCCCAAGGCCCCCCAGCAGGCTGAAGCCAACATCACCAGGAAGACTGGGCAGGTCCTCAGCAGTTGTCCTGTGTTGCCACCGACAGGCATGTGGAGGATACACACCTAGGACCTACGGCCAAAGCCACTCCCACCTCCTTCTCCCCCTACGTGGGTCTGTCTTGCCCTCCCAGGCAGCCTGACACACACCTGTGCACAGAACCAACCACAGCCCCAGGGCTGCAGGGTCGGGGTGTGGGTGCGGGACTGCAGCCCGAAGGCCAGCAGGCCAGCTCATCTCAGCACCCGCCACAGGGCCACCAGCTCTTCTGCTGTCCCGCCGCACGGCTGTGCTGCTGGGAGCACACTAGGTGCTCAAGAGTTCTGTTCAGTGGATGGTATACTTTTAAAAGCCAGTAGATTACGGTAAATCCACTTAATCTCCTAAAAATGTGTGATATTTCCCCTAGATTAAAATACTTTTATTATTTTCTAAAGTGGAAACAAAGTTTCAAACGAGAAAGAAAAGTTGTAAGCCAGTCCAGTGATGATGTCCAGAATTTATTACTCCTGGAAGAACAGACTCAAAACGCAGGTGAGAGCCACCACATGGGTGTCCACCAAGACGGATGGAGGGGGACTCAGGCCAGGGGTGGAGCTGCAGAGTGGCACTGGTGGGCACGCTGGGCACCTCAGGCTTTCTTATCCAGGCGTGTCCTGGCTGGGAAAGGGGCCAGGGAGCCCCTCCCATGCCACACGTGGCCTCCAAAGGCCCAGATATGTACAGATCTACGGACGTGCACTCCCTGGTCCCCCGACGAGGTCCAGGCTACAGGTCTGACAAGACCAAACCCTGTGGCCGGCCTCTCACTGCCATCAGCATCCTGGACCAGGGCGCAGGACGGAGAGGCACTCCCATCGCCCCCAGCAGCAAACCACAGCAGAGGCGTCCACGCACCCCGAGCACGCTCCATGACACGCACCCTGAGCGGCTCCTCTCTCCAGGGGATGGCCACGCAGGCCACAGAGGCCACGGCCCTCGGACCCCTGCAAACACTGTTCCCTACTGGCTGCTGGGAGCCTCGCCTCAGTTTCTGGTATTTGTGGCTCACGGAAACATCCGCACTGCCAGGCCATCCTGTTCACCTTCACACTCACTGAATCCCCTGCTTCCTTTGAGAAATGCCCGTGACACCCGCGGTCAGGGAGCCCTCCCTGCTGACGTCACCTCCACTCCCGAGAACCCACACCACCTGCCATGGGGGCTGCCGGTGGGTCCCAGCTGCACTCTCAAGGCTCTTCCGAGAGCCTGTGTCTGGGAGCCCTCTCCTGCTATGAACACAGGGGCCTTCACTTTCTCACTCAAGACAAACGCTATTTTTTCCAGTCTTGAGACTGAAACACTAAAAATGATAGCTGTCCAGATTTGGAAAGGAATGCCTCCATTTTCAGAAACCCCCAGGCCTCACCCAGGGTGTTCCCAGACCTGGCTGCAGGCACTGCCACGCATCATTCCTGCAAGAGCCTCTTGGGATACCAGGATGCCTGCCCGGAGCGCCTCGGGGGGACCATCCTGACAGACACTGGCCTGGGGCCCCACGAGCCCATCCTTTCCAAGAGGGCCAAGGAAGTCCCCAACCAGCAAACAGTGGCAGCTGGGGGCCCACTGTCCTTTCTGACTGAGCAGACCACGCTGACGGGGCCAAGGTGGAGGGATCAGAACCTGGAGGTACCTGGTCTGGAAGGTCCTGGCACGTCCTGGGGGGCAGAGGGCGGCGGCAGCAAGCTGCTGTTGGGGCTGCTGATGTCCCCCTCCCCCATCAGGGTCAGCTCGGCCACGTGCTCATCCTCCACTGTCTGGATGCCCCCGGCCTCCACTTCCTGAGACTGCCTCTTCCAGATCTGCGCAGTGCCCTCCTGCGCAAGGGAGACGGGGGACTGGGCAGTGCAGAAGGGCCCGCTGGGAGACTTCTGCCCAGGGGGTGTCGTCCCGGGAGGTCCAGGGGGGCTGGGGGCTGAGCCCGGGCTGGTGGACGGGCTGTCGCTGCTCTCCTGGGCTGGCTCCCACTGCTCGCTGGGCTGGGAGGTGCTCTCCTGGCCGTTGCCTGTGGCGCTTCTCTTGCTAAAGCCCTTGGCCACAGCAGCTGAAGTGGGGAGGGTGAGTTCTGTGGAACCAGGAGGTAAACGGAGGAACTCTGGCAACACCAGGTCTTCCTTCCTTAGCAGCCCACGTTGGTCATCTGCTCTGTTGCTCTGAGCTTTGGAAATAAGCTCAAAAAACTCTATTGGAAGAAAACCCAGAGTGACCGTATTTTAGAGAGTTTCACATTAATGCCCGTCACAGCAGAACATTCTAGAAAACTCTCATCCTGGGCTGTCCTAATGCCCTATCAGCTGTGGGTCAACAAGAGCCCTTTTCCGTCCACACTATCTTCCCACAGACAGCAGAAGGGACAGCCCTGGGGCTTCTAGCACACTCTGTCTTCAGGAGTCTGAAAAAGCTGTGTACTCCCTGAAAACCACGCTGTGTGAGGTCCAGACTTGAAAAAACGAGACACTCGACTCAACACGGTTATGTGCTGATGTCATCTGAGTGGGAAACTGTGGGACTCTCTGGCCTGGGCTTTCAATCTAACACTTGGGGCCCTCTGAGGACTGGCCCCCTCCTCCGGTTGGTCAGCATCTGAGGCACCCCCACCGAGTCCCAGCTGCAGCTGCAGTCCTCAAAGTCGGGAGCAGAATTAACCCAAGGAAGGGAGGAGAGGAAGGCCCTGAGACGGGTGGTCTGGGAAGGGGCACCCTCAAATCCACGCCTGCCTCTCGGGGTCACTGCCTCTGGGCAGAGGGTGGTCCTCCCAGGCCTAGGGCAGAGGGGGCAACACGTGCTCTCCCTCTCCCTGCCGAAGCTGCACAGCCCCGAGGGGCCAGGACAGGTACCCTGGGCCTCCCACTGCCCAGCCACTGCAGGGACCTGCAGGCATCTCCAGCTTCTTCACTGGCTCCTCCAGAACTCTCCTTTTCTTACCTGGGCTGGGTTTTCTAGTGTCGCAGGCCCCAAGACCACCATTCCAGGAAGATGGCATCTAAACTGGGCTTTCTCTAGCATTGGAATTACGCTCAGAGTTTTTAACAACTATAAGGAATCTCAAATGTCCGACTTCACTGGTTCTCAGAAACATACAAGCTTCAAAGAGGGCGTGTGATTTACTTGTGCTCGGTGGCCAACAAAGGCTGGAGGTGTGTTTTAGTTTTACCGTGAGGTCAGACTCCACAGCCAGCTGTGACAAAGCCGTGACAAGCCAAGTGGACTGGCAAGTACGCCCTGGATGAAAATTCAGGTCACAGTGACAGCTGTTGGTTTTGATTCTGTTTTCAATGCTTCTCTTTGTTATAAACTTCTGGAGAAAAAGCAGCTTCAAGAAAGGACTCATCTCTCCATCTCAGTTTTCCAGTGTACCTGTTGTCTCTCCCGGAGGCCAGGGGTGTGCAGGCTGAGCTTCCTCACTGACCCCCGTGGCCAAGAGAGCTCAGCAAGCCCACGGTCCTTCCAGGCCAGTGTGCTTCACCTCCCCTCACCTGGGCTCCCAGCTCTGCCTGGGGTGGACTCTCTAACTCTAACTGTGCCTCCAGCCATGCTGGGGACCCTGGCACAAGCCAGTGGTAGGGCCATAGGGAGAAGCCGGGGTGAGAGGGAGGCGGAGCCTGTGGGGGCCTCTGTCATCTCAGGGCAGACAGTGCTGCTCACATCGGCTGCCCCTGACGCCCTAGGAGGCCTGGCACTCAGTCTCAAAACTGGGGTTTCGGTGAAGTGATCCCAACAGCCCACAGACTGCCCCCAGGAGAAACATGTCTTCCAGGCCACAGGGACGGACCGCAGTCACCCAGATGCTGACAGCTCAGAGCAGATCTACTGACTATACTGGAAACTAACTGTGCATTTACTAAAAACGTGGAAGTTTTAAAAAGTTCACATACCCTCTGCTTCGTCCAAATTAATTTTCTGATATTTTTTTTTCCCAATCTTTGCAATAGATTCTTCTCTCTTTGAAAGCCGGGGATCCCTAGCATTTTTTCCATTTTCTCCTTTTATTTTAATAGAATTAGACTTGCCTAGTGTTCTTTCCTCTCCCTGCATTAGAAGGAAAGTCAAAGTTCTACTTTCATTTCAATACACGACAATATATCATTCATTAGTTAGAGAGTAGAAGGCTCTATGAAATAGACTGCATTGATAGAGAATTTACATGCATTGCAGAAAAACCATTGCAATGATAAAGATTACAAACAAGAATAGCATTTAAGGCACAACCACTCCCACCTCAGAAGAAAAGAAAGCCAGTCCTTTACAGGCAAGAGGGAGCTGGGCATCGGCAGGGACGAGAGAGACCCCACCAAGGAGCGTGGGGGAGACACACAGTGATAAGCAGGCGGTGACGAAAGCACCAGGGCACTGCGCAGGGCAGGCAGGGGACACAGCGAGAGGAGCGGGGCACAGGGTGGGCCAGGGTGGGGAATTACCGTAGCCGAGTGGTTTCTGGAGCTGGAATTTACAGCTATGTTCTGTTTGACTGGCACACCTTTCTGTTTATCTGTGGATGCTAAACATAAGAAAGCTTTATGACTTCAGGGACTCGCAAATCCATCTGAATGTTTCGCAGACAACCTGCTCCTACTGTCTCTGAGAGCAAAGCTGTAGAGAAGCCACAAGGCATCTGCTGCCCTTATTCACCACGCACAGCCCGGAGGGGAGGCCCCACGGGACAGGAGAGAGGGCCCGTCCTCCACGCGCACAGCTGGACTCCGTACATCTAACTAGGGACTTGCTGGAGGAGTGATGTTGAAATGGAAAAGCTCATTTCATATACTATTTGGCATAAATATTCTCTAGAAAGTCAGAGTCTTATATTTATGACATATTTTCTTTCTCTTTTCTTTTTTTCTTTTTTTGAGACAGAGTCTCATTCTGTCTCCCAGGCTGGAGTGCAGTGGCACGATCTCGGCTCACTGCAACCCCCAACTCCCGGGTTCAAGCGATTCTCCTGCCTTAGCCTCCCATGTAGCTGGGATTACACGCATGCGCCACCACGCCCAGCTAATTTTTGTATTTTTAATAGAGACGAGGTTTCACCATGCTGGCCAGGCTGGTTTCGAACTCCTGACCTCAGGTGATCCGCCCGCCTCGGCCTCCCAAAGTGCTGGGATTACAGGCGTGAGCCACTGCGCCAGTCCGTGACATATTTTCAAATACAGCCTTTGCCCCATGTCAGGGCCACAGTCTGGCCTCTGCTGGCACTAAGGGTCTCAAGCCCATTTCTGTGGCCCAGATGTGACTGGAGGAGTCGCGCTCCTGCCCCACACACAGCCCTACAAAAACGCTGAGCGCCAAGCTCCACCACAGGACTTGCCTGTACACAAACAGGCCCCGAGGCCCAGCAGGCCCTGGGCACAGAGGGTCAGCCAGGGCAGAGCTGCTGGCCGCCCTGCTGGGTTACACATGCTATGCCTGCCCCACCTGACTGGGTGTCAGGGCCCGGGGCGAGGCTTTCCCTAGAGCAAAGGGTGGGCTGGGGGAAGGGTCTCTGCTTTGTGAGGAGTTGGGGAGGGGAGCAAGAGTTGGAGCTCCAGGGCTAATGGCCTCAGCGCTTGCTTCTGACTGGGACCCATGGCCCAGGTCTCCCTGGGTGGGGACAAGTGAGCCACGTGCGCCCTGCGTGACATCATCAGGGCCAACAACCTGAAAAGCAGAGGGGCAGCCCAATGTCACCTGAAGTGGCTCCTCACAAAGTGAGCTCTCTACCTAGAACATCTGCAGGTGGGTTTCCAGAAAGCTCTTTCCAAGACACACCTCCCTACGGCACCTGCACCTGCAGGCCCCAAGGCCATGCCTCTGCCTGTCCCTGGGGACAGCTACAAACAGGACCCACCCTCCTGGGTCTGAGTAACCTTCCTCACGCATGGTTCTCAGCAAGGGCTCTAAGGAGGGCCGGCTCCTGCGCGTCAGGATGAGGTGGGGGCCGGGCAACGAGCCCATCTCTGAAGGCTGCTGGCTGGACCCCAGCTTCCCCAGGGCAGGACGGTCATGACCAGGGCAACATGTGGGAAAGAGCTCTGTCGACCACCCGATTCCCTGCACACAAAGAACTGCAGAACCAGCCCAAACGACCGAGCCTGCAGCCTCCGCTTTGCCGGGCAGAGCACAGCTGCCTACTGCCCTGGCTTCCTGTTTTGTGACCGGAGGGAAGGGCGCCAGATCAGGGCACCGAGGAGGAACCGGGGGCCCAGACCATTTCTCTTTTGTGTACTGACTCCAAAGCCTCCCCCTCCCCTGGGCCAGCCCCGCCTGCCCTCTCTCCTGCGCAAGCCCCATTCACCCTCTCCCCTGCACCGGCCCCGCTCGCCCTCTCCCCTATGCCAAGCCCACGGCCCCCTCCCATGCACTGGCCCCACCTGCCCCCTACCCTGTGCAGGCCCCACAGCCCCCTCCCCTGCGCTGGCCCCACCTGCCCCTACCAGGTGCAGGCCCCACAGCCCCCTCCCCTGCACTGGCCCCACCTGCCCCCTACCAGGTGCAGGCCCCACAGCCCCCTCCCTGCACTGGCCCCACAGCCCCTCCCCTGCACTGGCCCCACCTGCCCCCTACCCTGTGCAGGCCCCACAGCCCCCTCCCCTGCACTGGCCCCACCTGCCCCCTACCAGGTGCAGGCCCCACAGCCCCCTCCCCTGCACTGGCCCCACCTGCCCCCTACCCTGTGCAGGCCCCACAGCCCCCTCCCCTGCACTGGCCCCACCTGCCCCTACCCTGTGCAGGCCCCACAGCCCCCTCCCCTGCACTGGCCCCACTCACTCTCTACCCTGCACAGGCGCCGCCCACCCCTTCTCCTGCGCAAGCCCCACCCATACCTCCCCTGCACTGGCCCCACTCACCCTCTTCCCTGCACCGGCCCCGCCTGCCCCCTCCCCTGCACTGGCCCCACTTACCCTCTCCCCATCCGCTGGGCTGGCCCTACTCACCCTTTCCTCTGGAAGGATCCTTCTCCTCCAAGACAACCCGCTGTCCATCCAGACTCGATATAGGGGCGCCAAGGTCCAGGGGCTCCTTCTCTCCACTCTAGGGCAGAGATGGGCACTGAATAATTTACCCAGACTGGAACTTCAGGGAACAGATGTGTGTGATCCCACCTGACTGCACGACCGTCCTAGGCTCGACGGAGTCACGCAGGAGATGGCCCCGAGGTGAGGCCTGCCTGACTGAGGTATATGAGCTGGGACTGAGCCAGGCTCCTGACATGGGTAATGAACTCTGGACACCGTGGTTGGCCCTGGGGAGAAGTGCCCTGAGGAACTGAGTGGGCAGCGTCTCCCACAGCAGCTCCTCCAAGGCCCAGGGGCAGGGTGACGTGTCAACAGCTGAGGCACCTTCACCCACATATCTAATGCTATCAAATGCGTGTAAAATACTTGGAAATAGGAAGTAAAGCCCGTATGAGTCTCCACATTCCTCACAACCTGGATGGTGGCCTCCCTAAGAACCCACTCACTGACCCTCGGACACTCGAACACTGCTACGAGGGGAACACTGACCCTTGGTCGCTGCTACCAGGGGAACGCTGACCCTCCAACACTGCTACGAGGGGAACACTGACTCTTGAACGCCGCTGCGAGGGGAACACTGACCCTTGGACGCTGCTACAAGGGGAACACTGACCCTCGAAACTGCTATGAGGGGAATACTGAGAGCAGATGTTCCCCTTTGTAAACAAGGAAGCAAAGACAGACAACTTTAGGACCAGGTCTAAGGCTGAAATGAAGCACCACTAGCCACAGGGCTGGAGTTCTTGTCTCTGCATCAGAGCTCTCCTCTAGCAGAGAATCTGACTCTTCACCTGCCATAGTCACTGTTAAGAAAAGACATCTGAACGTGTTTGGCGTTCACAATCTGTCAGTCAGGGGAATGACAGCCGTCCAATGCCAGGCAGGAGAGGCTCTAAGCTCCTGAAGGGGCCAGTCTGCTGGGCAGGCGCGGTGGGCCCTGCAGGGGAAGCACAGAAGCCGCCCCAGGTCCCGCCTTCTCCACCACATTCGTGGGCACAGGGGGCCACAGAATTCACTGGAGAGGTCAGGAGAAAGCGTCCGTGGAAAAGCCACGTCCCAAACAACCCATTCCACACGAATCCTCCATAGCCCCCACAGCCCTAACCCTGCCTGGCCCAGAGCCCTCGGCAGCCGACGGCCACAGCTCACAGGAAACGAGCCTGACAGCAGCCAGCCCTTCCACCCTGGCGCCCCCCAACCACGCCACGAGCATGCTGCCACGACCAACCCCATTTTACAGTCAGGGAAACTGTGACATACAGAGACTAAACAACTGCGTAGCGTCTCCACAGAGTCGGCCAGAGGAGCACACCTGGGAGCCAAGCCAGGTCTGTCTCCGACCAGCAGACTCCAGGATGGAGCCTGCAGTGCGGGGAAGAGGCTTCAGGTTCCCCTCAGAGGTGGTGTCTGTAAATAATTTAATAGGTTCTTCTTGTTCACTTCAAAGCTCTTGAATAATTTTGAGTGTAGTTTCAGGGAAAATTAAAATCCTGAAAATACTGGAAATCATTGCCCCAATAAAGTTGACAAGGAAAGAAGACTAGGCGGACGCTGTGCCCTGAACCCCCATGCTCTGGAGCACACTCAGTGGGGCCCAGCTCTCCCTGTCTCGCATGGCCTGCCCAGCGCCTGTGGTCACCACCCCACGTGGTGTTTTCTTTCTTAACCCCATTCACATCATAATGGCGCAGCCTGGAAATGCCAGCTGAATCCTTCCATTTACAAAGTGCAGGTGAGAATCAGGACATCTCCACGTGACTGTGCACTGGGGGCATCAGCACAATACCCGGGCCCAGCAGGTGCGGTGGGGGCAGGGCCATCCGCACTCTCTTATCTGATCACATCTGCCAACAGCGGGGGATAGTCCAGGGTTGGTTGGTTTGTTTCTCATTTTGGCCTCCCTGGAGCAAAACCACATCTCAAATATCAATTCTTTTTGGAATGACCAAGGTACAAATAAACCATGATGGCTCCCACTGCACAGAATGAGAACCGGGGATGGCAGAAGCTGTGTCCTCTCCTCCAAGGGGGACAACCAGATCGGGGGAAGACACCGCTTCTTGGTGTGCCCTCTTCAGTGAACAACACAGAGGCTGCCAAAGGGAACAGACAGTGCCTGCAGTGACGATGCCCGGGCCCCATGCAACACTCACCAGCCTCACCAGCAGGCCACTGAGGTCCAGGCCGTACTTGGCCACCACGGGCCGCAGCACCTCCGTGACGGGCTTGGTGGGCTTGGCCTTGAGTCCCACTGACCGGTTAATTGGAACAAGATCCAGCCTGGTGGGGGATGAAAAAATTCACTACAAACTCATGTCAGCCCTCATTAGCTCAGTCTCATAAGCAGAACTATACAGCACAGCCCCAGGCCACCCTCGAGGCCTTGGTGTGCCCCCCAGTTCAGCCCCAGCTGATCAGAACGTGCCTTCCTCCACGTGGGAAAAGTCAGGCCAAGTAAGGGCCGTGGCCTCCTCCTCCCGGGACAGCAGCACCCTGCAGAGCAGCCTACAGAGAGCACTCCTGCCCCTCCCTCTCGGCATCTTAGGGGGCTGGGCTCACCAGGCCAGGGCAGTCCCTGTTCACGGGACAGGGAGGAGAGGGCCCCTCTCACCCCCAGGCTTATAGGGGAGGCTGCCTCATGTGGGCCTCCACCCTTCACCCCCCACACCGACACCCCATCGCAGCCCAGCATGGAGCATCCACAGGCTACCCGCTAAGTGCAGAGACCAGCAGGTGGTGGGCACACGGGGTTGGCTCTGGGAGCCTCAGGTGAATGACAGCGATCTTCCTCTTACCGAAACAAGGTACGCTTTTCTAGGCGCAGGTCCCTTGACTCCAAGATGCTACTGTCTTGGTGCAGCACCAGAGGCTGAGGAACAAAGAGACCAGAATCAACGTGGGCACAGCAGGCAGCCCCCGAAAGGCAGAACGATGTGCCCCAGGCGCACAGCTGTGCAGAGCAAAAGAGCAGCTTCGAAAATAGCCATCGAAAGAAAGCGATCATTCTCCACACCAACCTAGCACCCACATGCAAAGTGAAGCGATCACCCTTTCCACACCAACCTAGCACCCGCATGCAAAGTGAAGCGATCGCTCTTTCCACACCAACCTAGCACCCGCATGCAAAGTGAAGCGATCGCTCTTTCCACACCAACCTAGCACCCGCATGCAAAGTGAAGCGATCACCCTTTCCACACCAACCTAGCACCCGCATGCAAAGTGCTCCCAGCAGATAGCTCAGTTCAGATAATCCGGCCTCCACCCCAGGCGCTGTTGTAATGAGGAGCACAGGAGGGGGCAGCCTGAGGACTCTGACAAAGCTGGGGGTCAGGGAGCGGGGAGGTCATGGCCTGAGGGCAGTGCGAAGGTCAGGCGGGCCCAGTACCTTGTCCCCGCCCACCAGGAAGAGGTCCGCGGCTGCCCCGTTGATGCCATGCCGCTCACAGAGTCCGGACAGGATGTCTTTGATGGAGAAGCCCGCCCTGACAGCCACCACGCAGGATGTCCCATCTGGGAGGTGAATGCAGCAGTGCTTGGTGGCCTTGTCCTTCTCAGGTGCCAAAGTCCTGCAGGCCTCCGACTGGGGAGCGGGGAGACAAGCAGCCGTGAGGGAACCAGTGTCACAGGGGTGCGGGGCACCTCCCGGAGCAGCCCAGCTGGCCCAGGCCGCACGTGCTGGGGAGGCTGGCGCCCTGCCACTGTCCCACCTGCAGCTCCCCAGGTGCACACATCTCAGGCTCAGTCCACAATGCCTGAGGCGCTGGGTTTTGTGAATTAACACAGGAGAGCAGTCATCATTCTCTCAGCTCTGGGCCTCACTGGCCATCGTGCTCAGGACAGCACGGGCCCTGGCGCAGCTCTGCTCAGAAGGCACATTTGGGCTTCTCCACCCAGAAGCAGAGCCGTCCTGCGGGGCCCACTGAAGCTGCCCTGTGAGGACCACTCCCTCCTGGGGCTCTGGGTTCCAGCACCCTATCCTCTCTCTACACAGCTCCCCGTGCACGTCCTACCAATGGAAAGCTTGCCTGGACTGTGACTTCGTCAGCACTGCCTTCCGGTAGTCTGAGGTCTCTTTTCCCTGAGCATTATTTCAGGAAACTAGTTTGTACAGCGGTAGGCTGGCTGCACAAATGGTCCCAACCATCCCCTTCCCTGTATCTGTGCCCTTCATAATACGGCTTTGTGGCTCCTCCCATGAAGAGGTGGAGTCAGCCCCAGCCCAGACCTGGGTGGGCAGAAGGAATGGCTCCAAGCCTGGGCCTCCAGAGGCCGTCCTGCTCTGCTCACTGTCAGGGTCCCTAGACGGCTGTGGGACAGGGTGAACCGGCCTCTGCTGAGTGAGGCGAACGAAGGGTCCTGTCAGTGCTCCTTCCCCAGCCAAGGGCCAGCCACGCAACTGAGGACCTCCGGGACCAGCCAGCTGGCTCATGTGCCAGGTAACCAGAAACACAGGGGAAGGCCAGCCAGAATGGGCAGAACCACCAAGCTGACCCAGAGACCCAGCACAGCGGTAATTGTTTTCAGCCTCTGAGTTTGGGGGTGCGGAGGTATTAGGCAACAAGAGCTAACTGATACCTGGTAAATCCTTACAGCTTTCAGTGTTACTTGGAACAACTGAAGAAGAAATTATATTCTACATTCATTCCTGCCTGGAAATTTCAAATGACTAGGATGCTGGCAACCAGCGAGGTTTTCCAGAATTCCCATCAAACAACATCTAACGAGCTCACGAGTCCTGCCTGCGCCTGCTCATCTCCCTCATCTGCTGGAAACTGGGGCCAGGACGAGCACCAGCCAAGCAGTGAGCAGGCGTGAGAGGGTGTGGGTGAGACAGGCGGCCCGCAGGCAGAGGGGCAAATCCTGCAGTGTGGGAGTGGGTGGGCTGCTCACGCGCTGAGACGGAGAGCCTGCTCTCGACACCTTCTGTTGATTCTTAGTGGGAGTTCACAAAAACTAAATTACAACAAAAAGACTTAAGAAAGAAATCCAAAGATACTTTGAGTTCCCTCCCTCGTATAACTAATAGTTTTTCATGCCCTCTCAGGAGCCCTAGGCTGGGGGACCATGAGGCCGGGGCCTGATGGGGCTCTGGGCCACTCTGCACTTTGCCACTGTGCCTGGGCCGACCCCTGAGCCTCGTCCCCCAGCTTTACAAAGTGAATGCTGCGTTTTGTAAACACAGGTTTCCATGAGAGAGAGGTGTCATCAATCAGCCAGTGGGGACAGCCCTGAGGCCTGTGGGATGAGGGGAGACAGTGACTCACCAGGTCCAGGCTCCCCGCAGAGGACACAGAGCCCTGAGACTCTCGGCGACACAGGCCTCCATTGGCATGCAGGGCGTCTTGACGGGGAAACACAGTGACTCACGTCAATCAGAACCCTGTTTATTTGGTCACATCTCCCAACCCTCTGCCCCCTTTAGGCTGAGCAGACAGACGCCAGGAAGCCCCCACCCCCACCCCTCCCCTACCAGGCACCACCTCGCCTCGCCTGGTGGAGACAAGTCACATGTGTCTTCCTAACCCTGGAAGCCAGTCAGGGACCAACACGGCTCTACCCACCACACAGCAGAGATGCCACTCTCTGCCCTATCCACTGCCACATCCTGGCTCCAAAACATGCTTGGCTCATGGCAGGTACCCAACAAGTCACATCAGTACGTGCAGTTACACAGCACGGACCCAGGTGCACATCCCGGCCAGGGCCTTTCCTCCATTCTGTCTGGAGCTTTCATCCCCAAATGTAGTTTCTGGGCCTAACTGGAAACCCCCAGCTGTGGCAACAGCCAGCGCTCTCAGCCAGATGCAGCCTCCAGACCCACTCGGTCCACGTCCTTTTCCTCTGACGTCCTGACATGAACCATAATGAAGTGTCAATTCTCACCAACCTCAACTAACGATATTCTTAGGCTAATCTACAAATCATGAACATTCTGACACAGAAAGGACTTTTCAAACAGCACCTGCTCCCAAACCACGCCGCTGCGCATGGGCTCTGGGGCCTGAGGTGAGAGGGGAAGGCACCTCCCAGATGCACTGGCCTCCAGACTGCGGCCACCTTCCACAGGAACAGATGCCCAGGCCACATCCTGGGCCAAGATCAGAATGTGTTAGTTCTGGGAGTGCCTGCATCTGGGTTTTATTTTTTGGTTTGCTTTGTGTTTTTTAGAGACAGAGCATCGCTGTGTCCCCCAGGCTGGAGTGCAGTGGCACAATCATAGCTCACTGCAGCCTCCAACTCCAAGACGCAAGCAATTTTCTTCCCACCTCAGCCTCCCCAATAGCTAGGACAACAGATGCACCACCACACTTGGCTAATTTTTAATTTATTTTTGTAGAGATGAGTGTCTTGCTATGTTGCCCAGGCTGGTATTGAACTCCTAGGTTCAAATGATCCTCACACCTTGCCCCCCACGCCAAAGCATTGGGATTTAAAGGCATGAGCCACTGTGCCCCACTGCTATCAAGGTTTGGTTTTATTTATTTATTTTTTGAGACAGTCTTGCTCTGTCACACAAACTGTAGTGTAGTTCTCGGCTCACTGCAACCTCTGCCTCCCGGGTTCAAACGATTCTCATGCCTCAGCCTCCCGAGTAACTGGGACTGAAAGTGCCCATCATCACACTCAGCTAATTTTTTTTTTCTTTTTTTGAGACAGAGTCTCATTCTGTTGCCCAGGCTGGAGTTCAATGGCACAATCTCAGCTCACTGCAACCTCCGCCTCCCGGGTTCAAGTAATTCTCCTGCCTCAGCCACCCGAGTAGCTGGGATTACAGGCATGCGCCATCACATCTGGCTAATTTTTTTGTATTTTTAGTAGAGATGGGGTTTCACCATGTTGACCAGGCTGGTCTCAAACTTCTGACCTCAGTTGATCTGCCCACCTCAGCCTCCCAAAGTGCTGGGATTACAGGCATGAGCTACTGTGCCTGGCCCCTAATTTTTTTTTTTTTTTTTTGTATTTTTAGTAGAGCCTTACCATGTTGCCTAGGCTGGTCACCAACTCCTGAGCTCAGGCAATCCGCCCACCTTGGCCTTCCAAAGTGCTGGGATTATAGGCGTGAGCTCCCACGCCCGGCTCTATCAAGGTTTTAAAAGCCCTTTGCGGATCTGCCAGGTATGGGGATGGGCACGAGCGGATGGACTGTCTGAAGCAAACACTCCCATCTCCCAGGTACTCGGGAGGTCTAGCCACACCTAATAACGTAGTGTCCATCTCCCAGGTGGCCTCCGACAAAGGTGAACTCTACAACTCTCAGCTGCCTTTGCTTGGAGAACAGCACCTCACAGCATGGCCGGAAACTCAGGGCTGCCCACGTCAAGCCCTCACCAGTGCCTCCTTCAGCGCCCCGGGAACAACGCTCCCCTCTGCAGGTGGGGAGCAGCCATGCACAAATGTTTGGCATTGCAGGGCACACACAGCAGCCGCAGAGCACCCTGCTGACCTGCCTCCACTAGGGCCAGGCCGGCTGGTGCTAGCGCAATCACCTCACTGCCTGATTTAAACTTGGAGACCACAGGCTTAGTGCCAGTCCCCTGCCTTCAGGCAGGACACTAATTCCTGAAAACTAATCCCTTTCCCAAAAATCTCTACAGAAGAAAATCTTCCCAGTTCTCCCCTGTGTGCTTTTCAGCCCTGGTACAGAACAGCCTCATCTTCGCCAGCCTTCAGCATGGGCATCTCCATGCCCTCTGCCCTGCCGCCCACCAACACCACCCGGCTGGTGTCTGGAGCTCGGCCAGGAGCCGCCAAGGGCCCTGCAGCCCCACCCCTGGCCCCCTGGGAGCCGTCTCTCTGCCTAACTTTTGTTACAGGAAGTCTCAGACGTGCAAAGAGAAAAAAGGGACAGAGCACCCAGAATGGGCAGCCCCCAATATCCAATACCAATCTTAACTTGAAAAATGCTCACTACTCCACTATGCTACTACATTTTAAAAAACCACACACACGTAAAAGGCACATGGACCCTGACATCTACCTAGGAAACAGCCTCAGCAGAGAACCAAGCTGCCACTGGGGGAGACGCCCAATAGCACATTTGTGTGTTCCTATTTTTACTTCATTGTATTTTCCAAATTTTCTACCAAAAGCACCTATTACTTTGACAGCGAAAAGCAGGGGAGGACACAGATGTTCAGCTGCCACTGTGTGGGGTAGGCCTGAGGTAGGCATGGGCTGGAACGTATTGAGCCCTTTTCTCTGGCAGATTCTGGAGCAGCCCTGCTGCCCTCTGGCTGGCTGACAGGTCGTGTCCCCAGACACAGCGGTATTCCTTATTCATTCAGAGAAGCCTCCTCGACCCGCCCACAGGGCCTCTCACTGCACACATGGCCCAAGGTCACCGCCAACCCCCAGAGCAGCGCCGGGACGGGGACGCAGCTGCCTGGCCTGGACACCGCGGCCCAAGAGCCACCCCACAAACCGTCTGCGTGGTCCCCGTGCTCCCTCTTCTTCTGGGACCTCCCGGTGCTCCTGGTCCGTGACCATGAGAAAAACGCGCCTTTCCGCTTCTTCTCGCTGTCCTCATCCCCCACCTCTTCGTTCAGGGATCGGCCGGATTTTGATTTTCCACTTAACTGTCATCAAATGGAAACCTTGGTTAAAACAATGTGAAGTTATCTTTCTATTACATTAAGTGCAAAGGAGGCAATACTGAGCTGTAGACACAAGCACTCTATGGGATGATATCACTTATACAGGTCATGGTGTGGCCCTGACAGGACTCCAGAAACAGCAGCTGGAATTTTCCAGCATGGAGCGTCACCCACACTGGTGAAGACGGCGACAGGGCCTCTTTTCACTTCCCACAGAACAGCTCTCAGCTGATGACACACAACCCACAGGGGCGTGAGGCCAGCCTCGGGGTGGTCACCTTTTTTGGTGTGGACACACTGGAGTGGTCTGAACCGAGGCTGTGCTTAGAAGCCGGGCTGCTGGGGACCTGCTGTGAGTCCGGGAGTGCGCGGCCCTCCACTTCCGCCAGGATGCATTCCTGGTACAGAGGGGACTTCAGAAAGCGAGTGTAGCTATCAAACTTCATGAGATTGAAGATCTGGGGAGAAGACGTAAGGCAGGAGAGTCACAGGAGGGACCCGGACACGCAGCCTCAGGCGCAAGGCTGCTTGGCGACCTGTAGGCAACCACTGGCCCTGTCCTGAAAGGCCATCGTTTCAGTCCATTTTCCCCCGCCAGCCCTGAGGGTACTTAAGAATTATTTCTAGTGTGCCTCTATATCTGAGTCTTCTTTCTCATAACGAACCAGCCTTTATCACTCTTAAAATTAGTGAATTCTGACAACTTACAGAAGCCATCAGCACGAGCAGACTCCAGAGAACTTTTATTTTGTTAAATAAGATTAAAACCAAAAGCAACTAGAAATCTAACAGCAGACTGCTTTGAAAATGCCACCCTATGCTTCTGTGAATGTGACTCATGTGCCACAGCGACGTGCAGAGGCATGTCTCGAATAGCATGGGGCCTAATGCACATCACCACAGCAATGTCCTACAATGCAAAACTTCAAACGCAGATGCGCCATCACCCATGCAGGTGTGATTCCACACAGATGCATAGGCATCGAAACATGAGCCAGTGTGAACAGCCGGCTCATTGCAGACAGGCACAGTGGTTCGGGACTTATTTCATGGCCCTACTGAAAGCCCCACTTTCTGTCTGCGTTTCTCCACCTGCATCTGTGACGCTCTCAATCCACTGGCCTGCCTGATACCACATGTTCTTTGAAGGTGGGCCCTATACCCTGAGCCCTAGCCTGGACTCCCCACAAGCTCCCACGGCCTGGGGTTACCTGGAGCTGCTGCTCCTTGAACATGTCCGGGTGAGGTGCGCGGAGAACATCGTCTGCTAGCTGGGCCTGGCTGTCGATGTTGACCGGGGTGGTGGCTTTGCTGCAGAGAAACTTACTGAAAATCTCCCGGGCCCTGTAGGAAAGCTGACAGGAAAGGCACCTGAGCAGCCCAGCACGGCTTCCTCTCCCTGCACTCCTGCTGCCTGCCAAGGCCCGGCACGCCCGGGCACTAGAGATGTATTCTCACGGGCCCCAGTAAATACCTCTTGCTTGAATAAATAAATAAATAAATAAATAAATAAATAAATAAAAGTGCGGCCAGAGTGCAGCAGCACTGCACGGGCTCCTCTACGATTGTTTAAACGGATACTTAAAGTGTCCCAAAGACCCGGGCGATGCTAGCCCAGCAGCAGCTGCGCAGGCAATACTGCCGTGTGTCGACACGCGCCTGGTCTTGGCAAGGTGGGAGTGCAGGAGAGCAGCGCCCTCTGAGCATCGGGAGCAGATGAAAGCAGCCCCGGAGCCTGGAAGCAGGGCCACAGGCCGACTGAGGAAACAGCAGCCAGGCCAGGCCAAGGCGTCTCTCCCAGGCTTCTCCTGCACCTCCCACGAGGCGCAGGAGGAGAAGCTGTGAAACCATGGCCTGGGATGCCCTCCTGCCTCCCATTTGCTTTCAAATTCCCCTAAATACACGTTCCTCCCTCAGAATTCCAGCACACTGAAAGACAACCCATCTGCTGGTGAAAGCTGTGGCTGAGGGCGTTTATACAAACCAGGTTTAGGCAAAATTAAATATCATGTATGTTTAAAAAATTTATTCTGAAAAAGAAATGATTTTTTTCAAGCCACGTGAAAATATTTTAGCATCTACTTTCCAATTGCTCTAGATGCTCCCTGCACCGAGACAGCCTCGAATGAGGCCACACGGCCCTATCACACGCCGCCCTCTCACGCGCTGCTCTCTCACACACCCCTCACACACACCCCACACACAAACCCCTCACACACACCCCTCTCACACACCCCTCACACACACCCCTCTCACACACCCCTCACACACACCCCTCACACGCCCCTCTCACATGCCCCTCACATGCCACTCACACAGCCCTCACACTCCCTCACACACGCCCCTCACACACCGCCCTCTCCCACCCCCTCTCCCACGCCGCCCTCTCCCACGCTCCTCTCACACAGCCCCCACTTCCCAAGAGTGGACTTACCTCCTTTTTGTCATGTGCAGGAACATGGTTAAAATATTCACAGGCCTGCCAGAATAAAATGTTTTCTTCACTGAATTCTTTCCTCAGAAAATCCTAAGAAAGACACCATTTATTAACATTGACACAGGGTCCTCCTTTTTCCTACTTCCCCTTCTACAGAAACCACGGGGTCACCAGCTGCTCAGGGAGCTGCCTGAGGGCCTGGAGAGAAACCTCATCGCTGCCCAGCACTTTAGGGAACCGCGCTGCTGCTTCCAGCTGTTTCCCCAAAAGGGAAACATCTCTTTGAAGGGCTGGCAGCAGGCACCTGGCTTCTTAATGCACACAGGAAGCTCCAGTGCTGCAGGCTGCAGAGAGACCCCAGGAGACAGCGGAAGGCCGGGACGCTCCCTGGGGGCAGAACCAGGGGCAGGATTCCACCCACCCTCCTCTGAGCTCTTGAGAGGGGGGCGGTCCAGGGAGGGGAGACCCCTGCCATGGGGCTGCTCAGGGCCCGCGGGGTGCCGCTGTCACTAGGGCGGCCCACGGATCCTGCTCGGTATTCTCCGCAGAGCACAGACCGTTCCGCCACTCCTGGGCTCTTCCCTACTCACAGAGAAGTAGCGGACACCGACGGGGTCCTGCAGCAGGCGCTCGAAGGACACGGCCCAGCTGGCGACCCTCCTCTCACGCAGGCGGCGGCAGCTCTGCACGCTCGGGAGGCTGGCATTGCTGCTCAGGCTGTTGTTGCTGACACAGTCCTTCAGGTCGGCGCCCGTCAACTCTGCGGGATCAGCACAGACAGCACCTGCACCCCTGCCCTCCGCCGCAGCCCAGTGAGTGCTCTGCCTGCCCACGGGAGACCCTGGGACATGCAGCAAGCTCTGTCCCCTCCAACACCCATTCAGTCAACAACCATGCACGGCACACCTACCACCTGCCAGTGCATTCTACACACGGGGATGGAGTAGGGAACAAAACACAGACCCCAACCTTGAGTGGCTGCACGTGTGTGCACGAGCACACACATTCACATGTGCAGGCCCACACAACACCCTTGCACGCACACTCATACGCTCACACGTGCACACTTGCCCAAACAATAACAAACCACAGCCACAGGGTTGAACAGGAAAAGCAACTAACCTTACACGGGAACATGCACATAGAGCACTAAGACCATCATGGCAACGAGACGTTTCCCAAACGGACTTGCTAGAGCAAAAGCAGCCGGGCGCAGGGTGCTGTGTATCCACATGTGTTACATCCTGACCCGTGGTGCCCTCGGGGGCGTGCGCAGTCGAAGGGGGCACAAGGCTCACCTTCCGGATGCGGA
This sequence comes from Nomascus leucogenys, assembly GCF_006542625.1. Classification (NCBI taxonomy): domain Eukaryota; kingdom Metazoa; phylum Chordata; class Mammalia; order Primates; family Hylobatidae; genus Nomascus; species Nomascus leucogenys. The sequence continues at coordinate 80,347,128 of NC_044400.1, forward strand.
GCCACACACCCGTGACTGTGCACTGCTCTGCACGTGGGCTCCTTCTCAACACGCAACTCTCAGGTACAGCGTCCAGAGCTAAGCCCTCAGCCACGCATGTCAGCTCGGTGGCTCATTTACAGGTGACCCGACGTGGGATATGGCACAGCACGCATCCCAGGACACTGGATCCTGCCTGATGTGTCTGCAAAATGGCCCTCAGTGGCCTTTGGTTCCCAGTATCTCTTGAGCTCTTGAATAAAGAGAAGGGAGGTCCCCAGGAAATCCCTGTTCATCATCCTTGTCCACCGGACACAAACAGTGTGGGGGGCACCCCCGTCCCTCCTGACATGAGCAGTGTGGGGGCACCCCAGTCCCTCCTGACACGAGCAGTATGGGGGCACCCCAGTCCCTCCTGACACGAGCAGTATGGGGGCACCCCAGTCCCTCCTGACACGAGCAGTGTGGGGGCACCCCTGTCCTTCCTGACGCGAGCAGCGTGGAGGTGCCCCTGTCCCTCCTGATGCGAGCAGTGTGGGGGTACTCCATCCCTCCTGACGCTAGCAGTGTGGGGGCACCCCATCCCTCCTGACGAGAGCAGTGTGGGGGCACCCCATCCCTCCTGACGAGAGCAGTGTGGGGGCACGGTGCGCAGGATAAGCCGCCCAGGCTGGCACTGCCGTAACGTCAAGGCCACAGGACTGATTCCAGTGGACGAGTTGATGGGCTCCAGCTCCAGGCCAGCAATTAGAACACATCTTATTAGCAGCAAGGGACCAGAGGTAGAAAGAGACCAGGAAGGGGTCAGTGAGGCAGCATCAACTCCTCTCAGGGGCAGAAGCAACACTAAACCTTATGGATTCAGCCCAGTCTGCAGACTTGCTCTAGGGGACAGGTAGAGGCCTGGCCGGAGGCTTCCAAGGAGGCCACGGTGTGGGCCCCACTAATCCAGAGAAAAGTGGAGCCCTAGGGCCCAGGAGACCAAACCAGGGATTTGATCCAACAGCGTCCCTCATGGTCAGCACGGCAGCCAGAGGCTACGCTCGGCAGGAGTCATTCAAAGTGCAAAGAGCATTTAGATTAAAAAAGAAAATTTTAAAGAATAATCAAATAATTTAAACTGCTGTAGAAAAAAATTAAAAGAAGACCGAAAGGAAGTTCTAGGATAGGATCAGAAACACACAGTGTTAATGTTTCCTTGAATCCACCATGCTGTCGATCTGTTATAGATCAAATGTGTGATCGCAGTGGCCGCCAGCACACACTGAAGTCTCAAAGGCCTGCGGCTGGGGCTCACACGGAAGCCCTGACTCCGAGCTACGGTGGAAGGGGCGGCACGCACTGCAAGAGGACGCGCACCGGCGCTCACACTCAGGACAGGGTGGCCAAGCCAGGCGCGCTGGGGCCAAGGACAGAAGGACAGGGGCCATGTGAGGCTCCCTCTGCACCCAGCACCTCTGCCACCATGTCGACAGAACTGTCTGGAAATGCCTTGCTTAAAGAATCCCAACATCCAAGGCTCCCCTATGTGGCAAGTGCCCCGTTCTGCATGTAAGCCAGCTGTGAAACTCTCACGCACTCACTTGCACACTCACTCTCTCTGGGGCAGGGGTCCTCGGAGCAGGCTGACTCTGTGCTTGCCTAATATCCTGTCACCAGGGAACTGAGGAGCAAAACATCACAGGCAGGAATTCTCCCTAAATGGACATATCACGCTGATACTTGCCTACGGGTGTCTTGTTAGAACCACACAAGTGGAGTGTGAAAGCTCCTGTGGAAAGCTACGCAGAAATGAGGGGAACAAACAAGACGAGCAAGACACCAGGCCAGGCCAGCCTAACACGAGAGCACACGCAGACCACGATCCCGAACACGCAGGGCCAGGCCAGCCTAACACGAGAGCACACGCAGACCACAATCCCAAACACGCGGGGCCAGGTCAACCTAACATGAGAGCACACCAGACCACGATCCCAAACACGCGGGGCCAGGCCAACCTAACACGAGAGCACACGCAGACCACGACCCCAAACACGCGGGGCCAGGCCAACCTAACACGAGAGCACACGCAGACCACGATCCCGAACTCACAGGGGACAGCATCAGTGTCACCTGCAGGACACAACAGAGTACAGAAACAGATCCTGAGTGTCTAAGTCACGATCAGGGTAGTGGGTGGGGTGCACGGAGAAGATGACCTCTGAAAAACTATCTAGTCGGATCTCTTCCTTCCAGCACCAACTGAAACAAATCCCGATGAATCAAATATTTAAGTGTAAATTAGAGAAATACCAGAAGAAAATGTGGGATAATTTTTTAAAACATAGGAGTGAGGAAAGCCTCTGGAAGGAAGACACCAAGCCCAGAGCCACGAAGGCAACGCTGATACAGTGCACGGCACAGAGGTGCAACTCTCAGTAGGGAAAAGCACCATCAGCCAAGTCCCCGGACAGGAAACTGTGGGGCACTGAAGACACATCACACAGGTGGCGGGCTGGCTCCCTTTTCTACATCAGAGCACCTACATGCCAAGAAGAAAACCATCAACAAGCCAAAAGGAAAACAGAAGGGTACAGGCGGCCACCAAGTAGGAGGAGGCCCCTGGACACTCGTAGGTGCACCAGCCTCATCACAGAACGCCAGCCATGAGCCTAAGCCTCAGGCTGTATGTAGCCATCCTCCTGGCCAAGATCACGATGGCAGTGAAGTCTGAGCCAAGAGGCACCTTCTGCACTGCTGGGAGGAGCAAACGCAGATCAACCCCTCTGATGATATTGATCAAAACATAAAGTATAAATGCCCAGGGCCAGCTACTGCTGCCGGGGTGCACTTCGTTCATCAGTCCTACGGTGAAGCTGTAGGACCTCCTGCCTGGTGCTAGGAGATGGAAGACCAGAGCTGGCTGGACAGCCCCCAGGCACAGAACGCACAATGGCACACCCTGCATCAGAAACAGCCTCGGGGGCCCATCCTGTTCTGTGTACATTCCAGCGTATGGGCACATACTACCTATTTAAAAAATAAGATCATGCAGGCTGGATGATCACTTGAGGCCAAGAGTTTGAGACCAGCCTGGGCAGCATAGTGAGACCCTATCTCTACAGAACATGAAAATAAATTAAAAATCAGGTGGGCAGGGTAGCACACACCGGTGGTGCCAGCTATTCCAGAGGATGGCTTGAGCCCAGAATTCAAGGCAGCAGTGTTGCTAACCTTGCTATATTTTACGCTGACAAATGCGGCGATCCTCATGAATGAAGTTTCTGCATTATGAGCACCATGACATTTTTCTTCTAGCTTTTTTTCCTGAGACAATAAAGGCTAGCTGAGAACTGAGGGAGAAACAGAAGTTAACTGGCCTCCAGGGAGCAAGGGAGAGCTTCCATGACAGGACAAGCCACGATGAGCTGGGCAGAGCAGAGAGCCAGCACGGAGCAGCACGAAGTTTGCCCTGGGGGACAGTGATGAGCAAGGGACTGCAGGGTCCCTCTGGCTGCCTGGGGGATGGCCTGGAGGCTGCCTAGGTAAGGCCCAGCTGAGGGGCCCTGGGAAGAACCAGGACGGGAAGACAGGGGAGGCAGAAAGGAAGCTGCCCCACTGCACGCTGTGGCCGGCACAGCTCAACCCCCCACAGTTGCTGACGCTTTTGCTCCTGGAACTAAAGGTGTTTCAATTCCAACACACAAGCACAGTGACGTGAACCGTCTGCCTCCCTTGCTGCCAGTGGAGGGGAGATGGGCCTCTCCCTGGTACCACGTGGAAGTCCCACACCAGCCCCCGGGCCCACCTCCCCTGTTCCCTGGCTACTCCCTAGGCCTTGCTGCCTCCCTCAGCAATGGGGCCAGCTACCCACAGGGCTGCTCTTCCCGTTCCTGCGCTGGTGTATTTGTGGAATGAATGAATGAATGGTGACTGATATAAATTCTGAGTGAAAGATGACTGGTATATTGACTAGCATCATATTCAAAAGCTTTGGCAGATACTAATTATTTTCTAAGACTCACAAATCAATAATTGATTCTTTAAAAGTCTAATCAAGAAAGAAACATGATTGTATTTCAAACAGCAAATGATTACCTGTCTGGTGTGCTCGGCTCCACTGTGCCAGGTGTGCCCGCCCAGGGAATCTGCATTCCCTCCCCGGTGTGCTCCTACTCCTGCCCTTGGGGTCCTGCAGAGGCAGATGCCATGTATAGGAACCCACATGGCAGACCCTCCTGAGAGAGCACAGCCTCGGGTACAGAGGAGCATGGCAGAGAGCAGATGCAGGCACGGCTTGGGGACAGTGTGGGCGCCTGACCCTCTCCTGGGCCTGCCCAGGCTCCGGGACCCACTAAAGTGAGAGTTGCTTTAGCTGCAAATAAACCATTTCCAAGGAAGGGAGAGAGGTTGCAGTCCGTGCTCTTCTCTGGTATTGCAAAGACAGGAGGCATGACCTTGCCAATTGCTCCCAGCACTGCTGGGGGTGAGAGCCACACCCCCTTCACATAATCTCACTTTGTAGCTTTGTGCTGACATAGGAATCGTGCTCCAGTAATTCCTCCCAGTGTGAGGCCACAGCAAGGTTGGGGGCGGGGGGGTTCAACTCAAGCATGGGAGCCTGGAGAGTGGAGGAAGCAGACACATTACCTGGAGGAGCCAGAAAGAGAAGGCTCTGGGCCACAGCCCCAGCTGCCCATGCCACCTCTGCCTAAGGATCAGGATAGAAAACTCATGACCCAGCTCCTCAGCTTCCCGAGGGCACAGACAGGACCTGCTGGGCACACGGACCTTCCTGAGTCCAGCCATTCGCAAAGGACAGTGGAATCTCCAGCAACACACACGTTTTTCAAAAACTGGCTACCGGAAAACGTCCACCCAGAATTTTTGTAATCATTAAGCTCTCCTGGTGAATTTTTATGATTCCATTTGGACAAAATTCATGCAGGTGACTTGCAGAGGAACACAGCAGAGCCAGGCGCGACTGCAGAGCCCCTTGAGCACCATTTTTCTTTGTGACATGGCTCAACACACACGGAAAGTTGTCTCCTCTCTGACATCCACTTTCAATTATGGATTTCACAATTCACAGAACTTTCATGTGCTCTGGAGTTGTTCTCATCACGTGGAAAATAGTGCACAGTCACAGAAGGCCTGACCTTGAACCCTGAGCAGCACTCACCTAAAATAAAATTCCTTGCAAAAGCCACCATTCCGACCCCAGCTCCAAGGCCAGAACGTGGGAGGGACGCCACCACGTCTGCAACTCACTGGCCTGTTCGCAGTGGCCTGCCTGATTCTCCAGTGCTGAGCATGCGAGTCAAACCCACACTTGTGATCTAAGCCAAAGAAGAAAAGAGATCCACAAAACACACCCCACATCCCAACACCACCTTAGAGAACACGGTCCAGTGTATGGTACTGTTGTGGGGTTTTGTCTTTCAACTGACCCATCTGAGTCAAAGAAATGCTTTCCTGGTGAAAAAGAGTTTAAAGTCTGTTCAGATTTGCTGCTAACTGGAAAAGCCGCCATATTTACATTGGTGGGTCAAAAATGTAGGTTACGTTACAAATGTTAATACCGTAAGATTAAAAGTTTGCAGTTCTGTAACACACGGCCTGGGCCCATTATTATCTCATCCAAACCATAACCTCAAACCCTCTGACTGTTTAAGTCACAACTCCAACTCAGGTCACGAAACGCGTCACTGCACAGGCACCCCACGGGCCCCTCACCCCCAACACAATCCCGCCGCAGCAAACATACCTGAAGACCACACAAGTCAGTGTGCCCCTGACAACGCGACAAGGTATGCAGATGGGGACAAGGGACTTTACCTGGGTAGAGCTGATAAGAGCCACTGTGATGCCACTTAACCAAATACTTCCAACCATGCACTGCAAACCACCCCTCTGAGTCCATACCAGGGTCAGCCGGCAGAGCCCGGGCGGCCCCGAGCAAAGGCCTGGGCCCCACACAGGGACATTGTTCCTGAGCTCACACTCCCAGGAGGGCAAATTATTGCAGTTTCTCCCGCGATCCCAGCACACGGCTGACAAAGACGGCTCTGCCCTGCCTGCACTCAGGCTCGCGGATGGGAAGCCAACGGGAGACGTCGCACGAAGCCTTGCTGAAGACGCATGCATAATTCACAGCAGCCCCTCGGCTGCTGCCGCCACGGAGCCTGAATTATTGAAGGCGGGCTGAGCACAGCTAGGTGACTGCACACGCGGCATAAACACTGCAGATGGAACCCCGGCCTCCCGACACGCTACTCCACTTCAGCACTTTGTGCTTTATTAAAAAGTACTTGTAGGCTTTTTGTATAGTTCTTAACTCTAATTTCCACAGGTAACTTAAATTTAAAAATTTTTAGTCCCATAAATATAAAACCTATCTTTTTAATAAGCAGGTGATCACTCAAACAGCGTGTTATCAGGAATATGTATTTAGTTAGGAAATAAGCAACTATACCAAACTGGACCACCTGTGAACCATAAGGAACATTTTTACCACCAAGCAAAACATGCCAACTCGCAGACATTTCTGAAGAACCCGTGGGCATCCTGGAGGCGGCCTGCCCCCTGCAGGGGGTGTCCCTTTCCGGGGTGGGGTGCCACACCCACCTCTGTTGCTCCTGCCCCCAGGCCGAGCAGGGCCTCATCTCTGAGAGGATCTCCTGGGTCATCAAGGGTTAGGAAACATCCGCTAGCAGCACAGGTGAGACCCAGCAAAGTTCCCTGGAGAGGGCGGGTGACACACAGTCTCCGTTTTTCTAGGACACTTAGGTCTCTGCAGTTAGGACAGAGGTGGCCTCTGACAGCAACTGCAGGAATGGGCATCGCCATCCCACTGACACTGCATTACACAAAGTTGGTGGGCAGGGTTTGGCTGGAGGTGCCGTTTGCTGACCCCATCTACTGACTCCGGGGTGGACACTTGCCACGTAAGCAGCTCTAACTTGATGGCAGCTCCACTAAAAAGGCATCAAATCAAGCTCAACATTTTCCAAGAAAAAAGTCCTGAAAAGGCTGTAGAAGGTGGAGCTTGGCCTCATTCGGCCCACTCTTCCATCATGTGCTTCTTGGCCTCCAGTTTCTGCGACACAGGAAGCCCTTCTCCACCGCTCACAGGGCGGCCCAGGCAGGAGGCGTGGGTGCAGGCTCTGAGCCCGCCTGGCCTGAGTTCTGCGCTCCTTTCTGGCTGGTCACCTCGGCGGGGCGCCACAGTCCCACGGGCCTCAGTCCCCGTGTCCATCTGAGGCTGGCAGGGGCTTGCAGGGCTGTTGTGAGGGCCAGGAGAATGAAGATGGGCGAGTGGCCGAAGCTCAGATGTAGGCACTATCAGTGCAGCTAAATGTGCCTATGGGGGAGCCAGGACATACAAGCACCGAGATGCCACAGGAAACCTTTGTTCACACCCAAACCAGCCCTCTCCTGGGCAACGTGTGCCATCCTTTTTGGGGGGCAACTTTTTATTTTGAAATAGTTTCAGACTTGCAGAAAAATTACAAGGATAATAAAAGGGACTCCCATATCCGTTTGCCCAGATTCACCAAATGTCCGCATTCTTCCAGCTTGCTGTATCATCCCATCCCTCTCCCGTCCGCCCATTCTCCCTTCCTCTAAACATGTTCACACCTGCACACGTGCAACCATTTTCCAGACTATCTGAGATTAAGTTGGAGACAGCGTGCCTCTTTGCCCCTAAACACGTCAGTATAGATTTCCTAAGAAGGTGGACGTTCTCTTTCATAACCAAGTACCAACATCGAAATCAGGAAATTTAACAAGCCATCTTCCAGTTTCATCGATCCTGTCCTTTCTAGCTCTTTTCCCCAGAGCAGGGTGGAACTCAGGGTGGCTGCTGCCATGTGTCTGCAGTCTCCTTCCATCTGGAATGTTCCCCAGCCTCTCTGTGGTTCCAACCCTGACAGAGGCCGGTTATTTTTAAGACTGCCCCTCAGTTTGGACTTGGCTGATGTTTCTTTGTAACTGGCTGGAATGCCCTGGAAGCCATGTGGTGTCCCTCCGGGACCTCCTCTGAGGAGGCACGTGGTGTCAGTTTACTGCAGGGTGGGTGACGCTGGCTCTCATCATGTGGCTGGGGCACTAGGTTTGTCCGCTGTCGTTTCTAGGGTTCCCTGGTGATAATAAGCTTCGTGCAGAACTACTCTGAGGCTCTCTAAGTGTCTTGCTTCACATCAAGCCTGAGTCCACAACTTTAGCACCCTCTGATGATTTCCTGATGCACTGTTCAGCTGTATTCTGCTCTAAGAGCCCCCCTCCTGTTACTACAAAGCCATTTATCTGTGTTAGTGTGGACTCGCTGGGTTTTTATTTTAGTCCATGGCTCACATCCCATGAATACCTTTCTTTTTTGGAAGCTCAGTCCCTCCTTCAGGCTGGCACCTGTATCCTGCTCATGTGTCCTCATCATGCCTTAAGCACTGCCTTATTTTCTGGTGTAAAAAAAAATAAAAGCGAAGCTCCAGCTTCATCCTGTGTTTTTCCCACTCCAGCCCAGGAATTAGTCTTTGCTCCACGGAGCCTGACTCCCTCTACAGAAAAGAGGTATTAGACACCAAAATCTGGACATGCGGGTGCTCACTGCTACTGGGGTTTCCCTGCCTCCAGCCCCACCCTGGTGGACAGAGCTGGGAAATGTGGATGCACACGCACACACCGCTATGTCTACTTCTCCATCCACACATCTCTCTATTGAAAGCCATCGGTTCATACTGACGCCTCCAATGCCAACCAACACCCTGAGCACATCCTCACCTCCTCTTCCATCTCTGTAACTCCCTGCTGGCAGTGGGGAACTGGCTCCCATGAGCTCTGATGTGTTTGCCCCTGTGCTCAAGCCTGGCACACACAGAAAGCAGCTTAAGAACGACTGACCCACACCCCTGCACAGACAGACCTACTTACTCGCCCAGCTTAAAATCATACCACCTACGGTTTAAAGCCTGCACTTGATCACCAAAGTGAATGTGTTTCCCCTTCGAAACAGCCAGGCCTTGTGAATACCTACCATGCGGTCACCACAGCAGCAAAAGTCAGTTTCAGGGAAAATCCACATGTGCAGACTTGTGCCTCAGGACAATCCTTCTGTCTCTGGCTGCCATGATGTGATCGATCACACCTTGGTTTTGTCATGGAAGAGAGCTAATCTTTGCAAGGCTTGGGGCAAGTGTAGACGAAGGAGCTTACCCCATATATCTAAATGCGGGAAAATGATAACAAAGGCTAACGCATTGTTAAATGAGCTATATTCCATCTCGCTACCCTCCAACAACCTGGAAGGCCAGGTTTAATTTACAATTCTGGAACTTGCCTAAGTTCTGCACAGAAGTGTGGTAGTGCAGGGAGGGCTGCCACAGCCCATAGCCCCTCCTCACTCCCTTAGCTTCACACCCCAGCCTCATACTGGGGTGTGAAATTTTGTATCCAAATTTTGTCACATCACCCCATGTCAATAGCCCCCTTTGGGTCTCAGAGTATCTATTTCATTCCCCAGTTATCAACTGGAAGATGCTTTTCAAATTTAAAGCAATGAGGCCTTTCTTCCCAGAGAAATCTTACGGGAATCCCGGTGAGGGGTTGGCTTGCGGAGGAAGGAGGACGTGTGGGGCAAGAACAGGTAGGGTCGGCTCAGGCCCCTTCTCTGCTTCAAGCAGCACAGGCTGTGGAGGCCGGCCCAGCTCTGCATCTCAGCAAAAGCCTGCCACAACAGCAGAGCCTGCTGAGGGTTAGAAAACAGGGATCTGGAATAGCACCTCCTCAGAAAAGAGTTTACATGCTATCGATCTCAGTCAATCAGCCCATTTTACAGATGAAGCTGCCGAGGTCCAAAACATTCCATGACCTTCCTGAGCTGACATCAGTGACTGTGCTGGGCCCAGACTCCACATTCTCCATGGTGAGGTCCCGGTGTCCCCAACAGCACTTCCTGGGCTCACTGTGAGTCTGGCCCCTACAGCCAGACCTCACAGCCCTGCAGAGGAGCTGCCACGCCTGGCAGGTCTCACAGACCCCTTGAGGTACAGTGTACTTCCTGTTACCTCAGAGGGCCAGAAGAAATGTGGGCCCAAACAGGAGAAATCTGAATTCTGGGTCTTTCCTGGAGTCAGTACTAGAAACGTGTGATTTATAACTATTCTGGCAGAGCCCAGCAAAACAAACTCTCTACGTCTGAAGTGACACCAAGTCCTTCTGGAGAGTGAAATGCCAACAGGCGGGGGTGAAATGCTGCCAGAGCCCATGAGGCCATGCGAGTGAGCAGAGCCGCTCCTGCGAAGGTCAGTGTGGGAAGTGTTAGGCGATGTGCAAAGACGAGTGAATTCTGTCACTTGTCACTCTGAATTTTTAGGATTCTAGGCTTAGAGCTACCAACTATGACCACAAGTAGTTGGTGAGGTCACATCTGACCACGGGGAGCCCTCAGGACGCTCCAAGAAAAGACACAGGACATTTTTCAAAGATCAACCCTAACGGACTTCATTTATTATGCTTACTTCAGCTGAAAAAACTTCACATTACTCATTTAGTGGTTAATTCCTTTGTGAAACTGATTTACTTCATTTTGATGAATAAAATATTTATACTTTGTGAAGACATTCTTCTTCTATTCTTGTGCCAGTGGCCACACAGGAAGTTCAGACCTTCTGGTTGTGGCTTGGCCCCACCAGAGGACACCACCCAATGTAGAGGACGCCACCCAACGCAGAGGACGCCACCCAACGCAGAGGACGCCACCCAACGCAGAGGACGCCACCCAGTGCAGAAGCCCAGGGGCCCCAAATGCTGACCTCATGAGGAAGACTCAAAAGTGGTCCTAAACCCTTCCCTAAACACAGAAAACTGAAGACACAGTCCTGGGGCCCTGTGCTTCAACTGAAAGAGTCCAGGGATGGAGACGACGAAAGGGCACCCTTCCCAGCAGGACTGAGGCCAGAGGACCAGGCTTCAGGGAAGGAGGAGGGGTCTGAGCATGTAAAATCATAAAGGATTTGTGACATTTAGAGGCCACCCCCACAAGCCAAAAAGAGGTAACACAAGACAAGGAAAAAAGGCCTACTCTACAGATCGGGGCAGACGGTGGATGCCTTCAGCCATGGTGGCCATATACATGGTATTTGCTGGGACTGTGGTGACTTCACATAATTTTAATAATAAATATAATATGTTAGATGTAAAACTAAGCACAATGCAATGTTTGTACCTTTTATATGACCTCTGATATCAAACAATCAAACTTAAAAAGTCATTTGTCCTAAACCGGGGTTCCAAAAATCTGGTCACCATGCTGGTCCCATGTCCACTGGCCCAGGGAGGTGGGCAGTGCTCACGGGCTCCAGGGCCTGCTGCCTGTGGTCTGGCCCCTTCCCGGGGTGGAGCTGGGGCTCAGGGGGCCACCTCTGGAGACGGCTTCTCCTTGCTGACTGTGGAGAGGCTCTACAAAGCCCCGGATTTTTACACAGCAGGAGACGAGGCTGAGGCAGGGCTCTCCTCCATGGGGGACCCAGCCATTCTGCCCATTCTCTTCCTAAAACCGGGTGGGCAAGTTTAAGGTGAGCATGCGGTAAATGCGGCCACCGCCTCCTTCTCACAATTCACAGGTGCTGATGGGATGTCTGCTCTATGGCAAGCTGTATTCTAGGAGATGGATCCTCAGCCTGGTGTTACCTAGCCCACAGGGTGCCGGTTCACGGCGTGGTTCCAGAGTTACGCTGTTTGGATCTGACTCAGAGCTCTGCTCCTCCTCACTGGGCAAGACACTCCCCCCCCTGTAAAACCGCAGTAAAAACCGTGCTCTGACTTCACAGGGATAGCGTGAGAACTCCCCTCCTCACCAAGTAACTTACAAGTTACTTAACTTTCCTATAAAGCTGGGATAATAACTATGCATTTATGCTGACATGATAGGAACACTGTGACAAACAGTGCAAGGCACATCCTAGGCATCCAATAACATGGATGACTAAGTGGATTGCTTGTCACAAATAACAGCTAATGAGAGACTACAGGCTGAAAGGGATATAAACTGACATTATAATGCATAATTCATAAAACATTTTCTTCCTTGAAAAAATGTAAATATAAATCTAAAATCCCTATTGAGCTTATAACCTAAAATTCTGGTCCTATACCCCCTCCCCAAAGATAATCCATCTTATTAATTTGGTGTTGGTCTGTCCAACTTTTAAAACATTTTTACCAACATACATATGCTCCCATGGAAATCATGTGTTTTGCTTAGGAAAGCCGCCAGGGTTGATCTCACTGAACTCTGCCAGGTTTAAAAGTTGGACCTGGCCATGGGCTATGCTTTCAGTTTTGTATAATAGTTAGATAATAATATTATTTGCAAATGATGATTATTTATCTTTTTTCTTCCCAAGTTTAATATTTTTTTTCTTGCCATGTAGTACTGGCCAGAATCTCAATACAATGTTAAAACAGTCACTGAGATAGAGAACATCCTTGCCTATTCCTGGCTCTAATAAGAATTCTTCTAATATATATATACTATTACTAATAGTATACATTATTATTATATGTATTCTATTAAGTATAACTTTTTTTTTTTTTTTTTTGAGACGGAGTCTCACTCTGTCACCCAGGCTGGAGTGCAGTGGCGCGATCTCAGCTCACTGCAAGCTCCGCCTCCCAGGTTCACGCCATTCTCCTGCCTCAGCCTCTCCGAGTGGCTGGGACTACAGGCACCTGCCACCACGCCCGGCTAATTTTTTGTATTTTTAGTAGAGACGGAGTTTCACCGTGGTCTCGATCTCCTGACCTCGTGATCCGCCCGCCTCAGCCTCCCAAAGTGCTGGGATTACAAGCGTGAGCCACCACGCCCGGCCTTTAAGTATAACTTTTTAAAAAAGGAATGAGTGCTTTTTCTATTCATTATCATATATATTATAATATATTACTATATATATTACTATATATTACAATATATATTATATTATATATAATATATATTATAATATATTACTAATTGCTAATACTAATGAGTATTACTAATTACTAGTAATTAGTAATTAGTATTACTAATTACTAGTAATTAGTAATTAGTATTAGAATCAGTATTACTAATTATAATTACTAATACTATTCATATTATACTATTAGTATTAGTAATACTAACTCTAATAGTAATACTAGTTAGTAGTTAGTATTACTAAAAGTAATACTATTACTAATAGACTATTATATAATATATAATAATTAATAGAGTACATTCATGTATTCTATTAAGTATAACTTTTTAAAAAAGGAATGAGTGCTTTTTATCAGTAATTCTATTAGATGCTTCTTTGGCCTCCAGTGTGGTAATAATACGATTTTCCTCCTTTAATCTATTAATGTAACACAATCCGTTGTTTTGCTCACCAATGTATCCCTAGTTCCTGCAAGAGTTTTTTGAAGAAAAGTGAGAGCCCCCCAAAAATCACTGTTGAATCAATGGTGGGATGAATGGAAAATTCCCTAATAGTGAACTATCTTTGCATTTCTTGTGTAAACCAAACTTCACAAAGATGCATTAAAAAATGCTACTGGATTTGATTTGTTAATATTTTATTTAGAAACTTCTGTATTTACTCATAAGTGAAACTGGCCAATAATTCAATTTTCCTGTGCCACCTTTCTCCAATATTGGTATCAGGAATATGCCAGTCTTGCAAACTGAGGTGAGAAGCTTCCCATCTTCTACGCCCTGCGTAAAGACAATATTAAGTTGGAAATGTTTGTTGCCCCTCCTTATGGAAGATCATTCAAGCCCTGTGTACTGACGTCAGGCGAACCATGTGTTATGCTTTGGCCAATGAATGTGAAACAGTATGGCTGAGAGCCATGACCTGATTCTGCCCTGCCGTCTTTTCCCTCTGCCACAAGGCCTGCAGTGCCCCATTTAGGAACCGCTCCAACAGCCTGGCTTTTGGAGGAGAACACTTAGAAGAAAAACAAAGCCAAACTGCAGTAGGCATGTAATGTCGTGTAAAAAACGAACTTCTGCTTTGTTAAACCCACCAGGATTTTTGGTGCTATTTGTTATTGCAATATTACTTAGCCTAAGCTGACTGATATACTCATCTGTATATTGGTTTGGGCATGGTGCCTATGCAGGGTTTGATCTTTGACTTCCAAATCATTTTTGCCTATGTTGATTTATTTAAGCAGTTTCTACTTCTTCTTAGGCCAACTTTGATCATTTATAATTTCCTAAAGATTGTCCGGTTACTCAAATGTACAGTATAAAGTTGTTAATGGAACTGTCCTATAGTGTTACTTCTTAGTCTCTAACTGTACTTAGGACCTGTTTTTCATTCTTGATGTTATCTTTGTCCTCTTCCTCTTTTTCTTTTTTTGTAGAGATGGTGTTTTGCCCAGGCTGGTCTCAAATTCCTGGGCTCAAGTGATCCTCCTGCGTCAGCCTCCCAAAATGCTGAGATTACAGGCATAAGCCACTGTGCTCGGCCTCCCTCTTTTTCTTGATTACACTTTTGTTCATACTTGTAGTTGTATACTGTTTGGTTTTTTCTATTTTGATAATTTCTGCATTTATCTTCATTTCCTTAATTTGCATTTCCTTTTTTCCCTACTTGCTTATGTTGAAAACTTATTTCCTATATTTTCAAACTTTTTTTCTAATATATACATTTAATGCTATCATTAAATCACTTTGATTATATTCTACTGGTGATGATGAATCATAAATGGTTCTAAATTGTAGGATAATTCCCATTTTAATTTCTTCCTTGACCCATGGATTATTTAGAAGTATGGTTTTAAACTTTAAAATGTATGAATTCTTTTTTGTTACCATTTTATGATTGACTTCTATTCAAATACACTGCTGTCAGGAGCTATTCTCTGTATGCTATAATTTTTTTAAATTTGTAGCAACTGCATGTGTGGCATATTGTACGCCACAACTTTGGTAAATGTTCCATGTACTTTAGAAAAAAAGTGTATTTTCTATTGGGTACAAAGCTCTCTATGTGTCTGTTAGATTTAATTTGTTCATTTTTCCATTCACATACTTTGCAATCTTACTATTTTTTTATCAGCTTGATCTCTTCAGTTTCTGAAAAAGGTGTGTAATAACCCCCCTCGGAGTACTTACCCATGTTGATACCATGCCATTTACTTCTGCTTTGCAAATCTCATGCTACTTTTGGTGCACATTGTCTTTGTTCTTTTTATTGCTTTTTCACTTTGTCTGATATTAATATTGTTATGCCACCTCTCTTTTTTCTTAATATTGCTTGTTGTATCTTCTCATTTAGTTGTTTTCAAACTTTTGTCACTTATTGTTTGTTTGTTTTCATAAGGGGTCAAACTATACTGCCCAGGCTGGTCTCAAACTTTTGGCCTCAAGTGAGCCTCCTGCCTCAGCTTCTCAAGCATTCCCTATAATCCACAGCTAGGATTACAGGTGTGCACCACTGTGCCCGGCTTAACATCGCTTATTTTAAAATTGGGTTTTTAACAATCTAAGTGGAGAGTTTTTCTCCTCTGATGCTCTTTCTCTTGTTGATCTTGTAAGCTTCTTCAGGACCTCCTGGCTTATTTTCTCTACCCAGTCCCTCTAAATAATTTTATTCACTTCCAGTGGTCAATTATATTGAAAATGCAATTAAAACAACATTAGTAATACTACAAATAATGGCAGTTGTCATTTATATAACTCCTTATTATGTACCAGGTATCGTCCGATGTACTTCACATATATTAAATCATTTACTTCCCATAAGAACTCTGTAAGTAATGGGTCCTACTATTACTCCATTTTACAGATGAGAGAAATGAGACCCACAGCTAGGAAGTAGCAGAATTAGGATGTAAACCTAAATAATTTGGCTCCAGAGGCCATACTCTTAATTTTTCTGTGTCCTATTGCCTCTCAAACCACATCTTCAGCATCTTCTGGTTTCCCATGTGTCTTACGGGTTTGAGACTCACCTTTTCTGCATGATCTCTAATTACTCAAGTTTACCAAGGCAATGAGTTTCATTGAAACGCTGATGACCCCCAAATTTCTACTTTCAAGCCCAACCACTTTTCTGCATTCTGTACTCATTTATCCAACTGTCTACACAATATCTCCAATAGATTTTGAATAAACATCTCAAAAACCCCATGTCCAAAGCAGAATTCTTGGTTATCGTCCCCCTGTCTGCTCCTCCCACCCTCGTCTTCCCCATCTCTGCAAACACCCTCATCCTCCGAGCTGCCTGAGGCAAAACCCTGAGGTTAGTCTTGGGACCCCTCTCACATCGTTCCACTGCTCCTCCCATGGACATGTGCACACACAACCGCTCTCTCTTGGGTTCCTCACGACCCCCTGGCTGCCATCTCAGCTTTTTCCTGGTTCTTCCTGTCTTCCCAAACTCATATGAGGGTTAATCCTGACCCATCTTTCAGGTCTCAGCTCTGCTCGGCCATCCTGACCACAGGGTGGGCTCTGGCCCAGCCACGTACTTGTACAGCTCCTTCTTCTTCTATCGTAGCCAATGTGGCATCCCACTGCAGCCCACCTCGGCACCCAGAGGCACACAGGGGCTTCCTACTGGCTTCTCTGATGCAACCAGTCCCTTTTTTCTCAAGCCCTTGCAAGGTCTTGTGTGTCCCAGGCTGCTCCCTCACCTTCTTTTGAACAAGAGTCTATTTGAGGGTGATGCATTAGCCTGAAATTATCTCCATTAATGCTAGTGTTAGATACTTATACAGGTCATTCATCCAGAAGAGATGGTTTTTTAAAAGGCAAACCAAGCCAGATTTAATATTTATTCCTGGGAGGAATGGTCTCAAGACTTTGAGAGCAAGAATGAGTAACTACATATTGAAGATCACATATGTATAATTACAGCAATTAAAAAAAAACCCAATTGTCCAAATGTCGATGGCTGCATGTGGCTTGTGGTAACATTTCCAGGAAAAGCATCAACACAGATTCCAGAAATGCTATGTCTCAACCAGCTTGGACGAAAGTGAAGATGACTCTGGAAAGCTGCCAGTGACTTGAAAATTGCCTCCAAAATATATAAGGAAATGCAAGGGCCAGGAATAGCCAAGGCAATCTTAAAGACAAGCAAAATGAAGACTATAGCACTAGATATCCAAATGCCAGGGACGAGAATTACGACATGAAGTCCTGATCCAATAATAGACAAACAGACCAATGGAACAGAATACAGAGGCCAGAAACAGACCCACAAATACATGATTACCTGATACAGGTGTTGCTTCAAGTTATTGGGAAGGACTGTCTTTTCATTACATGGAGCTGGGACAACTGAATACCACATAGAAAAAATGAATCTTACCCCTACCTCACACCATAGACAAAAACATCAATTCCAGATGAATCAGAGATTTAAATGTTGAAGATAAAACAAAATAGATTTACTTTCATGGTCTTGGGAAGGGCAAAGCCTGCTCTAAAAGAACATAAGCATTATCCTAAGGGGAAAAATGATAAACTGGATTATATTAAGAACTTTCAGTCATCACAAGATACCACTAAGAGAATGAACAGGTAAGGTATAGAAAGGCTTAACTACATACATAAATCTATCATAAACACATAAATCCAAAACACAAGGTATATCTAATACAGCCAGCCCTCCAGACCCACAGTTCTGCATCCACAGATTCAACCAACTGTGGATAGAAAATATTTGGAAAATAAATTAATGGAAAAAAATAAAAAATAACAATACAACAAAAAATACAAATAAAAACAATATACTATAACAACTGTTTACATACTATTTACATTGTATTAGCTGTTATCAGTAATCTAGAAATGATTTAAAGTATCCAAGAGGGTGTGGGTAGGTTATATGCAAACGCTACACCATTTTATATCAGGGACTCAAGTATCTGCAGATTTTGGTATCCTCAAGGGGTCTCGGAACCGATTCCCTACAGATACTAAGGGAAAACTATACATAAATCCACCATAAAATCATTTCCAGAATATATTTTTAAAATATTCTATAAATCAATAAGGAAAGGCAGATAACCAACAGAAAAACAAGCAAAAGTCTTGAACAGGCACTTCACAAAATAAGATATTCAAAGGGCCAAAAACATATGAAAAGGTGATCAATTCATAGTCATCAGGGGACTGAGAACTAAAACTATTAATACAATTAAAGCCCTATGTACGTGGCTACAGGGAAAGTGTTGAGAGGATGTCAAACACCTAGAATTCTTATATATTGCTGGTCAATGTGGACACTGTAGAAATCATTTGGAAATTGGCAGTATTTACTATAGGTGAATATATACAAACCCCCAGCCTATCAGAGCAGAAATGTATGCAGATGTCCACCCAAAAGACCTGTACAAGCATGTTATAGGGCACCACCTGTAATGGCCAAAAGTCAGAACCAACACGATGTCATCAAGAGAAGAATGGAGGAACGATGCCATATTTGCACCATGGACAGTCCACAGCAAGGAGAGTAAACAGCTCCTGATAGACTCACAGGAGCAAAATGCACCATCCTATGTTAAATAAAGGAAGTTAGACACTAAACAGCATACACTGCGTGAGTCTGTTTTTTTTTTTTTTAGATGGACTCTGACTCTGTTACCCAGGCTGGAGTGCAGTGGCGCAAACTCTGCTCACTGCAACCTCTGCCTACGACAACCTTCACCTCCCAGGTTCAAGAGATTCTCCTGCCGCAGCTACCCTAGTAGCTGGGATTACAGGCATGCGCTACCACATCTGGCTAATTTTTTTTTTTTTTTTTGTATTTTTGGTAGAGACCGGGTTTTGCCATATTGGCCAGGCCGCTCTTGAACTCTTGGCCTCAAGGAATCCACTTGTCTCGGCCTCCCAAAGTGCTGGGATTACAGATGTGAACCACTGTGCCCGGTCAGTCTTTTTTTTTTTTTTTAAGTTTGAAAACAGGCAACAGCCGTCGGGTGAGAGATCCCTTCCGGGGTTGGTGACTGAGGGCCTGCAGGGGCGCTTGGGCTGCTGGTAATGTTCTGTCTCTTGGTCCGAGTGCTGATAATACATATGTGTTCATTCTGTGAAAATCTCTCAAATTGCTTATTGATGGTGTATGTACTTTTCAGCATGTAAGCTATTCTTCAATAAAAAGTTTTCATTACTTGAAAAACAAGTGCAACAAAAATGCATCTTAAGTGTTTAAATAGTGTCATGAAATGTGAGCAGAATAGAGCCACCTTTCTACATCAGTATCATTGAATATAAAATGCAATTCCTAATAGAGTATTCTCATTAGATATTTGTTACCTACATTCCTTTCTAGATTTGTTATTTACATTTCACATATTCAGCTGAGCATGGTAGCTCACACCTGTAACCCCAGCACTTTGGGAGGCCAAGGTGGGTCTATCACCTGAGGTCAGGAGTTCGAGACCAGCCTGGGCAACATGGTGAAACACCATCTCTACTAAAAATACAAAAATTAGCCACGCGTGGTGTGCACATCTGCAATCCCAGCTACTTGAGAGACTGAGGCACAAGAATCACTTGAACCCAAGAGGCAGAGGTTGTAGTGAGTCAAGATTGCGCCACTGTACTACTCCAGCCTGGGCGACAGAGCCAGACTCTGTCTCAAAAAAGATGTGTTGAAGGAGCAGACGGATGAAATGCCACGGAAGGGAACCACGTTCAGAGAGATGCCGGCAGGAAGGGTCAGTCACAGGTGCTCTGGGGGCCAGGCAGAGGCTTGGTCTCTGCACCTCACCTGGGGAGCCAGCCAGGCCAAGTCCAACCTGGGCTGGGCACCTTCCTCCCCAAATTCCAGCCATTTCCCCATAGGCCCAGCATGGTGCTGGCCTCAGATGCTCCAGGGACAGGCCTGGGGAGAGGAGAACCTGCTCTTTCTGGGTTGTGAGGCAGCTTTTGGGAAATCAGTGAAGCTCTTTGTATAAGGTGCCGTCATGACCTGAGTTTTGTTCTGAACTTTACAGACCACATCCCACAAGTAAGTTGAAAAAAATTGTATCACAGAACCCTATCTGCCGTGGCAGAGCACCTGGGACAGGCCTTCCCCTCCTGCCAGACAGTACTAGAATAGTAGATAAAATACGCAGAGCATCAGAATGTGCGGGAAAAGACAGAAAAAAGAAAAGAAAAAATATGCGAAGCAACAGTTCCCAAAAATTGGACCACAGTCACAAGACTGCAATTCCTGATGAAAAAATTAATGAGGTGAGCCCTGTGACCACCCAGAGCTGTCTGCCCAGAGGCACTCCATGAACCACAGCACAAGGTGGGGCCCAGGTAGAACCACTGTCCAGAGCTGAGGAGATGGGTCAGAATCAGGGAAGGCCAGGGTGGCTGGAACTGCAGGTGCAGGAGAGACCTAGCAGGGAAAGTGCTCAGGGACCTCACAGGAGCCTCCATCTGTGGCTGAGTTCTAAGCTGTGCATGCACAGCCGAGACCCCATGAGGCAGGCAAAGATCAGCCAGGGGCTGCAGCCGGAACAGCTGCCAGAACTCACACAGGGTCAGGGGGTTCCCAAGTTCCGGCCAGTTCTGGGTGAATCTCCAGATTTTAGAGGAGTCCCCAAATGCAGCTTAACAAACTTCTGTATTTTTAAAGGAAGACAACAAAATTCAGCACTCGGTCAAGAAGTGCCAGACAAATGAATACTCAGAAAAATGTAACCCATAACCAGGAGAAAAATCAGTCAATAAAGGGACCCAGAAAGACAGAGATGACAGCATTGGCATCTAAGGGCTTTACATGTCTTATAAATATACAAACATTTTTGTTTTTTTTTTGTTTTGTTTTGTTTTGTTTTTGAGACAGAGTCTCACTCTGCCCCCAGGCTGGAGCGCAGTGGCACGATCTCAGCTCACTACAACCTCTGCCTCCTGAGTTCAAGAGATTCTCCTGCCTCAGCCTCCCGAGTAGCTGGGATTACAGGCATCTGCCACCATGCCCAGGTATTTTTACATTTTTATTAGACACAGGGTTTCACCATGTTGGCCGGGGTGGTCTGGAACTCCTGACCTCAGCTGATCTGCCCGCCTCAGCCTCCCAAAGTGCTGGGATTACAGGCATGAGCCACTGCACCCGGCCAACATTTTTGGGGTTTTAAAGGAAAGCGTGAAGAGAATCAGTAGAAAGAAGTGAAAAAAACAGAAGGAACTGCTAAAGATGAAAACACAGTCTCTGAGATGACAGGCTGATCGGCAGGAATTCCATCACAGGAAGGAATGAGCTGCATATCTGACGCCACAGTGACAGATCAGTGAACTGGAGGATAGAGCGAGAGAAACAATGAAATGGCAAGCATGCAGGGGACACAGAAGCCTGAACATGAAACGGCCTCCATGATCCGAAGGGAAAACCAGGTGGCCTAACATGTTTGCATAATTAGAGTCTCAAAAGTGGGAAGCAATGAAAAAAATACCTGAACCCCAACAAATCCCAAACACAGCAGACACAGAAAGACCAACCTGAGACTCATCATAATCAAATTGCTGAAAACCGACAATAAGGAGAAAGTCTTAAAAGCTTTCTGTTAGGTGGTCTGCCCAGAGGGGATCGCTTCCCATAGTCTATCTAGCCTGGGGGTAGGGGAAGGCTCTTCCTAAACTGCGTAAAACTGCACAGGTCCTGTCCCTGAGGAAAGCCGTTGAGCTCTCCCCACACTCAGGATCTACTTCTAGACCCTTTCCTTAAATCATTTTGGCCAATCCGATTTTCAATCCAATCTACATAATGCTTTCTTTCTGCAAACTTCATACATATTCTCCTGAGAGCAAATCTATTAACATTTTCAGACGATTTTGAAAGTCCTTAGGTTAAAAGTTCCAGAAATTTAAAATAATATTAATTATTTTAGTGAACTATTAAGATACACAGAAAAGTGCACAGATTGTGAGAATATGGCTTGGTGGAGTTTCGCAGGTGAACATCCTCCCAGACCAAGAAGCTGAGCAGGAGCAGCTCCCTGGAGCACCCAGGCAGCCCTCTCCGACACCCCCAAACACGCCAGGCAGCCCTCTCCGACACCCCCAAACACCCCAGGCAGCCCTCTCCGACGCCCCCAGACACCCCAGGCAGCCCTCTCCGACGCCCCCAGACACCCCAGGCAGCCCTCTCCGACGCCCCCAGACACCCCAGGCAGCCCTCTCCGACGCCCCCAGACACCCCAGGCAGCCCTCTCCGACGCCCCCAGACACCCCAGGCAGCCCTCTCCGACGCCCCCAGACACCCAGGCAGCCCTCTCCGACGCCCCCAGACACCCCAGGCAGCCCTCTCTGACGCCCCCAGGCAGCCCTCTCTGACGCCCCCAGACACCCCAGGCAGCCCTCTCTGACGCCCCCAGACACCCCAGGCAGCCCTCTCTGACGCGGCCTCCAGACCACCAAACAGGGTGGACACTGCTTCTCACGCCTAGGGTTGCATGAGAGGAGTTCTTGGTTTGTTTTATCTTTTCCCCAAGAATCTAACTAAGAAACTCCCTTGGTGCGGGAAGGGGTGGCACCTGCTTCCAAGTATGGCCTCTGGGGAGGGGATGCAGCCGCAGAGGCACCAAGGGCTTCTGTGGTCGCCCCAACCCTGAGTCAATTCTCAGGCACAGGCCCCCTGGCTAGCACACAACTCTGGAAGACAGGTAATGCAGTTAGTGGCTTTATAACCTTTGAATGTGTTTGCTTGAAAAAATAATTTCACGATATTAAAAATTAGTAATAAAAACTCTCCAAATATCTTGTAGAATTGGGAAGAAACAAGTACATCAGAAGGCATCCTGGCAGAAATCAAGTCTCCACACTTCCAAAACTGAAAATCTCCAGTCTGACTCCTGTTTACAAATGCTAATACGGTATTCCACACTCTATAAATTCACTGTGTGATTCTGAGCATCATTTTGAAGACCAAAAGCAAACCAAAAGAATGTGACATATTAAATCAAGTAAAGGGTTCTGGTTAAAACAACCGCTCCCACAATAGGGCATTACAAATTAACATTGTGTTTCTGCCATTTAGCAAACATTTTTGGAAAATGTGCAATTAGGCTGCACTGTTTTTCTGAGGAAGAAAATGTAAATTTATCAACTAATTCTATATAAGTACTGATGGTACTACTCTCAAGCTTTTCCCTTTCTCTTTCAAAATTGTTTAGAATACAAATTTTGGCATTTGCCAAAAATATCAACAATTATATTTTATATTTTAAAGAAGAATGCAGTTTAAAGTCCCCCAAGTTAATCCGGCAATTACAGTAACCCTCTACCATCAGGCAGCCATTTGTGACAGCTCCCCAGGCCTCAGTGCCTGTTCCCTAACAAGGACTGGCGAGATGAAGACACAAGACTAGGAGAGAGAAAGTGACTTGCCCCAAGAGATCGGCCTGTCAGCTGTGGAGCTGCAGGTGGAGCCGGAATCTTCGGCCATGGCCAGGTCTGAGCTCCGAAGGCCCGCGCGGCAGGTGAAGGCACTGGAAGAGCCTGGCAGGCGCGCAGAGCAGCCCAGGAGGAGGCGGCGGCTGTGGGTCCACCCCCCAACACCAGTCACACAGGAGTTTCTGCTTCTGTGCTGTTTCTACTCAGTTTGTGTGTGTGCTTTTTGAGAAGGTTTCACGACTAAAAGGAAAATCACTGAAAGCCACTGTCCCCGCCCAAGCCTCGCCCCGACGCTCTGGCTGATGTCTACTGAACACCCGATCATTCACTCAACAGACAGTTCTCGTGCCAGCCGCTGTGCCGGGTGCTGGGACAACTCTGACCTGCCACGTGGAGGTCACACCAGCTGGGGGGACAAAAGCACCAACACAGATGAATAATTAAAATGATGGAAGCTGCCCCTAGCACGGGCAGGAAATTGACAGTGGCCATCTCTCAGGATGGGGGCAGGTGGTCAGGATGGGAAGAGGGAAACCGCATGTGCCTGAGGCACCACTGGAGACCAGGGTGGGACGCAGGATGGTTGGGGGGACAGGGGCTCTGAGCTGGTGGAAGGGTCCAGTGCAGGGGCCGGGCAGATCACTGTTGCTGCTGTGGGGGCAACCGCCAGCGTTCAGGAGAAGGGAGCGGGAGGATGGCTGCAGAGACAGGGCCAAGACTGAGGTCTGCATGGAGGACGAGTAGGTGGCAGCTGAGTAGACAGAGTGGGGTCAGGGCAGAGTGGAGGCACAAGGCATGAGGAAGACATGGGGATGGGGGACCGGGACTGGTATGTGTCGGGGGTCCCCAGGGTGAGGCTGGCGAGAACGCAGTGTTTGTGAAGCAGCTGGAGCAGCAGGGTCATGTATGCGGGGTGTCATGTGGACCTGCCACTGTCCCCCAAAGCCAGAGCCGCACAGTTCCCCAGCTTTCCTGCTGGCACAGAGGAGGTGGGCGCTCTGGGAGCTCCCCGATAGTCTCCACGCCCCGACTTCAGAAGGTGAGGTGATCACAGCGGGAACATCCACCTCTGGAGGCTGCAGTGGGTGGGGGACCCTGGCAGGCCTCTTGGCACAGAGCCTGACCAACGGAGGAAGGCACAAGAACGGGCTTCTGTGAGGCCGTGGCGCCGGGTTCATGCAGAGCCAGACCAGGAGAGGTGAGAGGTTCCTTTTTCCAGGAGCAACCAAGCGTCTTCCTTTTCTCATTTCTTCACAACACCCCATCTCCCTCCAGCTCGACCTCACACTTCTTCTGAATAACTTCCCACAAGGCAGACCATTCCCCTGCTAAGCTTCTCTATAATGCTAGAATGTGCTTCCTTCTCTCCAGCTGGAATCTGCTCTCTGCCCCCACCCACAGCCCTGCTGTGCCCCTAGAGACCTGCTGTAACCCTTTTTCCCGAGGGCGCTCTTTGGCTATGAACGGGTGGCCACTATCAGCCCCTTTCTTCTGAAAAAGTGAAAAAACACATACTAACTTGACAAAGATTGCCAAAATAGCATAGTCCAACTTCCTTAAAACCAAGCCACAAAACTAAAACTCTCCAGCGGGAGCCTAAGCTATAAAAGCATGACACGTGCCACAGAATGAAACCGTGGCATGAACACAAACTCTCTCACTGGCATGGCTCGTTTAACACAAAATATTTCTAAGTGAGTGATTTATTAATCACCAAAACTAGACAGGATGACCAGGCAGAGACAGCCCAGCTGAGCAGGTTGCTCCCCAAGCCAACTCCTCAGTCCCTCCTCGGAACTCAGGGAGCATTTTTCCCATAGAAACACTGGGGTGCTGAGTTCCCAGGCCCACCTCAGTGCACTGAGTCTCCCACTGACCACGGCCTATAAAAAGATCTCTGTGTGGAAACACAGCCAGAGTTTCCCTGGGACCCCCAGGCTCCTGTCACTGCCGTGGAGGGCAGGGGGTGGGGGAGGGGGCCTCTTTCTGCCTGAGGCACCAGAACGGGCGGCAGGGACTGCAGGCGCTGAAGGGTCCAGGGCTGGAGCGGGGACTCTCCAGGACCATGGGGCTGGGCGTGTGGAGGCCCAGGGCTGGGGGGTGGGTGGGAGCCAGGGTGGAGGGGGCCTCTCAGCCAGGGCTTTCCCCCGCAGGCCTGAGTCTGGCCACCTCACTTGCAGTCTACTGTGAGCTGATGGATCTCCTCACTCTGCCTCGGTGCCCTACATGTAACAACGGCAGAAGGTGACACCGATCTAGAGCTCATGTGCACATTAAACAAGATAACTGGTTCTTTTTACTCTTATAAGCAAAGAAACTGAAGATGGAAAAATAACAAAAACACAAAAAGGAACTAAATAAACACAACCAGCCTGCCCACTGAGGTTCCTGAAATTCGGGGTGTGCTGATGACTGTCTCCTCCCTCCCGTCTCCTCCTCCCTCCTGTCTCCTCCTCTGTGACTGGGGCTCTCCAAGGAGGGACGGGCCTGTCCCAGCAGCCCCAGGGGCTGACATTGGGAAGAGAAGGAGGAGCAGGGGGTGGAAAGCCGCCTGTCCCAGCGGCCCCAGGGTCTGACATTGGGAAGAGAAGGAGGAGCAGGGGGTGGAAAGCCCTAGCGCCAGGGGATCTCCACGTGGCCAGGACACACTTCCTCAGAGGGACACATATAGCTAGTGCGGCGAGGAGCCAGGACACACTTCCTCAGAGGGACACATAGAGCCAGCGCGGCGAGGAGCTAGAGACTTCCCACCCTTGGGAGGTGCAGGTTTTTAAACAACTGTAAAATGGACACATAATACAACTCTGAGGTTCCTGCATCTATTGCTGACAGAAGCAATCTTTTGGAGGCAAATAAAACTTATTATATACGGTGAAACTAAACATATTAGGTAAATCTTTCATGTATAAATTGCCTGCAAGAAATGAATGTCTTCTGCCAAAAAGGAGAAGTGAGAACACGGCAGAAAGAGAAAGCGTGAACAGAATATTCAAAACACCGGTCACTTTATCCTGGATTTGGTTCCGGGTCCTGTTTCTTTTCATTAAGGAAGTTTATCCTCCCTCCATCTTGAGACTGATTAAATGACATGATTTTCATTGTACATAAAACAGGAAATAGAGTTCCTTTTATTCTACAAAATACATCTCAGCCACACGAGTGTCGGGATCCCTCTGGTCTCGGCTTCAGGTGCCAGTGCGTGTGTAACCCAAGATATGATCCTCCTCCCACACAGCGGCTGGCCCGCGACGGCTCTGAGCTCTGTCTGCCTACCTGGGGACAGCAGCCCTTTCAGGGGCTGACGACTGAGGCCAGCAGCTGCAGGACCACAGAAAGTGAGAGAACGACATTTGGTTTCTCTTTAATGCACAAATACGGTGGCACCTCAAACCCACCGGCCCCTGGGCAGCTTCTGTGGCACAGCCTGTGCCTCAGCCCATCCCTGGCCCACAGCGATGCCAGGCGCACCTATTCCAGCTCTCAGGGACAGAAGTGGGGACAAAAGCGTGAGGTGACGACGAAACCCGAGAGCCTGCGGACTGTCATGAGTGTTAGAAGGAAAGAGGAATATTTCGGAGGAACTCTCCTTACTTTGGAGAGGTTTTTTAAAATCATTGAACCAAAATGATAAGGATGACACCAGAGAACTCTTCGGTGAAATAAGACATTCCTGCCTACTTCCTTTTTAATCAGTCCATGAAAAGAATCCCTGTGCACAAAATTCTTTAAACACAGAAAGTAAGTTTTTGATTCCTCTTCATCCCACACTCTCAATTCATCTATTATACTTTTCCTGAGAAAATTCTGGGTCTCACCCAAATTTCCTGAATTGCTCAAATTCAGAAAGCACTTTGAAATCTTAACTTGCTGGTTTAAAAGCTGGTTATACAACAAGGGAAGAGCAAAAACACGTTTTAACTTGTCAGACACAGGCAGGCGGGTGGGTGCCCTCCTCAGACACACAGCGCTCTATCACACTGGTGTTCAGGGCCACGGCAGTTCTCTTAACAAACAGCTTCCAAAACACACGCCGAGGCCACCTGGGTGTCACAGAAAGCGCCCCCAAAATTAACTCACCTAGAACCCTCCCACAAGGAGACAGGGAAAGGCAAACAACCCGTCTTTCCTGAGGGCATCAAATGGCAAATACACTTTCACAATTTGAAAACTTTATGAAAAATAAAAAATATATACATCAGAAATTGTGACTTACCGCCATCAGACACAGTTGCAGACTGAAAGAAAAGAGAGAGAGACATGAGTTAATTAAGCCTCATGACAAAACTCCAGGAAACGAAAAGTCCATCTGAGGAACACAAGGGGCAGACTCTGGGAGGTTCTCAGAGGCACTCTCCAGGTGGAGGTGTCCCGGGAAAGCCAGACGGCCCGATGAGTCAGGAGTCACGGCTCCCACTCCGCCCAGACTAGGTGACACCCAACAAGGGGAAGTCATCCTTTTCATTTGAAAGGAACAGATCCCAACATGTCTGACATTATAGTCTTAGTAACAGCATCAATGAAACCAACTTCACAAACTTCAGTAGCGTCATGCCCTGTAAGTGACACACGCACTGGGGGTGGCCACCAACAGCCCGCTCAGTGCCCATGTGCCGTGACGCCACCCAGGGCCGCACACACAGGGGCAGCCACCAACAGCCCGCTCAGTGCCCGCGTGCCGTGACACCACCCAGGGCCACACTCGGGGGCAGCCACTAACAGTCCACTCAGTGCCCACGTGCCACAACGCCACCCAGGGCCACGCTCGCCGCCCCTCATGCTCTCCAGCATCACTGCCCTCCCACAGGGGTGGAACGGGGCCTAGAGAGGCGCAATGACCACTGGGGGTGGCAGCAGAGGAGTCAAGCCCAGAGCCAAGCACCGGATCTGGTGCCCGCCCACCATCAAGCAGTGCAAGAGCGGCCACCAGCAGGAGGGCTGGGGAGACGCCTCCGAGGAAGGGGCTTGGAACAGTGGAAGGGGCTGGAGGTGAGCAGGGTGGCTGGCTTAAAGGCACCAGGCACAAGAACAAACAAGTCAAGTTATGCAGGAGGGGTGGCAGGCGGTACCGGAAGGCCAGCGTGACCAGGAGGAGGCCGAGAGCTCGAGACAGTCAGCTGAGCCAGGAGGAAGCCGAAAAGAACAGGAAGCCACAGTAGCCCCAACGGGACCCTGATCAGGGCGACCTGGCGCTGCACTGGCAGGAGGGCCCAGGGCGCAGAGCCATCAGGCAGGTGCGGGACAAGCCCAGGACTCAGCCCAGGAGGGAGAGGAATCAGAAGGGGTGGGCTCACCAGGGGACACAGATGCCAGGAAGTGAGAGGGGCCGAGCAGAATGGAGCTCCAGAGGCTGGACAAACCAGTGTTTGATCTGATCCCCGGGCGGGCACTCTGCTGCTATCTAGGCAGGAACCCCTTCCTGCGGGGACCTCCCAGACGGCCTGGCAAGGACCCGCTTCTGTCCTCCTCTCTGCCAAGGCGAGGGCTGCCAGGGCCAGGGGAGCGAATGAGAAGGTGCTGCCGTGATGGGCAACCTGGTACCTCCTGGCCACTCCCGAGAAGTGGAGGTCACTGGGGCTTTAAGACCCCCCCACGCCAAAATCCAAACAAGTGAAGACCCAGAGGACCCTCCCAAGGGGGAGGGGACCAAGGAAAAGGAGCCAGGGCTTCCAGCTGCTGCCCCTACTGTGGCCCTCCACACGCGCTGTATGAGTTTTAACACGAGAGGCGCACCCACTGGAATTCTGCACATCCTGTCTGACCACCCCAAGCTCGGCACAGGGCCCCAGCCCTGCCTCCCGGCCTGCCAGCAACGGCAACCGTGCCCCGACGCAGCCTGGGCATCCGGGGCCCACTGCCACCCCTGGCCCGGCGACCTACACCAGCTACGCGCATCCTCCTCCCCCGCAGAGTCTGTCCTCTGGCACCCAAAGTAAGCCCCCTGACAGGCACTGTGTGAGACCACCTGGGGCAAGCTTCGGAGGGTCCTGCCACCCTGACCCACTTCCCAGTAGTGAAAACACACAGCAGTCTGCATCCACCTCTTCACTGTCCTCTCATTGGCCAGGAAGGGGAAAGAGCACACACCCCTCAAGCCAACATGTGGCCCTTGGCCCTCAGCCGCAGGGACTGGTTTTTATCAGAGGCTGTGGGGCAGCCACGTCACAGGTGCTGACATACACACTTTGGAAGGCTGTCATTCCTTCCATGCCCACAATAAATCATCCATGATCATGTTGCAATCTAAATAATATCACAGGCAGGCTGGGCACAGTGGCTCATGCCTGTAATCCCAGCACTTCGGGAGGCCGAGATGAGTGGATCACTTGAGGTCAGGAGTTCGAGACCAGCCTGGTCAACATGATGAAACCTCGTCTCTACTAAAATATAAAAATTAGCCCGGCATGGAGGCGGATGCCTATAATCCCAGCTACTTGGGAGGCTAAGGCAGGAGAATCGCTTGAACCCGGGAGGTGGAGGTTGCAATGAGCCAAGATAGTGCCGCTGCACTCCAGCCTGGGTGAGAGAGTGAGACTCTGTCTTAAAATAAATAAATAATATCACAGGCAAACTATACCTTTGAGATTATGAGAAGAAAATCCACAAGGCCATACACAAAATCAGAAATGCTGTCAATAAGATCTGAAAGATAAATCATAAAATGTAAACTTCATAAATATGAAGGAGGTGTTTCACTTCATGTCACGCTCATGAATAAAATTCAATTCTAGAATCTGGCAGGCCGAACAAAGTGCTCTAGAAAACCTCTACACACGCAGCATTTACATCCCCCAAATTAGCTGAAACTCGAGAACCAGGAGAGAGGAGTGTCCCAGAGGCCAAACAGACTGAAGGAGAAGGTGGCCAGGGAGCGCGTGATGCCCACCGAGAGGCCAAAGAAGGTGGGCATGGGCCATCGCCGCTCCTGTGATGGGCACAGGCTGGGGGCACGCAGGGCTAGACCAGAGCCTCTGGGAGGCTCCAAGACAGTGCATGGATGCAGGTAAAGTGTAGAGCTGTTTTAAAAGTAAACTTTACCTTTTCAAACAGTTTTAAATTTATGGAAAAATTTATTTTAAAGACAGTAGAAAGATACACATACTTTTTTTTTTTTTTGACAGTCTCGCTCTGTCACCTAGGATAGAGTACAGTGGCATAATCATGGCTCATTGCATCCTCAATCCTCCTGGGCTCGAGCAATCCTCCCATGTCAGCCTCCTAAGTAGCTGGGCTCCGGGGGGTTCACCAACATGCTCAGCTAATTTGTGTATTTTTTGTAGAGACGGGGTCTCACTACGTTGCCCAGGCTGGTCTTGAATTCCTGGCCTCAAGCAATCCTCCCACCTTGACCTCCCAAAGTGCTAGGATTACAGGTGTGAGCCTCCATGCCCCACCCAAACATGCTTTTTAATATACCGCTACTCCAAAAAGAGTAAAGGGAAATCCCTGAAAAGAGACGGGGAAGGAATAGAGGCGGAAGCAGTTAGAAAATGCCAATGCCACTAGGGCCGGGTAGCCCGCGGTGAGCCTCAGCCACAGCACGGTTGTCCCAACAACCTGAGATCCTCCATCCAGCTCGGCCATGGCCCTTGGGGAGTAGTGTTGTCCTAGGTGCAACACTCCTGGAAGCCACATATATTAATGCAAATCCTTCCAGAAAGAAAACAGCCCAACAGGGGCCCTTGGGAGTTCCAGATAGTGAGCCCACTTGAATATGAGTTCACTATGAAAAACCCAAGGAGAAGCCCAGCATGAGTGGGTATCAGCAGAGACAACAATGAGCAGAGTCTCAGACACGGGAACAATCAATGCCGAGTGTTGAATAAGTATCTGTGAAGCTGTAGAGAAACAAAGGCTGCAGCAGAACAAGAGCACAGTGCAGATCGGAAAAAGAACCATATGGAATGTCTGACAGTGAAAATACAATAGGTGAAGTTAAAGATTCAATAGGAAGGCTAAACAGAGATTAGGCAGTTGAAGAGGGAATTTGGGAACTAGAAGATGGAACTGAAAACAATCACACTGACCACAGTACAGAGGGATGGGCAGAGAAAATAAGGAGGAGTGAGAGAGAGCAGCAGAGAACTGAGGTGGTCTCCTCAGGATCTGAGATTCAGAAACGACTGTGGAGAACTCCTGAAGACCATCACCTACAAACGGTGCTGTGAGCAGGGCTAATGCAAGCCAGCAAGACTTTTCAGTGGATCCCATGATGTTGATCTCCCAAGGTGGTCACAGGAATCAAGACACCCACCACAGTGGCTCAGCACAGCATCCAGTCGGCACTCCGCACAGATTTACTAATCATCAGTGTCACTTCCAGGCCACGGCTGGGCTTGCCTGTGCTCAGGAGTGGAGCTGAGGAGGAGGCAGAGTGACTGAGGGCTTGTCTCAGCATCAGGAAGGGCAGGGAAGGAGAGGGCACCTTGCGGTTCCTTTCTTCATTTCAAAGAGGGACATTATATCTCTGACAAGAACTTTTAGAAGTTATGTCATCAATGCAAGTGGAAAAAATAATGCAAAATGATTTCACGGTATAATCACAAATATGTAAAATTTTCTTTAAAATGTAAGATCTGCGAAAATACACTCTTAAATACTGAAAAGATATAACCAGCCACAAAGGAACAATATCCAAAGCTAACAGCAGTCAACCCTTGAATGGTGAGGTTACGACTGTTTTTTGACAAATAAAACTTTGTGGTGTACAACGGGGTGCCGGGTGCTAGCAGGGAAGCCTCTGGCCTTCACATACAGGTGGCTGGACCTCAGTTTACACAGTGCACAGCTCTCTCACTCCCAGGTATACTCATTAAACAAAAACAGTAAGATTCATGGTAATTATAAATGATCTCTTTGCAAATTAAGTAATCTTGTCAGGAAAAGTCATCACCAATTTCTCTGAAAATATGAAAACTTGGAGGAGGACCACAGTTTGATGTCCAGGTAATATGGTTTGGTTGTGTCCCCACTGAAATCTCATCTTATAGTTCCAATAATCCCGTGTTGTGGGAGGGACCCAGTGGGAGGTAACTGAATCATGGGAACGGTTACCCTCATGCAGTTCTTGTGACCGTGAGCTCTCACAAGATCTGATGGTTTTATAAGGGGTTAGTCCCTCTTTTGCTCAGCACTTCTCTCTACTGCCACCATGTGAAGAAGGACGTGTTTCCTTTCCCTTCCGCCATGATTGTAAGTTCCCTGAGGCCTCCCTAGCCATGTGGAACTGTGAGTCAATTAAACCCATTTCCTTTATAAATTGCCCAGTCTCAGGTATTTCTTCATAGCAGCATGATAACAGACTAATACAGTAAATTGGTACCAGAAGTAGGGTGCTGCCATAAAGATACCTGAAAATGTACAAGTGACTTTGGAACTGGGTAACAGGCAGAGGTTGGAACTGTTTGGAGGGCTCAGAAGAAGACAGAAATATGTGTGAAAGTTTGAACTTCCTAGAGATCTGTTGAATGGCTTTGACCAAAATGCTGACAGTGATATAGACAACGAAGTCCAGGCTGAGGTGGTCTCAGACAGAGAAGAGGAACTTGTTGGGAAGTGGAGTAATGGTCACTCCTGCTATGCTTTAGCAAAGAGACTGATGGCACTTTGTCCCTGCCCGATATATCTGTGGAACTTTGAACTTGAGAGAGATGATTTAGGGTATCATGCAGAAGAAATTTCTAAGCAGCAAAGCGTTCAAGAGGAAGCAGAACATAAAAGTTTGAAAAATTTGCAGCCTGATGATGTGACAGAAAAGAAGAAAAAATTTTCTGGGGGGAAATTCAAGCCTGCTGCATAAATTTGCATAAGTAATAAGGAGCCAAATGTTAATCACTAAGAAAATGATGAAAATGTCTCCAGGGCACATCAGAGACCTTTGGGGCAGCCCCTCTCATCACAGCCCTGGAGGCCTAGGAGGGAAAAATTGTTTCCTGGGCTGGGCCCAAGGCCTCCCTGCTCTATGCAACCTCAGGACATGGTGCCCTGAATCCCAGCTGCTTCAGCTCCAGCCATGGATAAAACGGGCTAAAGTAGAGCTCAGGCCATTGCTTCAGAGAGTGAAAGCCTCAAGCCTTGGCAGCTTACATGTGGTATTGGGCAAAGAAGTCAAGAATTGAGGTTTGGGAACCTCTGCCTAGATTTCAGAGGATGTATGGAAATGCCTGGATGTCTAAGTAGAAGTTTGCAGCAGGGGTGGGGCCCTCATGCAGAACCTCTGCTAGAGCAGTGTGAAAGGGAAATGGGGGGTCAGAGTCCCCACACAGAGTCCCCACTGGGACGCTGCCTAGTGGAGCTGTGAGAAGAGGGCCACCCTCCTCCACACCTCAAAATGGTAGATCCACCAACAGCTTGCACCATGCACCTGGAAAAGCTGCAGACACTCAATGCCAGCCCGTGAAAGCAGCTGGGAGGGGAGGTGTACCCTGCAAAGCCAAAGAGGCAGAGATGCCCAAGGCCATGGGAGCCCACCTCTTGCATCAGCATGCCCTGGATGTGGGACATGGGAGTCAAGGGCGATCATTTTGGTTTAATGACTACCCTATTGCATTTTGGACTTGCATAGGGCCTGTAGCCCCTTTGTTATGGCCAATTTCTCCCATTTGGAATGGGGGTATATACCCAATGCCTGTACTCCCATTGTATCTTGGAAGTAACTAACTTGCTTTTGATTTTACAGGCTCATAGACAGAAGGGACTTGCCTTGTCTCAGATGAGACTTTGGACTTGGACTTTTGAGTTAATGCTAGAATGAGTTAAGACTTTGGGGGACTGTTGGAAGGGCATGATTGTGTTTCAAAATGTGAGGATATGAGATTTTGGAGGGGTCGGGGTGGAACAATGCAGTTTGGCAATGTCACTACCCAAACCTAATCTTGAATTGTAGTTCCCATAATCCCCATGTGTCATGGGAGGGACTCAGTGGGAGGTAATTGAATCATGGGGGCAGTTACCCCCTGGTGATAGTGAGTGAGTTCTCATGACAGCTGATGCTTTTATAAGGGGCTTTCCCCCTTTTGCTTGGCACTTCTCTCTCCTACTGCCATATGAAGAAGAACACGTTTGCTTCCCCTTCCACCATGATTGTAAGTTCCCTGAGGCCTCCCCAGCCACGTGAAACTGTGAGTCAATTAAACCCCTTTCCTTTAAAAATTACCCAGTCTCAAGTATTTCTTCATAGCAGCATGAGAACAGACTAATACAACAGGTAATATTAAATTTTTATTTAATGTATGCAATATGATATTTTAACATATGTATACACTGTAATATGATTATCACAATCAAGCGAATTAACATGTACCTCCACCACCTCACTTAGTTGCCTTTTTTGTGTGTGGTGAGAATCTATTCTCTTAGCAAATTAAGATTTACTCTCTTAGCAAATTTCAAGCATACAATAAATGCAGCATTATTAACTACAACCACCAAGCTGTACATCAGGTCTCTAGAACTTATTCATCTTATAAATGGAAGTTTGTATCCTGTGTCCAACATCTCTCCACCACTACCCCAGGCACTGGTAAGCACCAATCTACTCTCTGCGTCCATGAATTCAATGTTTTTAGAGTCCACATATAAGTGAAGCCACACATGTTTGGCTTCATGCATGCTGTTGCAAATGGCAGGAGTTCCTTTAAGGCAGAATATGCTATTCTCATTCTCTCTCTAAACACACACACACACACACACACACACACACACACACACCGCACATTTCCTTTATCCCTTAGGTTTTCATATCTTAGCTATTGTGATTAACACTTCCATGAACATGGGAGCACAACTATGAGAGACTGATTTTACTTCCCCTGGAGATATACCCAGGAGTGGATCATATGGTAGTTCCATATTTAATTTTTCAAGGACCCTCCATGCTGTTTTCCACAACGGCTGTACAATTTACATTCCCACCAACAGTGCAAGGGTTCCCTCTTCTCCTATCCTCACCCACACTTGTTATCTTTTGCTTTTCTGATAACAGCCATTCTATAGGCATGCAGTGACAGGTCACTGTTGTGACTGCATTTCTCTGGTGATGGGTGATGCTGAGACCTCTGCATATACCTGTTGGCCAACTGTAGAACTTCTTTGGAAAAATGTCTACTATGGCTCTTTGCCATTTTTCAATTGGGTTATTTGGTTTTTGCCACTGAGTTGTATGAGTTCCTTATGTATTTGGATATTAACCCCTTACTGGCTATACAGTTTGCAAATAGTTTCTCCCATTCACAGGTTTGTTTTTCATTTTGTTGGTTGTTTCCTTTGTTGTGCAGAAACTTTTTACTTCAATGTAATTCCACTTGTTTACTTTTAGTTTTGCTGCTTGTTCTTTTAGCGTCACGTCCAAAAAAAAATCATTGCCGAAACTGATGTCATGGAGCTTTCCCCCGTGTTTTCTCCTAGGAGTTTTTTTGGTTTCAGGTCTTAAGTGTCTTTAATCCATTTGTGAGCTGATGTTTTTGTATGGTGTGTGATGAGGATCCCATTTCTCCACATGACTTCAGGGGTAGCCATTCCCACATCTCCTGGCACGTGTGGACCACTGTAAACATGTTTATGAATTAAAGCACAGCATTCCTAATGTGTACTCTCATACACGGTACTATTTGTATTAATAACTTGTTTTCATTGGCCTATACTTCTTGGATTCTTCCCAAATTTCCATATATACACATTATACTTACAAAAAAAGTACAGCCACAAAAACAAAGCCACCCGTGGAAAAAGATCCCAGTAAGTCGGCATTTTTCGGTGCTTATAATTTAAACATATACCATAATTAAACAGCTCTAAAAATTTCTATAACACGCCTCCAGAATTGGAATTTACACTAAAGTAAATACATTTCTGTTTTAAAGAAACTGACAAAGTATTTTAAAATGTAACTTAAGTCTGCACAATCTCTGCTCCTCGGCGGGTCTCTTGAACATGGCGGCTCAGCTGACAAGGACTCAATTGCTCCTCTGCAGGAAGTCTGTCTGGGCCACACACATCCATGGGTATTTTATTTTGAAATTAATGTTTTGAAAGTTTTAAATTATTTATATGAATAGTGTCACATGAGGAATCTAACCTTTATTAAGGTTTATTCTGTTAGTAACACTAGACAAAAGGAATTATTAGAACATATAATTTCCAAATTCTATTGGTTTACAGTAATATACTGTAATATAAATTTTTCATTTTCAGCCACAGACAAAAGTTTTCTACCTTGAACATAAAAACTATTCAATCACCACATGATGTTCCTAAAAAAAGGGACCAAAGGCCTGCAAGTTGCTCAAATGCACTAGATGTTTTCAATACAAAGAGAAGAAATATAAATAAACGAATTAAGAATTTAATAATCAGCTGGGCATGGTGACTCATGCCTGTAATCCCAGAATTTAGGAGGCCTAGAAAGGAGGATCACTTGAGCTCAGGAGTTCGAGACCAGCCTGGGCAACATGGCGAGACACTGCCTCTACAAAAAATACAAAAATTAGCTGGGTGTGGTGGTGTGCGCCTATAGCCCCAGCTACTTAGGGGGCTGAGGCAGGAGGATCGCTTGAGCCCCCTAAGTAGCTGGGACTCTGATGGCTCCTGCACAGAGGGACCCAGTCTCTTCCTGCTGGAAGAAAGTCAAGCCTGCAGTGAGCTGTGATCACACCACTGCACTCCAGCCTGGGTGGCAGAGTGAGACCCTGCCTCAAAAAAAAAAAAAAAAAAAAAGAATTTAACAATCCAATTTGTACCTAATATATGCTTTATCTTTTAAAACTTCATCCTTTACAATTCAAGGCAATCTCTTGCTGGACTAAATGCAGAAGAGCACAGCATCCAAGCCAGAGGCTGAGGCCTCGGAAAGGTGCATCTGGGAGGGTCTCTGAGGCAGGCAGGGCTGAGTGCAGCACAGAGCGAGTGTTCAGGAGAGGATGCCCTGGCTTAGTGGCTCACTGTACTCCCACATGCTGGGCTGCTCTCTGCTCCACTGGCACAGAGGTCTTCAGACCCAGCCATGACCCTCCAAGGGACCGGCAAATCAATTCGGAGTCTGTGAGCAGCATTTTTTAAAAATGAAATGGGATGAAACAGAACAACACGGAAGGGAAGCATGTGGCATGTCTCCAGGCCCGTGCTGTCCGTGAACCCCACTTCTGAGCTGCAAGTCCGTGTGTGGACACAGTGCACGTGCATGCCTGTGAGCAGGGTCTTGAAGGGCACGTGTCTCCCCCAAGGGTGGCAGCACAAGGACTTCGATGGCCCCTGCACAGAGGGACCGAGTCCCCTCCTGCTCCATCTCCCTCTCCACTCCTCAGCATGGTGCCCTCCTCACTGCAGCCCAGCTCCCACGTGCAACCTCGCCTGGCAGCACAGCCACCATAGCCTGCGGGGAGGGCAGCACACCTGGGGCTGAGGCACAGACCTGTGCTTCTCCCTTTGAAGTGTGTGTGTGTGTGTGTGTGTGTGTGTGTGTGTGTGTGTGTGTTCCAAGGAGCTTTTCAACCTTGAATAAAATCAGAAGGAACTGAACCAGGGCAAAAACCAAAATGACAGCATCTTTCAAAGCAGCAGCAGCTAATATTCATTTCATATCCTTGGCAAAGCCTAAGATAATATGTTCTGACAACTTTTGAGCCCAAAGTAGTGCCCTCCTGGGGCAGCAGTAGGGGCCATCTGACTTTGGGATGCTCCTCCTTGTCACACCATAACCCTCTGTTGGGACAAACACCACACAGGCCTTTGCCCTCCTCAGCTCGCCCAGTCTCAGAAGCCAAAGGTCCTGATAGCACGCAGACAGGTGGCAGGCTGCCAGGCATCCAGGCCGACATTCGTGACTCAGGTTTCCAATGTGTCAGTGCCAACCCCCCACAAGGAAGGATGAGTGTAAAAGTCGGCTGTGCCGAGAGGCTCTGGACAGGGACTGGCGCTAACACAGCTCGTCACCAGGAGCCCATCCCGGGCTGGAGATGGGGCTGGAAATGAGGCTGGAGATGAGGCTGGAGATGGGGCTGGAGTTCACGCCCAGGGAAACGTTTCCTCATATGAACTAAGACTCAGCGACTGTCTCAAAATGACCTCCCGTGCAGCTAAGCCCTGGTCTCTGAGCCTCCTGTCTCCCTCAGTCTGGCCCCTGAGCTCCGACTCCTCCTGGCAGCCCCCTTGGCGGTCTCTGGCATACCCATGGGTTGGTTATGGGGTTATGAACTGCTCTGCCCACAGGGACAGGCGGCGCATGGCAAACGCAAGCTGAGAACGCTCCCACCCACTTGGCAAAGCATCTGCTGAGCCCCCATGACGTGGCGAGCCATCCTGAGATGCTGGATGTACAAAACAAACACGCAAACCCCAAACTGGCAGCCCCGCTCTGCAGAGCCCAGGCCAAGGCAGAAAGCATGGGGCACAGAGCAGGGGCAGCTAGGATGGCGCTGCTCACTCTGGCAGGTGCACGGACGGGGCAGGGCAGGGGCAGCTGGAGGCTCCGCGGTGCTCCAGGCAAGAGATGGGGACGAGGACAGGCTGCAGCAATGGGGGTGAGAAAGTGTAAACTCAGGGATTTTGAAGGCCGAGCCCAGGAGCTTGCTGACGTGGAGTATTAGTGAGTGTGGGCTCAAGCAGAAGGGACAGGGCCATCCCTTCCTGAGATGTGGCAGACTGAGGGAGGGGTACACGGGAGGTGAAGGGAGAATCCAAGTCTTGTTTGGAACTTAAGTCTGAGGGGCCTCCTGGATGTCCGAGGAGAGACGGTGAGAAGATGTGGACCTGTCACTGAGGCTGGGGCCCAGGGCAGAAGTGTTTGCTGCAGGGGCAGGCTGGGAGGGCAGCAGGCGAGGGACAAATCGAGCCTGTCGTGGAAGGTGGTAGGGGAAGGAGACCGGGCCCCGCCCAGCCCAGGCCTCCCCCAACCACTGATAGAGGTGAAAAGCCAGTGGAGTTGGAGGGGAGGAGGGGAATCCGGAGGGTGCTGCTGCAGAAGCCCAAGGCAAGGTGGCCCAGCACCCGGAGCGCAGCAGCTCCTACTGCCTGCGGAGGGCCAGGGTCCCTGCATCATGCGTAGGATGGCAAGCGTTGCAAGGAACCTTGACCAGCCTCCACATCCGCCCAACGGAGACAGGGATGCCTGCGTTCACAGAGCTGCGTGGGACGTGGTAGGAGAAGGTGCTGAGTGCTCAAGGGCCTCACCACGCGGGCTCACCGCCTTCCTCCTCAGGACCCAGGGGAAAGGGCTGGGGGTTTTTGGCCTGAGAAGGATACACCTCTGACTACGTCACATGGACGGACAGCTTACAGCATAAGGTGTCCAATTTCTTAATGAAAAGAAG
Organism: Nomascus leucogenys; assembly: GCF_006542625.1. Classification (NCBI taxonomy): domain Eukaryota; kingdom Metazoa; phylum Chordata; class Mammalia; order Primates; family Hylobatidae; genus Nomascus; species Nomascus leucogenys. The sequence continues at coordinate 80,386,755 of NC_044400.1, forward strand.
GGGGAAGAGGTGAAAATAGAAATTTATTAAAATAGTTTTTCTCAAATATACTTGGATCTTTCCTTATATAGATGACAAGACCCAGAGCGTCAGAAAATGAGAGAAGAATCTGCAACCAGCACGTGAAGTGGGATGCGCTGATGCTCGCCAGCACAGACTCCAGGCCCTCCTGCACCAGGCTCAGGGCAACAGAGTTCTGGGGCGAAAGGTAAGCTGACGGACACAGCAGGACACAGGCAGGCAGAGGCCAGGCACACGGCCACAGCACACAGGGTGTGCATGCCCTGCAATCCCAGCACCAGTCAGCACTGCGCTTCAGGGTCCCGAAGGAGCGTGGGCACACAAGGGCCATTTGGGAGACGCGGTCAGTGACACTGATGAGAGAGACTGGGTTAATCCAGGCTGGAAAAGAGACATGGTAAAATGCAAAAACCTTCCCTGATGGCCCACGAAGCTCATGCTACAGAGACTCAGAAATGACCCAGCAGAGGTGTCCACAGACACGTCAGCCCCAGGTATGCCCCCGAAACCCTCTTGTGTCCTGCAGCGGCCATCAGCCATGCCCCACTGCCACCAGCCTCAGCCCCTAACACCACCTGGTCCTGCAGGGGCTGGGACTCTCTGTCGGAGGACCCTGGAGCCTGGCCCAGCCTGCCCGCCCGTGGCAGACTCGCGAGGGAAGAGCGAAGCTTCTGGTCAAATGGCATGGGGGCCCAAAGGCTGCAGCCAGTCACTGCTGCGTGTCGCCAGTGGCCACCGCCTCCTCTTGACCACACTCCGTCTTCCTCATTATCCTTTCACTTCCCCAGGCTCCGACAAGGGTCCTGCCCTCTTCCCTGCATGAGCGTCTGTCTGCCTCGAGCCTCACTGCCAGGTCTCATCGCATCCTCTGCGTGACCACAGCCACACCAGGCCACAGACTGCACCAGCTCCCACACCTCCTCCCTCCTGCCCTTCCTCAGCGACCATGGCCTCCACACTGCCTACAAGAGAATATTCCACGTTTTTAAACAGTGCAACCCTTTTTAAAGATTTTTAAAATATTAAACGGAACATCAATGCCTGAAGGGGAGAGAAGCCCTGTGGTCTCTAGGAAGTTCTTTCTGTCACACTCTGGCAGCCTGAAGACAACCCCGTGCTGAGAGAAACGAAGACAAATCTACACCACACCTCATGTGCTCCCAAGTCTCTAAAGGGCTTTGCCTTGAGAAACAAAGTTTCTGCTGAGTGTCTGACACTGCAGAACTTCTTTTCATGAAGGAAGGAAAGGACACCCTGAGACGTCACAAAACCACACCCTGATGGCCGCTGCCACCTCCATGCCGGCCACACAGGGCACACCTGGGGGGGGCAGCGTGGATGCGCCCGAGGAGGCCTCTGACAGCTGAGGACTAAAGTCAAACCCCCAGCTCGAGTACAGGAGGAACATCGGGGAAGCCAACAGCTCGGGCGTCTCCACGACAACTGTCATGCTCGTCCAGCCATGCGCCAGCAGGGCCTTCACCTGGGCACTCACTTGCAGTGGGGACTTGTTCCCACGACTTACAGGAGAGGTGGAACTGCCCCGGAAAGTCCCACCCAGGACCCTGTGACAGCCACAGGCTGACTGAACGGCTGCTGCCTGCCAGGGAGGCTCAAGCTGGGCTGCCCAGGGCTGCAGCAGCCCCCCAGCCCAGAGCGGCCACCCCACAGCAGGGCACCCTGGGAGGGGTGCGCAGACAGACCGCAAGGGCTCTCTTCCTCCAGGCAATTCCTATTTCTTTGAGGCTGGGATCTCGGTGCCATCTCTCAGCATCTAACTAGCGTCAGAGCCTGCAACACCTGACGCCACATGGTTTATGAAACAGGATGAGGTGCCCCGATTAGGTGACGGGCACGGGCATCTTCCCGGCCTGCCAAAGCCAGGGAACCAGGGATCGACTGATCTGGCCAGCCAGAGCCTCCATTCTCTCCAAGTGGAAATCCCAGCAGCTCCCCCGCCTGCTCTTTGAATGGAGTCGGGCAACAGCTCCTAGAAAGGCGGGGGCGTCCTCCCCCTCAAGATGAGGGGAGCTGGAGACGCACGGAACTCCAAAAGAGTGCTGCTGCAGACACGGACGGCGGAACCCCAGCATTCCCTGACCCTCCCATCTTTTAGAACAACTACCTGAGGCTCAGAAGGAGAAGCAATTCTGCCGACCCCAGAGGCTTTCCAGACCCTTGTCTGCTGGCCAGAGCCCAGCCAGGCAGAGCTGTAGCAGAGACGCCCACCCACCCGCTGTGCCTCTGACTGTGAGAGGGGGAGCTGCTCACTTCTGATGCCTGACGACCACATCAGCCAGATTCCAATACACTCGCGTGAACAACTTATCTGCCAGTGTAAGCATTTGCAAGAGCTTCAAAAGGAAGTCCAAATCATGTCAACAGACACTTACAGAGGCAGGTTTTTAATTACTTTACTCGGAATAAAAAACAAAATTTTCTACAACTTGCCTGGATATACACTGAGATGAAAGTGCTGCCTACACATAAGTACAAACGGCTGATTAAGTGGCCCATTAAACCCATGACAGCTCCAAAATTCACTTTCCGATGCAGGATATGAAACAGAGGTTACAGGAACACATTCCTCCTGCACCAAGACAGCCAGAGGCGGCCCGCAGCAGGCATGCCCCAAAGAAGACCAGAGCTGCTCCTCCAGCCTCGCGCAGCTTCACCTTCCGAGCGGCTTTCCAAACGCACAGAAAGCCGGTTGATTTCATCAGGCTCATGCTGGCCCTGCCCAGCGGACCCATGTCTATTTCCCACTTAAAAGGAAAGACGCAGCTCATTTTCCTGTTCCCAACCCCTCCATGCCCCTCATCTCTAAACTAGTAGTTTCTCCTTCGGTTCTCTACAGAAGACTTTAATTAGGTATTAGAAAAACATTAAGATTATACAATTCCCAGAAAAGAATGAATTCAAAATCAGTGCCCAGTAATTACTAAGACTTCTGTACATAATTTAAATTTATTTTTATCTTTGCATCAACACAGCCATAAAAGGAAAACAGAAATTATTTTTATTTCATCTCAAATCTTTTAAAAAGCCATTTTAGAGTAACTTCAACTTCCTAAGCTCATATAGTAATCACCAATATGATCTCCAGCAGCTACCTATATGCACATTAGCCAAATCAACTCATTACATTTAGAAATGTTAAGCTACCATCATTTAAAGAGCCTAAGATTTTAATATATTTATCTAGCCTAAAATTAATATTTCAACAAAATCAATTCACTCACATCTTTCAGATCTATGAGAATTACCATGATAAAGGAAAGAAAAACATCTGATGCTTTCTGTAAGTTCTGACTTCAAACCTGGCAGCTTGGGCTCCCGAGGGGTTGAGGCCGGCGGCCGGGTGTGTCCGGCCCGGGACGTGCTGCGGTCCCAGAGCCTCGGCTGAGCCTCCGTGGCACTCGCTTTGAGCTGTGGTGCAGACACACGAAAAACATTTCCAAAGCTTATCCTTACAAGCATTCGCAAGTCCCACGGCTGCCACTCGCTAAAACAGGATACCCAGGGTGCCACGCTTTCTTACCACTGATTAAATGAAAAGAAAAAGCCGGAACAACTTACCTGCTGGTCATTAGAAACGTGTGTTTCGTTTGACAACTCTTTCCCCAAATTCATTGTAAGGCACCGAGCCACACTAGGCACCCGGGTCTAAGACACACCATTCAACACCGCAGCTTGTGCATGCTAGAAAAGTTTAAAGGCATTTCCGATGAAGTTCCCTCTCGCTCCCTTCGTAACCCATGGCAACAGGACACTGCAGGAAGCTGTGGCTTGCCAGGGTTTCAGACTCTATCTCAATTGTCTCATCCAAAGAAAGAAACGCCGTTTACATAAATCACGCTGTGAGATCATTTTTAAACTATTTCCTCTACCAAATCAGAAGAATAAAACTTCGGCTGATAGGGGTAATTTCTCAGTCAGTAAAACAGCTGCAGAGAATTTGTTTTTTTTAGCATCGTGGTGCAGTTCACAACCTTAATTACAGTTGCCAATGATTCTATTCTAAGCCTCCACATGCACCAGCTTACTGGGTGGCAGCCAGCGGGATCTGGCATACGCCTAAAGCCCCCTCAGTGCTATCTGTATTCCGTGATCTGCTCTACCCACCCTCCAAATATATGAAACAATCAGAAAGCGAGTGAACCATGATGGATCCTGGCTCTAAAAAGGAAGGAGGAAAGAAAAAAGAAAACGATTTGTAAAGCCTAGGGATCACTGCAAAATCATCTGTTAATTTTCTAGAGATTTAGGGGTAAACTGCTCGTCCCAAAGTGCTTCCCTGCTGTCAAAATCATGCAGCATGGGCCATCTAGGGTCTCGTCCTAACGGGCTCTAGGAATCCTAACCCTGAAATGTTAGGTTGGGGGAAGCTTCGCCATTAGACCTGGGGAAGCTTCTTGCCCAGGAACTGCAAACTCAATGTCCACAGGGCCACCAGGCTAGGTCCACGGCTCTGGGGTCTGGGGTCGGGCTGCCAGCTGGGAAGGCACTGTGCCAGCTCTGCCTCTGCCTTTCTGTGGAGGGACATGAGCATTCCCCACACGAGAGTGCTCAGTGAGCAGAACCCAGTGAGCACTGGACACACGCTGCATTTCAGAAATGCACAATGGCTGCTTGCAGAATGCGCAGCAGCTCACGCTTCCTTAGAAGGCTTTTCTCAGGAGCTGTGCACGTACCGAAAATGTGGGGGAATCTGCAGGAGCAGGGAGGCAGACGCCCAGCCACACCCCCAGCAAGCGGAGGAATCACCCCAAGGCAGCCACACCTCCCTCTGCACAGCTGCTCCTCGCTGAAAGGAGCACCACCTCCGCTTCTGTCACCAGCCCAGGAAGGGGCTCCCGCCCAAGCTACTGGGACCCCTGGTCAGCCCCATAGGTCTGGAGTGGCCTCAGAAGCCCTGTTCCTCGATAGGGCCTCACCTCTAACTACCATGGCCCCACCCACTTCCCCTGGGCTCCGGGCCAGAGGGTCTACATGAGGTACAATAGGCATGGCAGGCAGTGTGACAGAAGGCGGAGCACGTATAGACCAGGCCCCCAGACCACATCACCATTCCTGGGCTAAGCCACATCTCTCAGACAAAACCAGCATCCTCGTCCCCTGCCCTCCCGTCAGCACCCACCCCACCACACACACACAGGCATCCCCCACACACACACAGGTACCCCCCCACACACACACATGCACCCCCCACACACGTACCCCCCACACACACAGGCACCCACACACACACAGGCACCCACACACACACAGGCACCCACACACACAGGCACCCACACACAGGCACGCACACACACAGGCGCGCACGCGCACACACACACACAGGCACACACATACACAGGCACCCCACACACACAGGCACCCCACACACACAGGCACCCACCCATGCACATCCACACAGGCACACCTTTAGAGAAAGCAATCTGAAGGTTCTGGAACAACAGCAAGGGGTTCTGGGGTGGCTGGGTGAGCCCCTGACGCTGACCTGCCCGTTACCCTCATTGGCTTCTGAGAGGCCTGCACTACTGACAGTTTACAGAGCTTTGAAGGAGACAGTGGTCTCCAGGTGGGAGCAGAGGACAACAGCATCCCGGCCCCCCAGGGCCCCCAGACCCTGGGGACAGCCACCAGCGCCCGAGAACTGAAGGCAGCTTGGGCATGCGTGGGGCCTTCTGCTGAGGGGTTATCACCTAAGTGCTGAACTGATTTCACCTCAATTCTTTCAGACAGAAACATCTTCATCCCAGTGTGTTCCCTCGAGGACCGAAAGGAAGAAACACGATTTCACGTTGTCGACGTGGTTTATTCCGCAGAGCCCACAAAGCAGCCCAGGCCACTAGGGGTCCGCGTGTGGCTATCCAGTCACTAACAACAGGGCCTCCGGGTTCTCCTGTCTCTCTCTAGGCTCCCCCCATCTCCTGTTTTGTGGGAGCCTGTCCTTTTCTGCAGCTGCTAACCTCCCCTGACTAGCCAGTAACTCCCCTCTGCAGATGGGTGAGGAAGGGGATGGGGCAGGCCCAGGACACGCCTGGGAGACCCCCTGTGACCGCCTGAGGGCCCCAGCAGCAAGTGCCCTGGGGAGATGGGGTGAGCGCCCTGCCACATGGTCAGAGGTCCAGGAGCTGCTGACAGCCACACCCCCAGAAGATTCTGGGCCCCAGCCCATCTCCCCTGCTTCGTGCTCCACCTCCCTTGTTTGGATGGATGTGTTTACTCAGTGCCTGGTGGCAGTCGGGTTCAGACCCCGGGCCCGGGAAGCCCAGCACAGCACTTCACAAACACATGCATGGCCAGTCTGGGCGCAGGAAGAAAGCACCGCAAGGCAGGAGCATCCGACCATGCGCTGCACAGGCACCGCCTCACCAGGATGGGGCGTGAAGAGAAAGTGGGCAGAGTGCTAGCTCGGAAAGGGCGAGCCGTTCTCAGCCCTCCAACGCAGGCCCGCCGCGGATCCCAGAGAAGGTGAAGCCCCCGTGTGGTGAGCTCGGCAAGTGGGCATGTGAGCCAGGAGGTAGCTGTGGTGCAGCGGGGGCTCAGGCCTGCATCTCACCGCCCAGCTGGACAACAGGACATGCTTCCTGAGTACCCAGAGGGAGCCCCTCACCTCCCCAGTGGTCTGTCCGGAGCTGGAAACCCAGGGTGAGCAGGCGGGCAGGGCTAGGTTGGAGGAGTTCGCAGATGGGAGCTCTGGGTCCAGCCAGGGCAGCACGGATGATGGGGGTGGCAGGGCAGAGGGCATTCTGGGCGGGGAGGAGCTGAGCCGGGCAGAGGTGAGGACCCATGTGGGCTATGTCCTGGGGCCAGGAGAGGCCTGGCTAGCTGGAAAGTTCCAGTGAAGGCAGAGGCCTGTGGGTGACCCAGGTCTCCAGGACCTGCCAAAGAGCTCCTCCTTGACTCTGGGCCTCCTTTCAGGCTCACCTGCCTCCCAGGCCCCTCTCACCAGTTCCCGCCCCACCCACACCAGTCTCTGCTGGAGGACACATCCCGTGATGCCCCAGCCTAACCAGGGCCTCCTGAGCTTTCCGGCCATTCCTGGGGCACAGCTCGACCTTGAGGGAACAGAAGCACTCTCTCCTGAAGGTTTCTGAACAGCAGAAAGGAGATGAGCGCAGAATATCCAAGCAACGGGACAGCCCTGGTGGACCCTGGCCACGAGCCCTGCTGCCTCCTTCATGGGGCCAGACCACCTCACTCTCAGCTAGGAGGGCATGGGAGGCAGAGAGGCAGGAACTGGAGGAGCGCCTCTGCTGACTGTCCCTGGGAGACACCTGCAGAGCTCACAGATGTGAGCACAGGCCCGGATTCTCTCCCTGCTCTTAACCCTGGAGGCCTCTGGTGGCCAAGCCAAAGGCCCGGGTGTGGCTCCTCTATGGGCAGGGCCCTCAAATCTCCCCCAGCTGGGCTATCCCATCCTCCTGCCCTCCACCCCTGACCCTGCATAACCAACTAGACAGCTGGCCGCCATATGCCAGTCTGACACTTTGCAGTCTGCCCAGCACCCGCCCCAGCCCTGCGCCTAACCCCTAACCCCTAACCCCTAACAGTCTGGCGGTCCTGCCTGCCTCCCTTCCTTCCCCATCGCCCTTCTCGGGTGGGTCATGGTGCTGCCCAGGCCAGCACCCCCGGGATGAGGTCCCACCCCTGCCTGGCCTGCAGCTGCTCTCAGCCGTCTCCACCTCGAGCACGCCCCATGCAACTGTGCCCCATGCAGCCCATCCAGGACCAGCTCCACAAGGCAGGGAGGCGTCAACACTGAGCATGTTCCCCACTGCCTCCCCAGAGCCAAAATAATGTCAGGCACATAGCAGGTGTTCAACAAACATTCACTCAATGAGAAGGCCCTGAAGCACTGAAGAATCCTATTACATGTCCGGAGTTCACAGGATCTTAAGGACAGTTCGGAAAATTTCCCTTATAATGGGTTTAAAAAGCAGACTGGTGTGTGAAAGACCAAGACAAGCAAAGATTTCTAAGTTAAATTCTGAAAATAGCAAAGTCGCAAACCTAAGAGACAGGGTAAAAGGAGCTTATTCTGAAAGGCCTGTGAGGATCTCATTCCTACACGATGTGACGTGCAGCATGTCACCCCAGAGGTGAGCGGGAGGCCAGGAAGAAGCCAACGTTATCAACCCAACAGCCAAGAAGGCCGCGTCCGCCTCGCACCAAGGCTTACGTCGGACCCGGGGCTCCGTCGGTTTTTGCTGGGATTTACAGCTCTGGATGGGCAAGATCACAGTACAGGCCTCAAGATGGAATCAAGGCAACTCACTGGGGACAGACGCAAAAGCTCCTGCCACCTCCCTCCCTCCCTCCTCCCTCCTCTCACCTGTCTCCCTCCTCCCTCCAGACTCCCTGTAAAGGGCCAAGAGTAGGGACTGCCCGCTGTGCAGGCGACCCCACGCACTCGACCCCACTCTGCTGCTATAGCATGAAAACAGCAGACGGACCTGCAGCCCAGGGAGACTCTATTTACGAGAACAGGCAGCGGGTCTGGCCGGGGACTGCGGTCTGCCATCCCTGGCCCTGAACATCCCCTCTCTGCCCAGTCCCTGAGTCCAGGTCTCTCCCAGGCTCCTGGCTCCAACAGCTCGTGGGGAACCTGCAAACCGCCGTCACCTCATCCTCCTGTCACCCAGGATGCCCCTTCTGCTCCCCTGGAAAGGTGCAGCTTCCGCCCTGGGTGCAGGAGGCTCCATCCAGTGACCACCTGGATTCTGCCTGCCTTGTGTAGAGTACGCCCCTCTGGGTCCCACACCGTGCCTAGCCTCCTCTCGCCATGGGGAGGGTCCTTCCAAGCAGAGGCGCCAAGCCTCCTCCTGCAGCAGCCAGGCCCTGGCTCTCCCAGGCAGCGCCCGCCGAGTCAGGTGATGGGAAATCAGCCAAGGCCCCCAAATTCTCCAAGCCACACACAGGGCAGTCGCCCTCTCCTTCAGCTCCCGGCAATAAATTTACCCAAAGCTTCTGTCACACTTAGAATATCTAAGTCCAGGTGTCAGCCCAGCTCTCCCTCCCTCTGTCCCTGGGACACCCAGCTGCCCCAGGCCCTGGGCCGTGTCCCAACACCTGCCCTGGCTCCCTCCGAGCGTCGGGCACTCCCCACATCACCAGGCCTCGTTTCCGGGGGCCACGAGCCCCTGGACAGTCTCTTGCTGCTGCTGTTTGTTCAACTCTCCCAAGTAGAGGGCAAGCTCCCAAGGGCAGGACGTTGCCTGGCCCAGCCCTGCTGAACCGCAGCTCAGGAGCAGTGCGGGCCGACCTCCGTGGGGACACCTGCTGGAGCAGGTTCTGAGGATACACCCGCCCTGCCAGGGCCCCGGGGTGAGAGGAGCCCAGTGCCAGGAAGCTCAGCACAGGCTGCAGGGGCTGCCCTCAGACACGGAGGCCCCAAGTCACAGTTACGGCAGATGGACGCCACGAGCCCAGGAGCCCCGACGTGCAGCCAGTGATGCGGTGCTAGTGTCGGATGGTGACATCCAAGCCAGAACTCAAGAGATGACAAGGCCATCCCCAGGGCTTACACAGTAACCCTTACAAACAGTTACATGATTCATGTAAGATAAATCCTGCTTATTTTCCTGGTGAATAGAGAAAAGCACAAACATGAATAAAATACAGTTCCTGGCCATCTCAAGACACGTGCAGAATTGGAGAGGGAAGCGTTTGAAACCACAGACGATGTGACCGAGCAGAGTCCCCGACTCCCAGGTGCCCGGCCTCTCCGGCAGCATGTCAGCAAGCCTGGGGGCCTGTGCCCTCCCCACCGCAGCACTGCACTGCCCTTCCCCAGCTTCCCCCCACCCACTCCGCAAGTACCTCCCAGCCCTCCAGGCCACTCTCAGCTTTCTAGTACCAAGCTTCCTTCCAGTCCCTAACCCCTGGGTCCCAGGGGTTCTGTCTGCCTCCCTTCACTCTGGTGACCCCACTCCCTCCCAGCTGTAGTTGGGAACCACTGTTGGTCTTTGGGCTGTTCCCGCCAAGCCTGCCCCAAACCAGGAGGGCCAGCAGGTCCACACGCTGCCGCCTCACTCCCGCATGGAGCCCTGCAGTGAACACCGGGTGAGCGGGACGCGGCGTCCATCTCCACAGCAGGCAGTGCTGTGGTTTCCCAAGCAGATTCTCCTACACGCGGAACCCGCACACCCCTGTCCGTCTCGCCTCTTGCCGCTGCACTTCCCCCCACCGCCAGCAAGCAGCAGTTCAGGCCCCGCAGCTCCTTACTGGGAGTCAACTGACTACAAGACTTGGGGTCTCTCAGGAAGGCTGGAACCCAAAACGAAAGTCACAGAAACAGAACATGAGCCAAGCTTAAACAGGATTTTCAAAAATTGTCTCTCTTTAAAATAGCTGAAACCCTTTGATGAGGGAAACAATAGAAAATTATAATCACTGGTCACTTTTTCCATTTTAACATAATGCAACTTTGCAGAAATAATTCCAAAAACACTAGGATTTATGGTGTAAGAAGAGGGCGAGAACTGCTAGTTCCAAATAGCCTTGCCATGCACACTCACTGACGCACACTCACACACACCCCCTCGCACACACACCCCCTCACACTCACTGATGCACACTCTCACACACGCACTCACACGCGCCTTCACACATGCGCACACACTATCTCACACACACACGCGCACACACTATCTCACACACGCGCACACACACCCTCGCGTTCCAAGTGGCCTTGCCATGCACTCACAGACGTGCACACTCTCACACCTATACACACCCTCACACACACGCCCTCACACTCACACACATGCATGCACACACACCTTCGCATTCCAAATGGCCTTGCCATGCACACTCACACTGATGCACACATTCTCTCACACACACCTTCACACACACACCCTCACACTGTCTCACACTGCCACACACTGACACACCCTCACTCACACACACCCTCACATCACACACACACACACCCTCACACACACTGACATCCTCGCACCCTCACACTCACATACACCCTCACCCTCACACAGCCTCACACACTCCCACACACTGACACATCCTCACACACCCTCACACCCTTACACACCCCCACACACACCCTCACATCTTCACACACACCCTCACATACATTGACACCTTTGCACCCTCACATACACCCTCACACACACCCTCACCCTCGCACTCAGCCTCACACACTCCACACACTGACACACCCTCACTCCCACATACATTCACACACCCCCACACAGACATCTTCGCACCCTCACACACACCCTCACATACATACACCCTCACATAACACACCCTCACACGCACCCTCGCATCCTCACACCCTTGCACAATCCTCACACCCTCGCACAACCCATACCCTCACAGATACACCCTCACACACCTTCACACACATCCTCACACACTGACACCCTCACACACACGCACACACTCTCACTCTTCATGACATGAGGACACACACTGGTTAGGACAGCTAAGGAAAAATGTGCCCCTCAACCTGGAACTCACAGGAGGTCCCGCAGACCCAGTCCTGCCTGGCTTGGGCAGGGCCTGGAACCCCACCCACACCCCATGTCCCCCACCTCAGTCCCCAGCACCCTACCCCTCCCTCACTGCCGCTGCCCTTTGAGACAGGGAACACAGGTGGAGAAACCTGCGAACAAAACCCAAGGGCACCAGCCCAGCTCCATCCACGGCGGACGGCTGCCCTCCATCCCCCTCGGGGCCGCAGCCTGCTGTGGGTGACGGTGACGAGGGGGAGGGCTACACGCTGACTCCTGGCTCCCAACACTGACTTCCCCAGGCAGGTTGGGGGCATTGTTCCCTGCAAGCCTCAGTCCCAAGAACACAGCTCCACCAGGAGCCTGGCCTGTGAGAGGCACCGATGCACGTGGGCCTGTCTTCTAGGCCCTCAGTGTAGCTCGAAGACATTTCGCCAACACTTCAGACCATCTCTGTCTGAACCTGACTTAACACCTGGAAGGCAGAGACGTTCCCGCTGACTGCATCCTTCCTCAACAGGCCTGTCGCTGCCTCCCTTGCAGAACAAACAAAACTTGCCCCTGCAATTCCCAGAGCGGCTATGTCATCCTCTGACCTCCACCTCTTGCCTCGGGAGCTCCTCCAGGTGCTCCCCACTGAGCGCCTTCCCTCACACCTGCTACCTAGCGCCAGTTCATGCCCTCGGTTTCCATCCCACCCGGCTCAGAGGCCAGCCTGTCCCTCGCCATTTCTGCTCATGCACCCAGGTCCCGGGCCCCATCTTGCTTTCAGGCCCACTTTCAAACCCTCATCCCAGATGCTAACACTGCCTGCTCCGGGCTGATGCCCTAGCCATTCAAAAGGGCTGGAAAAAAATACTCACAATCAAGCTGCCATTTTTGTCATCAACTATAACACAAATTCAGAAGAGTACAAAACAGAAAAGCATGGCTCGGTGGTTTATCATAAAGTGAAGCCCATGTAGCCCCCACCCAGTTCACAATGAAAACCATAAAAATGTTCTAGCTCTTCTCTCTGGTTCTACCACTGAAGCACATAACCTAAAACCATGGTTTTCAACAGTCTTGGCTGTTTTCAGATTTCTATAACTGGAATGACACAGGTGCATTCTCTTGCATCTGCCATCTTTCTGTGATGTTTATCCATGTTATTAAGACAGCCACAGTCCATTAGCATCTACAGCCATCGAGCATCCCACTGCAGGAGTAAACCACAGGCTATCTGCCCTTTCCACTGCTGGTGGGCAGTCAGGTTGCTTCCGTGTAGGGATCTTATGAATACTGCTATTGAATTCTTGCACGTGCTCTTGGTACACATGATGGAACTCCAGGAATTTGCCTGGAAACTTTCTCATATGTGACTTTGGCTAGCACCTGCAGTAAAACGTCTACTCAAATCCCTTGCCCACTGTGCATTTGAGCCATTTGTCATTCTCATGGACGTGCTGCATTCTCAGGGTCCATGGGCCTTTGTGGGTTAGCCGCACTGTCCTCTCGCCCTTCCTTCTAGGAACGGTATGTATTGATGAGTGCAAGTTCCTAATATTCATTTAATCAAAATTATCAGTCTTTGCCTTTACAGTGAGTGCCTTTTGTGTCTGTTTTAAAAGCTTTTGCCTCCTCAGTATCATGAAGATATATCTATAACTTTCTTTTGCCCTTCATAAGGAGAATTAGAAAATATCTGAGACAAATTAAAATGAAAACACAACATACCAAACTTATGGAACACAGCAAGAATAGTACTAAGGGGGAAATTTATAGCCTTAAATGCTTACATAAAAAATTTGAAAGATCTCAAATTAACAATTTAATTTTACAACTTAAGAAACTAGGAAAAAAAAAAACTCAACCCAAAGCTAGAAGAAGAAAGGAAATAATAAAGATTAGAGCAGGGATCAATGAAATAGAGAATAGAAAAACAAGAAAAAAATCAACAAAACCTAGTTGGTTCTTTGAAAGGATCAACAAAAGTGACAAATCTTTTGCTAAATGAACTAAGGAAAGAAAAGAGAAGACTCAAATTACTAAAATCAGAAATGAAAAAAAGGGACATTACTACCAATTCCACAGACATAACAATAATTATAGAGGAATACTGTAAACAACTCTACACCAATACACTGGATAACCTAGATGAAATGGTTAAATTCTTAGAAACACAAACCTACCAAGACCAAATCATAAAGAAACAGAAAATCTCACCAGGCGCAGTGGCTCAAGCCTGTAATCCCAGCACTTTGGGAGGCCGAGGCGGGCAGATCGCTTGAGCCCAGGAGTTCAAGGCAGCATGGGCAACATGTTGAAACCCCAGCTCTACAAAAAAATTAACAAGTAGGGCTAGGCACGGTGGCTCATGCCTGTAATCCCAGCACTTTGGGAGGCCAAGGTGGGCGGATCACCTGAGGTCAGGAGTTCAAGACCAGCCTGGCCAACATGGCGAAACCCTACCTCTACTAAAAATACAAAAATTAGTCGGGGGTGGTGGCACACACCTGTGGTCCCAGTTACTCAGAGGGCTGAGGTGGGAGGATCACTTGAACCCAGGAGGTAGAGTTTGCAGTGAGCTGAGATTGTGCCACAGCACTCCAGCCTGGGCAAAAGAGTAAGACACTGCCTCCAAAAAAAAAAAGAAAAGAAAAAAGAACTAGAAAATCTGAATAGACCTATAACTAGTAAGCAAATTGAATCAGTAATAAAGAAAAATCTCCTGATAAAGGAAAGCCCTGGACCTGATGGCTTCACTGGTGAATTCTACCAAACACTTAAAGAACTAATACCAATCCTTCTCAAACTCTTTCTAAAAGAAGAAGGGGGAGAGGGAGGAGGAAGAGAAGGGGGAGGAGAAGGGGGAGGAAGAGGAGGAGGGAGAGGAGGGGGAGGAAGGCGAGGGAGAGGAGGAGGTGGAGGGGAAGGGGGGAGGAGGAGGAAGAGGGGGAGGGGGAGGAGGAGGTGGAGGGGAAGGGAGGGGGGGAGGGGGAAGAGGAGGAAGAGGGGGAGGGGGAGCAGGGAGAGGAGGGGGAGCAGGGAGAGGAGGGGGATGGGGGACGGGGAGGGGGAGGGGAAAGGGGAGGGAGGGGGAGGAGGAGGAAGAGGGGGAGGGGAGCAGGGAGAGGAGGAAGAGGAGGGGGAGGAGTAGGAAGAAGGGGAGGGGGAGGAGGGGGAGGAGTAGGAAGAAGGGGAGGGGGAGGAGGAAGAAGAGGGGAGGAGGGGGAGGGGGGAGGAGAGGGAGGAGGGGGGGAGGAGGAAGAAGGGGAGGGGGGAGGAGGACGGAGGGGGAGGAGGAGGAAGAAGGGGAGGGGGAGGGGGAGGAGAGGGAGGAGGGGGGGAGGAGGGGGGAGGAGGACGGAGGGGGAGGAGGAGGAAGAAGGGGAGGGGGAGGAGGAAGAGGAGGGGGAGGAGGAGAGGGAGGAGGGGAGGAGGAGGAAGAGGGGGAGGGGATGGAGAAGAGGAGAAGGAGGAGGGGAAGGGGGAGGAAGGAGAGATGGGGGAGGAGGGTGGGGGGAGGGGGAAGAGGGTGGGGGGAGGGGGAGGAGGGGAAGGAGGAATACTTCCTCTTCTATGACAGTATTACCCTGACATCAAGCCAGACAAAGACAATACAAGAAAACTAGAGACCAATATTCATGATGAATATTTATGTAAAAATCCTCAACCAAATACCAGCAAACTGAATTCAGCAGCATATTAAAAGGATTATACACCATCACCAAGTGGAATTTATTCCTAGAATGCAAGGGTAATTCAACATATGAAAAATCAATCATTGTAATACACCACATTAACAAAATTAAAAGGGAAAATCACATAATTAGCTGATGCAAAAAAATTTCACAAAATTCAGTACCCTTTCGTAACTTAAAAAAAAAAAAACTCAATAAACTAGAAATAGAAGGAAACTACCTCAACATATAAAAGGCATTAGTGAAAAATTAACAACAAACATCATATCCATTGGAGAATGCAAAGCTTTTCATCTAAGATCAGGAACAAGGCATGAATGCCCACTCTGACAATTCTTTTCAACATAGTACTGTAAGTTCTAGCCAGAGCAATTAGGCAAAAAAAGAAATGAAAGGCCCCCAAACTGGAAACAAACAAGTAAAATTATCTCTGTTCACAGATGGTAAGACATTTTATGTAGAATATTCCACCAAAAAAAAAACCTACTAGAGCTAACAAATGAATTCTGCAAACAGGAGGACACAAAGTCAACACACAAAAGTCCGTTGCATTTCTACACTAACAGTGAATAATCTGAAAAGGAAATTATAGAAACAATTATATTAACAATAGTATAAAAAGAATACTGAGGAATTAACTGAACCAAGGAGGTGAACGACTTGTACAATGAAAACTAGAAAACATTGCTGAAAGGAATAAAGACATAAGTAAACATAACACATCCCATGCTGATGGATGGACAGACTTGATATAGTTAAGATGTCAATACCCCCCAAAGCAATCTGCAGATTCAGTGTAATCCCTACTGAAATCCCAATGACTTTTTACAGAAATAGAAAAACCCATCCTAAAATTCACTTGGAATTTCAAGAGACCTTAAATAGCCCAAACAATCTTGAAAAAGAAGAACAAAGCTAGAGGACTTGTACTTCCTGATTTCAAAGCTACAGTAATCAAAACAGTGTGGCACTGGCATAAAGACACACACATAAGACTAATGGAATAGAACAGAAAGCCCAGAAATAAACCCTTACATAAATAGTCAAATCATTTTTGACAAGGGTACCAAGACCAGTCAATGGGGAAAGGATAATCTCTTCAATAAACGGTGCTGGGAAAAGGATATCCACATGCGAAAGAATAAAAATGGACCTTTACCTAACACCATATACAAAAATTACTTCAAAATGGATCAAAGACATAAATAACACCTGAAACCATAAAACTTAGAAGAAAACAGGGTTTTCTTCAAGACATTGGATTTGGCAATGATTTCCTGGATATCAAAGGCACAGGCAACAAATGAAAAAATAGATAAATTAGACTTCATGAAAATTTAAGAACTTTGTACACCAAAGATAATATCAATAGAGTAAAAAGGCAACCCACAGAATGAGAAAACATTTGCAAATCATGTATCTGATACGGGGTTAATATCTGGAATACATACAGAACTTCTATAACTCAACAACAAAAACAAACAACCCGATTAAAAAATGGGCAAAGGACTTGAGTAGACATTTCTCCAAAGAAAATATGCAAATAGCCAAAAAGCACATGAAAAGATGCTCAACATCACTAAACATCAGGGAAATGCAAATCAAAAAAATGAGATACCACTTCACACTCCTTAGGATGACTACGATCAAAACAACAGAAAGTGCTGTTGTCAAGGAGAAGCTGGAAACCTTGTGCACTGTTACTAGGAATATCCAGTGGTGCAGCCACTATGGAAAACAGTATGGCGGTTCCTCAAAAATTAAAATAGGATTACCATGTGATACAGAAATTCCACTTTTGGGATATACCCAAAAGAATGGGAAGCAGGAACTCAAACAGGTATTTATACACCCATATTCATAGCAGTGTTATTCACAATAGCTAAAACACGGAAGCAACACACGTGTCTATCAACAGGTGAACAGATAAGTCCATACAGTAGAATATTATTCAGCCTTAAAAAGGAAGGACATTCTGACACAAGCTACAACACGGATGACCCCAGAACACTATGCCAAGTGAAATAAGCCAGTTACAAAAAGACAAATACTGTATGATTTCACTTAGAATAGTGAATACTATTCTAGTGATACCTAGAATAGTCCAAATCATAGAGATAGAAAGTAGAATGGTGGCTGCCAGGGGCTGGGGGTGGGGGGGGAATGGGGAATTAGTGTTTAACGGGTATAGAGTTTAACAAGACGAAAAAACTTTTAGAGATGGATGGTGGTGATGGTTGCACATTATGAAAGAGTTTAATAACACTGAACTGCATACTTAAAAATGGTTAAAATAATAAATTTTGTTGTATGTATTTTACCACAATTAAAATAAATTGAAAGGCCAGGCGTGGTGGCTCATGCCTGCAATCCTAGCACTTTGGGAGGCCAAGGCAGGTGGATCACTTGAGCTCAGGAGTTTGAGACCATCCTGAACAAGATGGTGAAACCCTATCTCTACAAAAAATAAAAAAATTATCTGGGCATGATGGCTCACTCCTGTACTCCCAGCTACATGGGGGGGCTGAGGCCAAAGGATCGCTTGAGCCCAGGAGGCAGAGGTTGCAGTGAGCCAAGATCACACCACTGCACTCCAGCATGGGTGACAGAGCAAGAAACTATCTCAAAAAAAAAAAAATTGAAAAAGATAATCTCGGCCCTTTATATGTCCATGAAGATTTTAGAATCATCTTCTTTAATCAAAAACCTCTTGGCATTTTGATTAAAACTGCACTGAACCTATAGGTCATTTTCTAAATGTATATACAATTGATTTTTGTATATTAACCATATATCTAGCAACCCTGTTGAATTAATTCATTTTAATAACTGGTCTATAGCTACTTTGGGATTTTCTTTTTTTTTTCTCCTTTTTCTTTTTCTGAGACAAGGTCTCACTTTGTCCCCCAGGCTAGAATGCAGCAGCACAAACACAGCTTACTGCAGCCTGGACCTCCCAGGCTCAGGCAATCCTCCCACCTCAGCCCCACAAGCAGCTGGGACTACGGGCGCATACCACCACACCCAGATAATTGTAGAGATAGGTTTTAGCCATGTTGTCCAGGCTGGTCTCAAACTCCTGAACTCAAATGGTCTGCCCGCTTCAGCCTCCCAGAGTGCTAGGATTCCAGGCGCGAGCCACCACTGGACTTTTGGATCTTCTGTTACAATCACATCATCTGAGAACAGTAACATTTTCACTTCTTCTTCGCAAGCTTTTTAAACTTTTGTTTTTACTTTCTTAGTACACTAACCAGGACTTCCGGTAACGATTTAAATTGAAATCTTTCTCTTGTTCCTGATGGCAAAGGGAAAGCTTAATTATGATGCCACAGAGTGTTTAGATATCCTTATCAGATTAAGGATTTTCCTTTTAATTCTTTTAACTTTGTTTTACCATAAATGGATACTGAATTTTACCAAATGCCTTTCCTGCTTCTGTTGAGATACTTTTTATTTATTCTGTTAAAATAGTAAGTTAAATTGATTTATTTTTAAATGTTAAAAAATAGTGTGTCCTTGAAACAAATGTGTATGTTACCCTTTTTATAAATTGCTGGAATCACCTTGCTAATGTTTTGTTTAGGATTCTCACGCCTATGTTTATTAGTAAGCTTGGCCTATGATTTCCCTTTCTTATGTCTTTGTCAGATTTTTTTTTATTATACTTTAGGTTTTAGGGTACATGTGCACAATGTGCAGGTTTGTTACATATGTATCCATGTGCCATGTTGTTTTGCTGCACCCATTAACTCGTCATTTAGCATTAGGTATATCTCCTAATGCTGTCCCTCCCCCCTCCCCCCGTCTTTGTCAGATTTTTGATACCAAGGTTATAGTAGCCTCATAAAATGAGCTGGGAAATAATCTTTCCTTATTTTTTATTAGTTTGTTATTTTTCTGTTTCATTATTTGATGTTTTTACCTTTTATTATTGCCTAGCTTTGACGTCCTGTAATTCTGTTCTACAACTTTTTGTCTAACTTCTTGAGATGACGTTCTATTTTCCTTCACCTTTAATATATACATTGAAAGCTGTGAACTCTCCTTTACGCAGTTTCAGCTATATCCCACAAGTTTAGATATGTAGTATTCTCACTGATGTTTGTTTCAAAACGCTTTCTAGCTTCCATTGTGACTGCATCTGTGAACTCTGGATTATTTCGCAATGGACTGCTTACTTAGCAAACACATTTTGCTGTTGGTTTACAGTGTACCTGCACTGTGGCAGGAAACAGTTTCTGCACGACAGGCTTGAATATTTTTGAGACTTGCTTTATGGTCCAGCACACATAATGCCCAGGTTCATCAGCTTTTGTAATGTTCCAAGGGCTTAGAAAGAATGCACTTACTGTGTGGCATCACAAGAAAGTCCATTTGTGAGACAGAGTCATCAACACACCCAGTATGATTAAGTACCAACTAAAGGCAAAATGTGAAAGGCAGGTGTCCCTGGCAGAATCTAATAAAGCCCTAATCCCCCACAGCCAGAAGGCAGACATGGCAGAGCCCCACTCAGGACTTGTAAAGGTGAGCAGAGCCTCCAATAAGTGGAATCTTAGCTCCCCCAGGCTTCCCATGTTGCGGGAGGAAAGCAAGGTGTTCCTGCGGCTAGATGGCTGGGCAGCCAGCAAGGGTATTGCGTAATTTACACAGCTTTAAAGAACCAAGGCCAAGGGCAGCAACCCCAATAAAGTCACGATCCTTTGTCCAATTTGAAAAATGTGAGCCATTTCTCAAACCTGGAAGCCATAATTAAAGGAACACCAGAACAGAATTAGGCAGGTCCCTGTAACACCAAGGCACGTGTGATCAGTAGTCATTTCCCCAGTCTTTCTCCATAGGGCTGTTGGCCACTTGCTTGGGAAGTAGTGTGTTAGGGAAAGGGGAGTGCCCAGAGCTTTCTGGTTTTGTTGAACTTAGGGTATGAATGGACAGTATCTGTGGACCCAAAGCACTACCATGTTCTCCCTATAAAGAGGGGGCATATGGAAGCCAGGTTATGAAGGGAGTCCTGGCCCCAGTCTAGCTCACAACAGATCCACAGATCCACCCATGGTCATTTCCCTAGTTCCCAAATATATACACGAAATGACCAGCAGAACCCTCACATTGGTTCCTTCACTCACTAGGTAAGAGCTACTAAGCTGGAAAAGTCAAGGAGCAGCCCATGGCGCAGTCTCCTTCCCTCAACCCAAACCATGACGGTTAGTGAAACACAATGCCACATCAGGGAAGAAACAGCCCAGACTGGTACCATCCTCAAAGACTTCAAAAAAGGTGAAAGTGGTAGTCCCTGTCATACCCAAGTTAACTCATACCAGTCTGGTCTTACAAAGTTCAGATGGATCACGGTGATGACAGTGAGCTACCACAAACTTAACTAAGAAGCAGCGCCAATCACGGCTGCCGTGCCAGATGTGGTACTTTTGCTAGAGTACAGTAACATCCCCCCAGGACGCAGTGTGCACACACTGATCTAGGAATGCCTTCTTTTCCATTCCTATCAGAAAGATGAAACTCAGCTTACTCTCACATAGGATAGGCAGCAGTGTATGTCTGTAGTCCTGCCCCAGCCCTCGGTAACCCTCCCACCCTCCAGCAAGGTAGTCCCAGAGGACCTGTATGATCTGGTTCAACTCAGAACATCACAGTGGCTCATTATACCTTTAACATCAGGCTAACTGGAGCAGATGAGCAAGAAGCGGCAAGTACGCTGGAGGCCTTAGCACGCCACATGCACTCTGGAGGGTGCGAGGCAGAACCTACAGAGACTCAGTGGCCTGCCCCATCGGCAAAGTTTTAGGAGTCAAAAATCCCTTCCAAAGAAAGGGACAAATTATTTTAACTCACAACTCTTGTCTGTCAGACAGAAGCCAATGTCTGGTAGGCCTCTTAGGGTTTGTGAAAGTTGTCAGATTCAAAACAAAGTCACTATGTTAAAAACCCTCATCAATAGAGCTAGGGAAGGTTAGGAAGGGAGGGTTCAAATGCCTGAGAACAAGACTTATCACAAAAGACTGGAAAACTACAACCTTGCACAAAGGCCAAACAACCTTACATACACACACAAATTACTTCTGCGAGGACATCTGCCTAGCAACTGCCTGTCCAGCCTCAGAATCATGCCACCCTTGTTATTGATCCTTGTAGCCATGAAAAATTATCTCAAATGATTATGTAATCATATTCATTTTTCCTTTAGAAACCTTTATCTTCCATTACTTCCCTGAATATGCACATAGTTTACCATAACGTGTATCCCATCACAATGCCTATTCCTGAATAAATACCATTTTCTTTAGGAGAGTCTCCCTCCCTGTTTGGTATTTAGGATGGCATGAATGGTGTCAGAAGTGGGACGTGGAGAAGGATCACCTGCGGAAAGAATCATCAATTCTTGGAACTGGTATGAGGCACTCAATTGAGCCCTTTGAGCTCTCTGCTTCCATGATTTGCCTCTTCAGCCCTTAAAAGTCTCCTCTCAAACCAAGCCTCCCATTTTTTGTTAGAAGCTCTTTTTTACTTTATTTGGGATCTGAGTTAATAAAGGACCTTCATAAAGGACCTTGCATCTGTCTGGGATGATAAAAGACCTTTTGTCTCTTCTGGCAAGCCCCTTCTGGTACAAGGACAATGTCCCTCTGGTTACTACAGAATTTATATTCTGTCTGGTTCTGCACACCCAGTTTAATGTTTTGTTTGGACTGCATGCCTGGCTTAAAATTTCTGTGAACACACTTATTTTTTGTTTCATTTTGATTTGCTTACACACATCTGTATATGATTTGGCTCTTTTTTCCCTTGCTTGATTCTGGCCATGATCTCAGAGCAAAAATAAAGATTCTAAATAATGGGTATGGGATGGCCAATTAACAAGGGCACTCAGCACCATATAAGGCACCAGTCTAAACTCCCTGACAGGAATTACAGGATTTGCTTTGCTCTTGAGAGATTAATAAGAAATGAAATGGGATTCTTAAACATTGAGGCACACAAGGTCTTCTGGGACTCTGGCCAGCTATACTGTGGTCCGTTCTTGTGTGGTGATGGGCAAACTACATCAGGAAAAACGCAGCACTGGATGGCCATTTTCTGTCTAAGCTTGTTAAAAACTGCAACTAACTACAGGGTTGACTCTCCATCTCTTTTTTCTGCCAACTTTGAATCTGATGACTTTTCTGCCAGCATTAAGATAAACTCATTGCTTATGGAAACTAAGATTTTCTTTTAAGTGTTAAAGGGCTTTCAAACTAATGGCTTTATAAATTATGCCAAATCTACGGCAACCAACAATGCAGACACCTTTTGGAAATGTAAATTTAGGTTTGTCTAACAATTGCTTAGGGTGGTGAAAAAGTTAATTGAAAAATCAATATTCTAAAAAAAAAATTTATAAATGTTTATATAAGCTAAGGGCTGTCAGATCAAACAGGTTAATATCTTAAGCTCAGAGCAATACTATAAGGTATCTCTGTCTGACATAAAAATTATTTTGTCTGACACTTAAGAGCCAGAAAAAAGCTAACAAATAAAAAGATTTGTTACTAATTCAAGGCAACTTGAAAATTTTGTTTTTTTTTTAATACAATTTAGCCATGCCTAGCTAAAATGTAAACATTTGAATATTCAACCCTAAATTCATTTGAATCAGAAAAAAAGGATTAAAAGGTTTTTAAAAGTCAAACTGCTATGAAAACTGCTTTATCCAAAATTCTGGTCCATAGCCTTCATTAATTACTTATCAGGGTAAACAGAACTTAGCCACAGATAAAAGTTCCATTTTGTCAAAAATATAATTTGATCCAACTATCTTTTATAAACCAGTGAATTTGTATTACTATGTTTTGCATGACCGAAATTCTAAAATGAAAGCCATAAGATCTTTATTGGTGTCTGTATATGCTTTTATGTATGTTTACACATATCGTATCTTGCATCTACATGATAAAATCTGACATAGTTAGCCAGAAATCCCTTAAGAAATTCTATTTGGATTGGCTTAAACAAGCACTCATATAAAATATATAGTAATTAACCCAAATGCTTTTTAGTTTGTGTGACTTATATAAATCTTTTCTGTTTGTTTTTTGTTTTTTTGAGATGGGTTCTTTCTCTGTCACCCATGCTGGGGTGCAGTGGGACAAACATGGCTCACTGTGGCTTCAACCTCCTGGGCTCAAGTGATCCTTTCACCTCAGCCTCTTGAGTAGCTGGGACTACAGGTGTGTACCATCATACCTGCCTAATTTTTTTATTTTTTGTAGAGATGGGATCTTGCCATGTTGCCCAGGCTGGTCTCAAACTCCTGGGCTCAAGCAATCCTCTTGCCTCAGCCTCCCAAAGTGCTGGGATTATAGGCATGAGCCACCACACCCTGCTGACTCAAGTAAATCTTGGATAAATAAGTTGGTTTTAAATTTGTTGATAAAATAAAAATAGAAGTGTCTTCAAAACTGTCAACATACATTTTTGCCTGGCTTTACTGGTCAGACAGGATTATATTTATCTCTGCTAGATGTCTTAAGGTTATAAAAGTATAAATCCAGACTAAACACACAATTATCTTTATTTGTGTAACTTTTTAATGACTAACACTGTTAGTTTAATTAAAATTGCTGTATCTTCTGTGTTATCAGCAAAATACCCCTATATTTAAGTTTCTCAGGTGAAAACCTGATACTCATAGGCTATACAAATGGCAAAAGGGAAATAACTTGAAATGAAGACTAGCTTTTTCTAATATCTCAGTTTTCATAAGTAACCTAGGTATAATTATTAAAAATAAATTACATAAACGTAGATGGGAAAGTGCTTATAAATAAACTGTCATGTAATCTGAAATCTTAAAGCTATGCTATGTTAAATTAAATGATACTCATAAAATGTCCAAGTCATTTCCATATAAGATAAAGTACTAAAACATACATTGCTGAACACAAATACAAGTTTGTTCTTGGCTTATTAAATTTTAGAGAAGGACTAAATATATTTTTGCCTGTTAATACACAAAGTAATTATGTTACGGGAAAACATGTTTCCAAAAATTATAAAATGGTTCTCATCTATAAAATACAGATTCCAAGGTTTTCACTAAAAATTACGGTTACTAAGAGTTAAAATTCTAATATATATATACATTTCAGTATACCAAGCATATGAAAAGTAAGGTATGTTTCTGATGAGAAAAATTATAAGAGAGGAATAAAAATGTGTTCTTTATTGAAAAAAAGAGTAATTTTGTCTAGTTTGGAGATTATTTAAAATTTGTTTCAAAATATGGATTTAGAAAGAAAAGAGAAAGAAACCACTAAGTAGGAGGGAGACAGATGTGAAGAAAGTTATAGGTACGTAGATGTATTTTAGTAAGGAAGGTTAAAAACAAAAGTGAATAATTTTGTATGAGAAAGACTCCTGTGTGGTAAATTTTTGTCCTAAAGTAAAATGCCTGTTTTTTTAAGAAAGAAGTAGTACAGAACAAAGCAGAAAGGCTTAAGGATGTCATCGAAGGCCTATATCAGTCATAAAAGTCTGCGACAGATAAATTTATGAAATAAATTTTATATGATTAAGTTGGTTATAATTAGAAGAAAATTATGTGTAAGTCTTTCTAAAGACCAAGCTTTAATATTAAAAATACACTAATACAAAGCAAAAAACATGGTCGCTTATGTTAGAACAACAGGGTTTTCTTGAAGTATTGATCGGCTATTAGTAAAACTGCAGGACGTTTTGATCTTTAATTCCGAAGTATGTTTATAAAACAAGCTTCTGAACTGCAGCTTTTTTCTATTTTAGTCTCCATCTAATTTCCCTCGTTTGAGGTTAGAAATGCTGTGTTCATTTAGAATGGCAATTTCATTTCTGCAGGCAGAGTCTTCCTCTCGATGTGAATCTGAGAGTCTCGGCTTGGGCTTGGCCTTGCTGCGTGTGACCTGCTGGCCGCATATCACTGCCTTCCACTCTCTCCCCTTGAGAAGCTGCAGCTGCTTGCTTGGCTAGGGCAAGGACTCTTTCCTTAACTTTTTCGTCAGCTCCTGTAACTTTTTTCTCCAGTTTTAACTCTGTTATTATGGTCTGACGCACTGTTTTCCACCTGTGTAACTCGATTCTGTACATTCGGCTTTTCTGGATGTGTCTGAATTGTTCCATGGAACCAGAAAACTTCCCATGCTGTGACTTAGAGCTCTGTACTGCCCTGCTCAAGCTACTAACTGTCACATTTACATTCCTCTATAATGTGGTGCGCACTCATAACCTTGGACACACTCTTCCTATGTCTCATTAAATTCAAGTACTTTTCGTCAGGTTCTACTTCCAGGCAAACCAAATGGGGTTCCCATGAGGAGAAGCAATCACACCACAGGCGGTTTTTCTTTACCTTTTTGGTAACTGGCCTACGAAACAAAGATTTCATGTTTTATCAAGATAATTTCCTGTGTTGTCTTTACTAAGTTTTTTATTTTTTAGGAAAACTGAGCTTTGAGTGGGTTGTTTGCTTGTTTACATTCATGGAACTCCCTGTGTTGCTTTTGAAGTCTTTCTCATTCTGGTTAAATGAATGACTATTATCTAATAATGACCTGTGCTCCTGTTTTGATCAGGTGTTTTAAATCTTTTGGCATCTTTGATGGGCTTCCCCAAGACATAAATTCTAAATTAAATCTTTTTGACCCATAATTAGCTTTAGTATTTTCCAGTCAAGCTCCTGGAGAGCCTCAAAGGACATATCTCTCATCTTATAAAGACAATAAATGATTAGGTTTATCTGGTAAATTGTATAAAAAACACTAAAATGATATGTGATGCTAGCTAGACCTTCTTTCAGTTACATTTATGGGTGTGTTTTTATAGGAATGTTCCAAAATTGTATAAAATTCTTAGAAACCTAATATGCCATAACTCTGGGTATTATGTTGTATTCTACAAAAATAGCCAGATTTCCTTGTCAATTGCTAATTATAATGAACTTCCACCAGATTTTAAACCATGGCTATTCTGTTTTTCTTATCCATTGTTATTGTTTTGATTTTTCTCTAAAAGCATTTGCAATCAGATTCATGGAAAAGAATAAGAAGTACTCTTAAATACAGGTTTCTAATAACTTTAAGATTGACAGACTAAATGAAAATTCTTCAGAACTCTAATAAGGAAACAGGTAAATTTGTGAAACTACTTATCAAAATCAAGCAGAACAAAAACTAATTACATAAGATTAAATAACTGATGAGATGCTTTTATGACTTTTATTTGAAACACTGTCGGTTCTTAAATGTTTTGTTTTCCAGATCTAAGGATGTTTTCTTTCTTTTTTTTGAGACGGAGTCTTGCTCTGTCACCCACGCTGGAGTGCAGTGGTGCGATCTCGGCTCACTGCAAACTCCACCTCCTGGGTTCACGCCATTCTCCGGCTTCAGCCTCCTGATTAGCTGGGACCACAGGAGCCCACCATCACGCCCGGCTAATTTTTTGTATTTTTAGTAGAGATGGGGTTTCACCACGTTAGCCAGGATGGTCTCGATCTCCTGACCTCGTGATCTGCCCACTTTGGCCTCCCAAAGTGCTGAGATTACAGGCGTGAGCCACCGTGCCCGGCCAGAATGTTATCTTTCTTAAACTGTCTATATAGCAATCTGCTAAAGTATACTTCTGTGAAAACAAAAGTAAAAACATTTGCTTTTTCTCCCTACTTGATCCCTCCAAAATTTGGAAACTGTTCACAAGTATTCTTATGGCAATGTGGTTATTTACAAAAAAAAAAAAAAAATCTGTTCCCTCTTTATAGCAGGATACAACTGAAACCACTGGTTTTGTTCCCAACGCCTTGTCTGGAATCTCAAATTTGAGAACGTGCATAGAATACCCTGCTTCAAGGGTTCTCAGCCTTACATCGGGTAAGTAAAAACTGTCACTTCCTATCAGGCCCAGAAACCTTAAGACTGTAGGAAAAATCTATAGTCTGCCTTGGTTTGGCTTCCCAGCCTCAGGAGGTTGTTAAAATCGGAGTGATTTTTTCTTGTGTGATCAGTGTAGGGAGAAGCAGCCATGTTTCTGAAGAAAAGCTGCAATACTCCTGTTACTAGACTGGAACACTGTGCACTGCTTCCAAGCTCCTCCATTCTTCCAGCTTCCTCCCATCCAACTTTCTCCCATACAATCACTAAAAGCAGAGAACTACTCTATTCCTGAAGCCCTGTAAGCTGAAACCAAATGAATGTTAAGGGACAAATCTCATTCCTGATGCGTGGGCCACATCAAGAGTTCACCAAACCACTGATGCCACAACCAGAGACACTTAGACCACACGACAGGACTAGAAGCTGACAGCTTCATGCTGTGGGCAGCTTCTCCAAGGCACTGGAACAAGACTCCATATTATAAAGAGACATTTACCCCTCTTAATGCCTACCTTTTTGACTCGGCAGAACAATGGTGTAATGGAAATTTCACAACCAGTAGCTTCTGCTGGGAACTAGATAGAACCCTGAGAGATCCGTGGGTCCACCTAGTGGGCGACTTGGGCAACATCCCTAATACAACGGGTGCTCACTCTGCTTTAATCCAACTCAGTCACGGGACACCAGATGATAAAATTGCTCTACATTATCCATTGCGTAAAGAAGGAAATGTCTGTGCTACTGCTGATACTACGTGCTACACCTGGATAAATTCTTCTGGGAAAATTAAGGCCTATATACCCAAAATAAGAAAACAGGTCTGGGCATGGTGGCTCATGCCTGTAATCTCAGCAGAGGCGGGAAGATAGATTGAGCCCAGGAGTTCAAGATCTGCCTGGGCAACATGAGAAACCCCATTCTCCACAAAAAGGAAAAAATGCACACACACCAAAAAAGGAAACAGGCCGTATATTATAAAAAGTCTCACCCAATTCCCCATGGTCATTTGATTTATTCAACTGGTTGTCTTTAAGCCTATGTTCATGACTCAAAACATTATGCAAACTGGGATTGTCATATTATTATTAATTTCACTCTGCATCTTCCCTTTTTAAATTGTTTATCTGTTGCTTAAGTCTCTGCAGAAGTACAACTCCTAACAGAATCATGCTGGCGCAGCGCGTTGAGATGGTGCCAACACCCATGGAACAGACAAAACCGTACTTAACAGTGGACTCAGGTAGACTGCGCCTGAGGGCCACTCCCTCCACACCTCCCTGGTTGCTCAAATGTGGCTAAATGAGCTCTGACGCTGACTTCTGGTCACCAGTCACTTCCTGCTGATGTGGAACCAGACCACGCCAAACTGGGACAGCTCCATCCCAGCACCAAGGGGCAATCAAAGCCTGACTGCAGGATGACTGGTCAGCTATGCTTTTGGAGAAAGATCTCAATTAAAAGGGGGAAATGCGAAAGTTGTCAGAAAGAAAATGGAGTCACTTGTATTAAAAACCTTAACAAAGTGTTACAGAGCCAGAGAAGGCCAGGAAGGGAGGGTTCTCATGCTCACAGACCTGATAACAAATCCCTCACAAAAGACTGCAAAACCACAACCTTGCACACAGGCCATCTCAGCCTCACATACGAAAATATTCCTCTGAGGACATCTGTCCCACAACTGCCTGTCCAACCTTGGGCTGGTACCATCTTTGTAAGATAATTATCTCAAAACAATCCTGTGATCCTCCTCATTTTTCCTTTAAAAACTGCTGTCTTCCTTGACCTCCCTGAATATTCAGTTTACTACAGCATGCATATTCTCATTGCAATGCCTATTCCCAAATATTAATACATATCGTTTTCTTACAGAGAGCCTTCCTCCATGTTATTCAGGACGATGGGCTCAAGAGGCAGACCACCCCTCACTTGGGAAGGCTGCTCAGATCCCTCTCCCAGGAGTCATGGAAGGCAGCCAGCAGCGAGCAGGGCCCATGCAGAAAAGGACAGGCAGCCCTGCCGCCTGGGCCATCCTCCTTGGCCCCAGTAAGAGATTGACAGCCAGGAAGTTTCAGGTGTGGGGCAAAGACAGCAGGGGCCACACGCCCTGTGCAAAGCAGCAGGGCCCTGGTGGAGATGGAGCATCCACTGGGGACACCCAGTGATTTGACACTGGAGCTGTCTGTCAGGAGCATGGCACTGACCCCGGCAGGGGGCACACCCGGCAGCCACTGACCCTGGCAGGGGGCACACCCGGCAGCAATCCACCACGAGATGGAAGTTTACATCCAGCAGGGAAGGGGCAGGTTGTGCAGAGCACGTGGCCCAGACCCACATATCATTCACCAGGGCACCAGCACAGCTCCGTCAGCCCATACCCAGGGCCACATGGTGAGTTCCTCATGACCAACAGAAAAGGAGGAAAATGAACAGGACTCGTGCACAGATGGTCAGCTGAGCATGGCAGTATGAGCCAAAAATGGCCCCAGGGTCCTCAGCCTCAAGCTAGGCCCTGCCTTAGGCAGCACACACACCTTTTGAGTCTTCAGCAGCAGTATGGACACCCCATCGCAGCCGATTCTGATTGTTGCCCGCCCAGATACAGCACGCTAGCCCTGACCTGCCCTCGAGTTCCCCGGAGAGACCAAAGCTAAACAGGCCATCCAAGGGCAGATTCCTATTTGCAGTCACAACGTGCCAATCCCCAGGACCCCTGCCATCCCTGAAGCCACCTTTTCTCCTGGAAGAGCAGGAGCTGGAGCATTCAATGTGGACGGAGCCTGGCCACACCGCTCACGCAGATCCTTCCCGGCTAAGGCCACTCTCGCCCGTCCCACACGCACTGAAGGAGACGTGTACAAGAATGCCGTGAGGGTAGACTCTCTCCCACTCCCACTGAGTGTCTATCAGTAGCGGAAGGCATCAATCATCGTCATGTACTCATAGCAGAATGCCATACAGCAACTAAAAGGACTGGACTGAAAGTCCAGGAGTAAATCTTGAAAACTGACACGTTCTAGAATAAGACATTAATAAGAAGACATAGAATACTGCTGCACCTGTATAAAATTTTAAAACATGCCAAATCAGACAGTCAAAGGATCAGTGGTTGTCAGTGTTCAAGGGGAGGGTGCAGGGTAAACAGGTGGGGCACAGAGGATTTCCAGGGTGGCAGCTTTCTCGGTGATACACAGCGGTGGCTGCAGGGCACGGACATTTGTCCAAACCCACAGAGAGGACAGCACGGGCAGGAACCCTCGTGTGAGCTGTGGACCTGAGCTAATAATCAGATGTCCACACTGGCCTGTCAACTGTAACAAACACCCACACCAATGCAGGACGTAATGCTCCTGACGGCGCATTTTTAACAAGTGGGTGGGGGCATAAGAGAACTCTCTGTACTTTCTGTAAACCTAAAACTGCTATAAAAAATAAAATCTTTTCATTGTTCTTTATAAAAGAAACACAGATAGAAGATCCACACAAAATGACACTTATCCATGTCTGTGGATCACACCCCGTCTTCAAGGGGGCAATGACAGGCCCTACCTCACAGAGTTTTTACGGGGATTAAACCAGCTCATTTCTAGAAGTGTTCACTGGAGTCTGGCACACAGAAGAGCACCCCAGGAAGCCCTGTGACAGTTCAGACACATTGCAGGGTAGAAAGGTCCCCAAACGTGCATGGGACGCTGTCCCCAAGAAAACAGGGGTTACCACTACAGAGGGGGAGGGGAGGAGACCACAGGGACTCAAGAGCCAGACGTATCTGCAAGGTGGACTTGCATTTTTTAAAACTTGAAGGAGAAAAGAAGAAAAATGAAAATTAAATTACCTCAAGATCATCAAGGGAGCGAGTGATACTGAATCTCTTGGACCTCCCAAATGACCTCCGAGCAGATGTGCGTTGAGAAGGCTGAGTGAGTCCAGTTCCCCGCCCAAATTTTGAGCCCTAAACACGAAGAAAAAAGGCATCAGGTTATTCTTTTGGAAAGAGATGTTTAGTCTTGTCCAATGCATGGCATAGCAGAAAATCAAGGAATACTGTGGAACAAAGACTTTTTAAAAAGAGAGATTTAAAAGTCATCCCAGGGTAAATCTTATGTTAGGTATATTTTATACAAGAAAAACATGCAAAATTGAAAAAACAAAAAAGAGTCATCCCAGGATCGTCAAGTATTTGCTCTGCCAACTGCGTGCCTCTGACAAAGCCTCCACCTCTGTAAACACAGAACAGGATGACGGCAGCCCACCCCACAAGGCTGTTACCCAGATCAAACGAAATCACGTGCAAGGGTGCTTGGAAAGTGGACACAGTACATTAAGAGTAAAGATGATTAGTATGATGATTAGTAAAGATGAAGGCAGGTTTTCAGCAAAGTCGTGCTTTTTCATGATTTTGTAAGCACTTTAGGAAATGGAAGAATTCCTAAGCATTCCGCTGGTGTCTGAAGACCCAACCAACTCCGGCGCAGGAAATAACCGGCTATTAAAACATCCCGTCTCTCTTCCTCCAGGAAATGACCAGAATTAATTCAATTCGACAGACATTTATGTTGTGCCTGTCATTATGCTAGACACATCCCCAAATGAGAAGCTGGCTCCAGCAAACCAGTTGCCACCTCTTAAAAACAAAAAGCATCACAGTTGGGAGCTCTGCTTCCCTGAGGACTTGGAATCCTAAGTGACCAATTTCAGGCTTGAAGGAAGGGAACCTGTTTATGTCAAGATTTTGAGGCTCTGCAGCTACTTTTGTCTCCCCATCTGCATAAGAGTCTTGTAGAAAACCTTGCCGCAATTCCTTGAGAGTCCCTAGGGAAACCTACAGCATACCTGCACCTTCCTGGAAGCAGATGGAGCAGGCCGCCCTCCCACCTCTCCCTTCTCCTTGCCCACCACGCTGACACACCCCACACACCCCATCATGTCCTCAGACCCATTCCCGCCTGGGTCTCCCTGCACTGGGCCGCTCCTCCTCAACTGAAAAGTCCTTCCTACCCCACCCATTGTCATGGCCCAGCCCCACACCACCCCACACCCCAGGGCCTCTGCAGCCTCCTACCCTCCGCCCACACCTCCATCCTCCACCCACCCTTCTGTCCACACCCCCATCTCTCCATTCTCCCTCCCCCTGCACCCCCATCTCTCCATCCTCCCTCCCCATGCACCCCCATCTCTCCACCCTTGTCCCCTCCCCACACCCTCATCTCTCCACCCTCCCCTCCAGCCACACCGCCATCTCTCCACCCTCCCTCCTCCCACACCATCTCTCCACCCTCCCCTCCACCCACACCCCCATCTCTCCACCCTCCCCTACACCCACACACCCATCTCTCCACCCTCCCTCCCCCCGCACCCCCATCTCTCTACCCTTGTCCCCTCCCCCCATACCCCATCTCTCCACCCTTGTCCCCTCCCCACCACACATACCCCCATCTCTCCACCCTCGTCCCTGCCCACACCCTCATCTCTCCACCCTCCCCTCTGCCCACACCCCCTAAAGACGGGCAGAGGGGCGGCACTATCCTCTTGGCAGGTGAGAGGTCCAGGACCCAGGGGCTGTGGCTGCCGGGAACACGCGAGGATGCTCGGGTAGGGACGCCACCACTGGGCCCCCGCGAGGCCGAGAGAAGGCTCTGAGGCTGTCATCCTGAAAGTGGCGATGCCCAGCAGAGGGCAGCCGGCAGGCAGAGGCCTAGAAGCACAGTGGCCAGGTGCCAGATGGACCGGCCAGCACAGGTGTCAAGCACACACCAAGCTGAGGCACCACAGTTGCCAGCTCACTCCAAGGCACTAATGGCACAACTGCTTGTTTTCAAACCGAGGAGCAGGCCCCCGTGCACACCGCACCTCCGAGGCTGGAGAACGCACTGCACTGGCCAGCACCTGCCTGCTGCTCCCATGGGGCTCAGCTCAGGCTCCCGCCGGCTCCTGACTTTTGTAAATCAGCCTGTAATACACTCCTTGGAGGGAACCTGTGGTCCCATTCAGACACAGATGTGGCTTTCTGGTGTCTCTGCTCCCAATGGCAGGCACCTTGAGCATCCTGTCAGTGCGCTCTTCTGTGGTGACTGATAAATTGCCACCCCCACTCCCTCCTGCTTAGGCCAGCATCCGTGTCCACGCTCTGGGTCCACACCCTCCTCTCACCCCTCCGGCTCGCATTCTCTCTGAAGCATGCACTTGTTTGGTCACCTTTTGAGTGCCTTGCTAGCAAGTTAATGAATCTGGCAGATTCTTGAGAAAAACTTAGCTAAGAAATTTTTTTCAAAAAATGTGCCCACAGCTGACCCGAGCTGTAACATGTACCTGGAACACAGCAATCCCCTTGCAGACCCATGACCTGCACATCTGGCCTCCCCACTGGTAGTCCTGTTTCCATGCCCGCCCCGTGCTAGCCAGGCTTGGTGCCCTCAGAGGCTCCCACGTGATGCTCTGTGCTGCTGGCGGGGGCTCCCCTGGGCGCCCGCCTCATGGCCTTTGTGCATGTTCTTCCCTCCCCTGACCCCTCAACCCAAACAACCCCTCTTTTAAGAGACCTTTAAGCCCCTGTCTAAGTTAGACTCCCCAGCGTCCTCTCTCCCAGTCTTTGGGTCTTTTCCTTCCCATCAGTGACACTGCTGTCAGCCATGAGGAATCTCCCCCAGGGGACTGCTATGGGACGACAGCAGCAGAGCCCTTCGCTTCGTCTGATGCTGTCTGAAAACTTACTGCCCAGCACAACGCCCGGCTCCTGGCAGGTGTGCGGCCCCGGCAGAGGGGAGGCCCGAGAAGGTGCTCGGCAGTGCTCGGGAGACACACGACACGGAGGCCACAACACGGGGGACTGACTGCCCAACAATGGGGAGCACAGGGCGCCTGTACGGCATGCAGACGTGTGTTACGGCAGCAGCAATAACAGGGGAAATGTTCAGTCCACTGCTAAAGCAGTGAGTGACTTTGTTCTCATTATAGATTTGCTATTCTGTATTTTCTGCTCTTGGGAAGGGTGGGGAATGAACCCATGGCTTTGTGAGATTAAGGCTGTCAGAATCAAAATGAGTCACTTGTGTTAAAAACCCTAACAAACAGAGCTGGGGAGGGCCATGAAGGGAGGGCTCGCACATTAGTATGCCTGGGAATAACAAATCCATCACAAAGGCTGCGCAAACCACAGCCGTGCACACAGGCCATCACGGCCTCACGCAAAACACGCTGTGAGGACATCTGCCCAGCGACCGCCCGCCCACTTCCAGCCTGGTATCATCCTTGGTGCTGATCCTCGTCGCAAGGATAATTATCTCAAAACAATCCTGGGATGCTCATTTTTCCTTTAAAAGCCTTTGTCTTCTTTGGCCTCCCCAGCGATGCACTGTGGACCATGGCGAGTGCTGCCCACTGCAACGCCCTGCTCCCAGATAAACATCGTTTCTTTCAGAGACCCTCTCTCTGTTATTTAGGTGGACAGAGATAAGACAGTTTAATTTTTTTTTTGAGACTGGATCTCTTTTTAATCTCTTTTGAGACTGGATCTCACTCTGTGGCCCAGGCTGCAGGGAGAGCTATAATCATGGCTCACAGCAGCCACGACCTCCCAGGCTCAAGCGATCCTCCCACCTCAGCCTTCTGAGTAGCTGGGAGCACAGGCATGTGCCACCAGGCCCAGCTAATGTTTGTATTTTTTGTAGAGACTGGGTCTTACTATGTTGCCCAGGCTGATCTGAAACTCCTGGGCTCAAGCAATCGCTCACCTCAGCATCCCAAAGTGCTGAGATGACAGGTGTGAACCACCACACCTGGCAGCCCTGACCACACCCCGGGTGAGCGGCCCTTCCACAGTCAGCCTTGAAACTTGCTCCCAGCACAGGCAAAAGAAAGGATGTCTGACGCCTGGCCACACGTGGATGTGCTGTGCGCTTTGGAGATGTAAAGGAGAAAGGAAAAGTGTAACAAGCAGACAGAAAACAATTCTTGCAAAGAACTAAATCAACTCATGGAATGGGGCCAGTAACAGATGTGACACTTCCACAGCAGGGAGAGACCAGCGTTTATTCGTGTTTCTCAAATTGACAAAGTTCTGTAAATTAATAAATTCAGATAATCACCGCCGATTTAACACCCCCTGCTGGTGTGACATAATCTTGACTCTTCCCCAAAGAGTACTAAACAGGGAAGACAACAATAAAAATGGCCTAAAAGGCCACTTGTTTCAAACTCCAGCTTTTAAGTTGAGAAGACTCCTCACAACTGTCTGAGAAGACAGGTGGCCCCCAGGGCACCATCTCCACCACCCAGCCTTCGGCCACCACACCCAGCACTCAAGGGCACTGAGTGGAGCAGACACCGCCCGCCACCCACAGAGCCCGGTCAGCCTGGCTCCCAGGCATCCAGGATGCAGTGGGCCAGCATGAGCCAGCCGGCTTCAGGGAGAATCAAGGGCCTCAGGCCAATCAACCTGCCTGGCTACAGGGTCCCAAGGGACAGCCGGTCAGCTGGCATTACTATCACAGACAGGCCCAGAAAAGCATCGGGTTCCCTCGAAAGTAAAACCACTAGAAATGAGGGGAGGGGGAGGGTAGAACCTCACCCACTGCTCAGGTACCAAATTTCTCGGTCACTCTCGGTGCCAACAATGAATTGCTGGGCACAGTGGCTCACGCCTGTAATCCCAACTCTTTGGGAAGCCAAGGTGGGTGGACCACCTGAGGTCGGGAGTTCGAGATCAGCCTGACCAACATGGAGAAACCCTGTCTCTACTAAAAATACAAAATTAGCCAGGCGTGGTGGCGTGTGCCTGTAATCCCAGCTACTCAGAAGGCTGAGGCAGGAGAATCACTTGAACCCGGGAGGCAGAAGTTGCAGTGAGCTGAGATCACGCCACTGCACTCCAGCCTGAGCAACAAGAGCAAAACTCCGTCTCAAAAACAAAACAATGAATCATTCCATGCAACCATCAGTTCGGAGCGAAGAATCATTTTGGCACAAGAACCGTTCCAACGCCTCAACCCATAGATGAGAACCGGGAAGTCGGGGAAGCAAGTCCGCGCAAGGTCACACAGCTTGTGGCTGACCTGGGACATTACCCAGCTCCTGCTGTACTACTGCACTGCCGCTTTTTATTAAACTTTCAAAATACTTATTCAATCTGACTTTAAAATCCAGATAACATAAATTTACCATGTTAGCTGGCTCAGTAGCATTAGGTGTGCTCGTACTGTTACGCAAGCATCATCACCATCCTCCAGACCTTCTCATCTTCCCAGAACAATGCTCTGCCCCCATGTAACACGCACTCTCCGTTCCCCTCCCCCAGGCCCCGTCTCCCACTTTCTGTCTTTATAAATCTGACTGCTCTAGGAATCCCATGTAAGTGGAACTGGATAGTGTTTGTCCTTCTGTGACTGGCTGATTTCGCTGAGCATGGTGTCCTCAAGGGTCATCCATGGTGTAGCCTTGTCAGAATGTCCTTCCTCTTCAAGGCTGAATAATATTCCACGGTATGGATGGACCACACTGTGTTTATCCATCACCTGATGATGGACATCTGGGTGGCTTCTGCCTTTCAGCTATTGCAAATAATGCTGCTATGAACATGTGTAGAAAGAGCATCTCCTCAAGACCTTGATTTCAATTCTCTGGGTATATACGCAGAAGTAGGATTGTGGGCCATGCGGTCATTGTACTGTTCGTTTTTTGAGGAGCCACCACACTGTTTCCCACGGTGGCTGCAGCACTTGGCATTCCCAGTAGCGTGCCAGGGTTGCAACTCCTCCGCATCCTGCCCAACACGGGTCACTTTTCTCTCTTGTGGTGGTGGTGGCAGTTGTTTTACAGTAGCCATCCCAAGGGGTGTGAGGTGCTGCCTCACTGTGTGTTTAGTTGGCACTGGCCTAATAATTGATGATGGTGGGCATCTTTTCATTGCTCATTGACTACTTGTGTATCTTCTTTGGAGAAACGTCTATTCAAGTCCTTTGCTCATTTTTTAATTTTTCTTTTTCTTCATGTTTTCTTCTACTTCACAGTTTCACACTGGATCTTTGCCCATTTTTTTTTTTAATTTTAATTTCTCTTTATTTTCTTTTCTACTTCACAGAATTCACACTGGCCTTTTGCCCATTTTTTAACTGGGTTGTTTGTTCTTGTTGCTGAGTTATAGGAGTTCTCTATAGACTCTGCATATTAACTCCATATCAGATACATGGCTTGCAAATGTTTTCTCCCATTCTGTGGGTTGCCTTCATTCTGTGGGTTGCGTTTTTTAATGCATAGAGTTTTCACATTTGATGTAATGCAATTTATGTATTTTTTTCTTTCGTTACCCCATATCAAGTACTCAATGAATACTTACTGAACAAATAGACTGTACGCAAGAGAGTACATAGCTTAAAAGAGAGACCAGATCATCTGAGGTATTTCCAAAAAGAGGCAATATAAAGACTTACAAGGAGTCAGATTTCTAGCTCACATCTTTGCATCTCCTGCTATATTCTTCAGGGTTCACTCAGGAGACAGAAACCACCCGTAGTTCTAACAGAGTTCTGTGTAGAGAAGGGGTAGCTTGGTATTGAGGGACGGAAAGGCAGAGGGACTCTGAGATGCCATGGAGTAGCAACCTCGGGAAGCCACTGCCACCCCAGGGCTGGGAAAATGCAGGGAAGCAGAGGGGATTACTCTAACTTGGCAGCCCAGAAGAAAACAGCTGGTGGAGCTGGGGACCAGACCACCGAGGGACATGACATGGGGCTCCAGCCCTCGGGTTTTGTTTGTTCATTTGTTTGCTTGTTTGTTGAGACAGAGTTTCACTCTGTCACCCAGGCTGGAGTCCAGTGGTGGGATCTGGGCTCACTGCAACCTCCACCTCCCAGATTCAAGCAATTCTCCTGCCTCACTCTCCCAAGTAGCTGGGACTACAGGCACGTACCACCATGCCCGAATAATTTTTTTGTATTTTTAGTAGAGATGGGGTTTCACTATGTTGGCCAGGCTGGTCTCGAACTCCTGACCTCAAATGATCCGCCCACCTTGGCCTCCCAAAGTGTTGGGATTACAGGCATGAGCCACCGTGCCCGGCCCAGTTTTTTGGGATTTTTAGAGTTGGGGGTCTCACTCTATCTCCCAGGCCAGAGCGCAGGGGTATGATCATAGTTCACTGTAACCTCCAATTCCTGGCCTCCCAAAGTGCTCGGATTACAGGTGTGAGCCATGGCGCCCAGCCCATCCATTGTTTCTGAGGGGCCAGGAGGTTGGCACAGTGAGCTGGGCAAACTGCAAACTGAGAGGGGAAGGAACTGCCCCTGTGAGGGTGAAACGTTGCTATGGTGACACTCCTGCCTTGCCAGCTCCGGGGAGCGCCCCTGGGGACAGAGCCTGACAGGGATGCAGCTGTGAGCAGGAAGGTGGTGTGGAGACCCCATCGGTGTCATAGAGGGTGGGCTTAGGGCTGAGGGTGGTAAGCTGAGCAACCGGCACACCTGGTTAAATCTGTTACAACAAAACTCTGTGCAGCAGGAAGAATTTCAAGCCCAAAAGCAAAACTATTTTAGAATCAACAAAATTCCATTTCAAACATAAAACTAGACAAACTTACAGCAATGGTTACGGAGTAACGTGTAAGGAACCAAAGAAAGGTTTCTGGGTCATAGCAAAGCACCTTCTGTGAAAGGAAGGAGAAAAATGTGCACAAAGACTGGGTGTCCTATTCAAGAAAGAAAAAGATGAATATTATACATGAAAAGACATTTAAGTAGAGATATTAATTCAAATTATTCCAAAATATCTTAGGGCCTATGATGTCCCAAGCAATTGACTAGGACTAGAACCTTTAACGACAGAAACAAAGCACATAATTTCTTCACCAGTAAAGGAGGTGGGTGGAGACTAAGGAAATAAACCAAACAGGTTTGAAATCAAAACAAAACAAAACATAAGGCAAGAAAGCAGGGAGGGAGAACCTAGAAAAAGTGGATTCACAGGAAGAATGCAGTAATATCCCAGAGCCAAGACTCAATGTGCCAGTCACCCAACACATCAGTGACCTGCATCTGCCAATTCAGCCTGATCTTCTTGAGCTGTCAGAAGAATCTGCCACTTACAGTAACAATTTGAAAACAGAAATGGAAAAGCTTAAATAAAAAGACGAAGTGCTGACTCAGAAAAAGCTGCTTTCACTAGATTAATAATAGACAAAACAGGCTTTATCCCTAATTTTAAAATTTTTAAATAAAAAATTATTGAAATCCTCTGGAGGGAGGATAAAAATAAAATGTAAGATTCAATATACGAGGAAAAGGAGAAGAAAGGGAGGGATAAGAGAAGGAAGAGGAATAGAAAAGTTCTACCATTAATTTTTTATGTTTTGTGAGACTACAGTAATCTTGATACCAAAACTCGACAAAGATAATGAGAAGGGAAAGTACGAGATAGTCTCACTCAAACACAGACTTTAAAATTACACAAAAATAGTAGCAAACCAAATACATCAGTGTATAAAAAGATGGTCATAAGTTAGGTTGATCTCAGGAATGCAAGTATGGTCTATCATTTGAAAATCGATCATTGTAATTTGCCATGTTAGCATCAAAAGGCAGAAACATGATCTCAATGAATGCAAAATAACAAAGAAAACAGCTAAAATTTAACACCCATTCATGAAAACAAATATTAACAAGTAGTAATGAAGGGAACTTTCTTAACCTTAACAGGGTAGCTAGATATAAAAAGCAACTAGTCAATTATACTTCCATATATCATAAGAGCTAGCATGTATAATTCTATTTTAATTCCTTTTTCAATCAGCTTCCTCAGGTTGAAGCATTTATAATTTTTAAAAGGTACCATTTATAATGGCAAATAAAATTATAAGGTACCGAGAAATAAATCTAGCTAGAGAATAAATTGAATTAAAGATGTTTATGAAGGAAATTACAAAGTTTTACTGAAATAAGCCAAAATGAGAGAGAAGAGAGATACTATTTTCATGGATAGGAAGGCTTGATATCCTAAAGATATCAATTCCCTCAAACTGAGCTACAGATTAAAACACAAAATGTCAATAGCATTTTGGGGAATTTGTAAACTGGTTGTAGAATCTACATAAAACAGCAAGGCCCAAGCACAGACAAGAAAACCTGCCCTAGAAGACATAAAGACTTATTATAAAGCTATAGTAATTTTTAAAAATATAGTTGGAGATACTGACTAGGAAGGAACAGAGAACCGAGAAACAGACCCACACATACATGAACACATGATCCATGACAGAAGGAGCACTGCTGATCCACGTGGAAGGACGAGATTAGTGCTAGAACCACCAGTTACCCACAGAGAAAAAAATTAACTTTTGTCTCACCTCATTCTTTTCATAAACTCCAAGAAATTTTGGGGGGAAAAGGGAGAAAATCTTTTTTGACCTCGGTAGTAATAAATGTATTAAATAAGACACAGACTGGGTGCAGTGGCTCATGCCTGTAATCCTAGCACTTTGGGAGACCAAGGCGGGAGGATCACTTGAGGTCAGGAGTTTGAGACCAGCCTGGCCAACATGGTGAAACCCGTTCTCTACTAAAAACATAAAAATTAACCAGGTGTGGTGGTGGGTGCCTGTAATCCCAGCTACTCGGGAGGCTGAGGCAGGAGAATCACTTGAACCCGGGGAGACGGAGGTTGCCGTGAGCCGAGACTGCACCACTGCACTCCAGCCTGGGCGACAAAGTGAGACTCCATCTCAAAAAAATATATATATATAAAAGACACAAAGGGTAAACCATAGGAGAAAAGATTACACATCTGGCTAGAAGAGTGAAAACAGGAGTCATGCCCAGGGCAGGGACACGTGCGATGTGCACACTAAGCCAGGGACTAGCAGCCAGCATCTATCATTCCCGCAGTCCATGAGGAAAAGACAGCCCAAGAGGAAACAGGGACCAAAAGGTGTGAGTAGGCGCCTCAACAGAGAGGAAATGCAGAGCCTTATAAGCAAGGGAATGCAAATCAAAGCCACGTGAGATACCACTTTACAGATCCCAGATTGGCTAAAAATTTAAAAGTCTGGCAAGCCTACCTGGAGACAGGTACAAGAATTCACTAGCGCGTTATTAGTAATTTTTTAGTGGCTCTGTGTATGTAGCAGTAGATTCACGCAATGGATTATAGTGTTAAAATGAACAGACTGTGACTACCGATAACATCATGGATAAACCACTGAAATAACATGAAGTGATTAAAAACAAGATGCAGACAACTGTGTTATTAAGCCATTTCTATAAAACTGAAGCAGAAGCAAAACTAATCAATACACCGCCACTGATTCCAACTCTTCAGACACTTCTGGTTCTGCAGGGACGTGGCGGCCACCTTGCTCTGAACAGTCTCACTTTCCTGGAAACCCCAAAGAATACGAGCCAACAGTGAGGGGGCCACACTGGTCTCTGCCCCTTTGCTCAGGGATCCCCTACCTCCACGGCCCCCGAGCCATCTGTCCTAGTGATCCCAGCTTCTCAGGGAGCCCCTGCCCTATTCCAGGATGGTGGGGGCTTCTGTCCACTGCTTCCCAGCCCCTCCACAGGCCTGAAGCTGTTCTCACTGCGATACCATTCCCCAGAGAGCGCACTCGGTGGCCCTGGTCAGGATGAACCCCATGGGCAAAGGCTGCAGGGACTAGGAAAGGTCACCTGGTGCGGGCGCCACAAAGCCCCAGGCCCCCAGCTCTGCCGCAGGCCCGTGAGGCTCCTCTCCCTGGAGGCGCCGTTCCTTCCCAGGACCGGGTGGACTCGGAGTGCCGCTGCCCAGTGTCTGCCTCCCTTCCTTCCGCTGGGGACGGAGAGCAGTGCCATGCTGGCCCCAGGGATCCCTGTTTACACAGGGTGATGGCCAATGCCACCCTCCCCAGAGAGACTTACATCATGGGGCCTTAGCTGTGACCCTTTTAGAATTATCCAGACTTTTTTTTTTTTACAATCTATTTTGAAACTTCCTCTCATTGTACTGGAAAAACAGCATAAAATCTATGTGCTGAACCTGAAACTCTCTTGGCCTGCAATCCATGGAGCCTGTCACTGGCTACGCCATGTAAGTACAGTTTGTTTCCAAGGCCATCTCTCACTGACTTTGTTCTAATTAAAATCATTTTTTTTAGTAATTTTTACTTTTCCTTCAAAGGAAGTTTTTTGTTTTTTTTTTTTAGTAAATATGTTCATATTCCCATCATAAGAAGTTGAAACAACACAAGATAAAAATTCCCTGGATTCTTCCCAGTTTTCATTTACTACCTCTGAGATAACTACTATTACCCATTTGGGGTGTTTCATTTGTATTTTTTCCATATATTTACATATAAACACATGTGCACTTTAAAATGTATAGGTTTCTTTGAGGGGTGTTGGAAATTTTTA
Organism: Nomascus leucogenys; assembly: GCF_006542625.1. Classification (NCBI taxonomy): domain Eukaryota; kingdom Metazoa; phylum Chordata; class Mammalia; order Primates; family Hylobatidae; genus Nomascus; species Nomascus leucogenys. Next base: position 80,429,210 of record NC_044400.1, read on the forward strand.
CACAAAAACAGGATATTAAATATATGTGTTTTTGTGACTTGCTTTTTCCACTCAATATGCCCTCAGGAGCCTTCCCTATCAGTAATGTATTGATCCGCTTTGCGTGACAGAGGCTGCTCGCCATTCCTGCAATAACCAGTCTCCCCTTCTTCCACAGGAATAGAAATCTTAGCTAGACACATGGCTGTCCAGCTAAGGACTACATTTCCCAGCCTCCTTTGCACTAGGCAAAGCTATATGACTAAGTCTGTCCAATGAGATGCGTGCAACTTCCAGACTGTGCCTCCACCTCCCTCTTCCTGCTGATGGAAATGGGGAAATAAAGCTAAAGGAGCTATCTCAAAGTTCAGGGCAAAAGCCACATGTGGAGAGCAGCAACGACACAACAGAAGGCACCCTGGGTTCCTGATGAGGGTGGAGCCTCCACACCAGCTCTGGAGGGTTTACTCAAACTATACTTCTTATATCTAAACCCCTATTATTTTAATTTGTGCTGTGACAGCATAGAAACTCGTATTACTTTAAAATGAGTGTATGGATCCCATAGTATGGAAATACTACATTTTCTTTACTCCATTGTCAACAATTTCATTCAATCAAAAAAGTATTAAGTGCCTTCTAACTGCCAGGCACTGTTCTAGGTGCTATTGTTGCAAACACGCTGCCAATAAAGATCCTGGATCACAATTCTTCACGCCTTTCTAGTACAGGTATCTTCTCTCCCTGAGTGAAGGAAGAAGGCAAGGAGGAGGAGCCTGTAGTCCATTCTCTCACTTTAACTGGGGTTACCCCAGAAAAGAAAGGTGATCTAATCAAATTTCCTTGTAAACTTGCTAATGAAAGACCTCCTGGCAAACCCAACGATATTTGCTAGCAGGAGAATCCTTATCTGTGGAATGTTTTCAGCGGGATGTACTTGGTGTGTCTAGGATTGCTCACAGTAAATAAACTTGGAATCCTAGGAGTTATGGAGTACAGATCCCTGAAAAATGCCATATAAACTATGCAGCTCTCAGAGTACAAAATGGAGATACTTCATGGTCAACAGCTTCCTCCGTGTAACTGATGTAAGCAGGTGCATTTGCTTAGAGACCTCCCATGTGAAATCTGGGCCAGAGCACATCCTCACAGAGCAAGAAAGAACCAGGCGGTGTAATTGGCAGACAACTTCTCTCTGCTTCTATAAAGCCTCACAATTACATGTGTCCTAGAAATTATTAGGAAGCTTGATATACAATAAGATCAGTGACTCCCAAAAGTTTAATCTAATAGTTTTATCACTGTGTTCTCTTAAAGGGAAAATTTGTTTTAAAAAGGCAAAGGAATTCCTTCTCTTACTCCTTCCTCAACTAAACGTAAGAGACTGAAATTTTGCATTCATGGACTCAGGTTTGTAAGACATTTAACTTTAAAATGTACTTTTATTTTATATAACCCAATCTGATTTTCTAACTCTAAGCCAAAATTACACCTGCTGCAGATTTAATTCAGTCATTTCTAAGTAAACAGTCAAATTAACTTTTCCATCAATTCTGCTCTTTAGTGCTTCAGTCGCATCACATTCAAGCCCCCTTGGGTGCGCCGCACTGTTCCCCTCCCTGCAGTTTCAGTGGATGAGGGAACATTTGTGTAACTGTTGCTTCAACATCACAGGGTGAGGCCACCAGCTTCTCAGGTGTCACTTGGTTTGGTCCTGCGCTCATCTCATTCTCCCACTGCCTGGCCTGGGTGTAGGCCCATAACCACATTCACAGCCGTGTGCAACACACTCTCTCAAGCTCTGTGACCCCCTGGGAGCCCAGAGGAACTTCTTATGCCACTCAGAGTCATCTCTTGCCCTGACCCCGCTCCCACCTTCTATGAGGCAGTCCCCCTCCAAGTTCTAAACACACCAAAGAAAACAGATCTTTTGCACTCCCGAGTCCCAAACATGAGGGCAGCTTCCATCGGGGCCATCATGGAACTCAAAGTGGATGTGAAGGCTCCTCCCACCCACCTGACCCCCTGGGGCTCTCCAGTTCTCCTCTTCTCACCCCACAGCTCAGGCGTTTCTCACAGGGAGGGTGGGGAAGGAAGTACCGATGCTCACAGTGTGCAGCTCAGTCTTTGTGCCTTTCATCGGAACCCTCGGCTCTTCAACCCGGAATCCAACAGCTGAGCCTCTTGGCCTGACAACTTCCCCTTGGGGTTAAAGGTGATCCTGTGACCTCCCATCCAGACTGGACATGGTTAGTAGACAAGGGGGAGGAAAATTCACGCCAGGTAACAGATCCCAGAGGGCCACTCTGCTCACAGAGCTGCCCACACACCCCATGACCTTGCCTCCTTTAGGACACAGTCGCATGTAGTTTGAAGAACCAGGGCAGCCAGGTCAAAAGTTTTCTAAGTTTACAGGAGAAAATTATAAACCAACACTCCCAACACAGCTCCTGCTGACTTTAGGTCCCTAGAGTAAGAGAAATCTCACCACCATCTGCATTATTACTTAACTGCAAAACTACTACATCTATACCTGTATCTCTCTTTCCCTACTGTGTGTATATATATACAGTCATAGTCCATTTTCTGTTGCTGTAACTGAATACCTGAGACTAGGTCATTTATTTTTTTAAAAAAGAAATGTATTCATTACCATCCTGGAGGTCAAGGGACTGCATCTGGTGAGGGCCTACTTGCTGGTGGGGACTCTACAGAGGGCATCATATGTTGAAGGAGCTAAACTGGCTCTTAACAGACCCACTCTCTATTTTTCTTAGATATGATTAAAATGTATTTGTTTAAATGTATGGAGTACAAGTACAATTTTGTTATTATACATGCATAGACTGCACAGTGCTGAAGTCTGGGCTTTGAGGGTATCCATCACCCAAATAACATACGTTGCACCCATTCAGAAATGTCTCATCACTCACCCCTCCTCCCACCCCCTCACCTTTCCAAGTCTCCATTCTCTACCATTCCACTCTACATCCATGTGTACACATCATTTAGCTCCCACTTATAAATGTGAACATGTGGGACTTGTCTTTCTGTATCTGACTTGTTTCACTTAGGACAGTAGCCTCCAATTCCATCCATGTGGCTGTGAAAGACAAGATTTCATTCTTTTGATGGCTGAATGGTATTCCATTGGGTATAGATGCCACGTTTCCTTTATCCATTCATCCAGCAATGGACACTTAGGTTGATTCCATACCTTTGCTACTGTGGATAGTGCTGCAATAAGCAGAAGAGTGCAGGTATCTTTTTGATATAATGATTTCTTTTCCTATGGGTAGATAGACACCCAGTAGTAGGATTGCTGGCTCGAATGGTAGCTCTATTTTGAGGACTTTGAAAAATCTACATACTGTTTTCCATGGAGGCTGTACTAACTTACCTTCCCACCAACAGTGTATAAGAGTTCCCTCGACAACATCTGTTATTGTTTGAGTGAGGTAAGATGATATCTGACTGTGGTTTTAATTTGCACTTCTCTCATGATTAGTGATATTGGGCATTTTCTCATATGCCTGTTGAACATTTGTAAATCTTCTTTTGAAAAATGTCTATTCGTATCCTTTGCCCACTTTTTAATGGCGTTATTTTGTTGCTGTGAGTTGTCTGAGTGCTCATATATTCTGGATATTAGATCCTTGTCAGGTGCATATTTTGGAAGTATTTTCTTCCATCTTGCCGGCTATGTGTTCACTCTGTTGATTATTTCTTTTGCTGTGCAGAAGTTCTTTAAGTCCCACTTGTCCAGTTTTGTTTTTGTTGCCTGTACTTCTGAGAATTCAACAATAAATTATTTGCCTAGACCAATATCCAAAAAAGTTTCCCTAGGTTTTCTTCTAGTATTTTTATAGTTTCAGGTTTAAGTCTTTAATCCAGCTTGAGTTGATTTTGTATATGGTGAGAGATAGGAGTCCAGTTTCATTCTTCTACACAGGGCAATCCAATTTTCCCAGTACCATTTATTGAAAAGGATGTCTTTTCCCCATTGTATGCTCTCGTTAACTTTGTCAAAGATCACTTGGCTGTAAATATGTGGCTTTATTTCTGGGTTCTCTATTTTGTTGTCTAGTTTTATACCAGTAACATGCTGTTTTGGTTACTACAGCCTTGTATAATTTGAAGTCAGGTAATGTAATATCTCCAGCTTTGTTTTTGCTTAGAATTGCTTTGGCTATTCAGGCTCTTTTTTGGTTCCATATAAATTTTAGGATTGTGTTTTCTACTTCTGTGAAAAATTACGTAGGTATTTTGGTAGGGATTACATTGAATATGTAGATTGCTTTAGACAGTATGGTCACTTTAATGATATTAATTATTCCAACCCATGAACATGGATGTTTTTCCATTGGTTTGTGTCATCTACAATTTCTCTCATCAGTATTTTGTAGTTTTCCTTGTGGAAATCTTTCACTTCCTTGGTTCAATTGATACCTAGATATTTTATTTTTGTAGTTATTGTAAATGGGATTGCTTCCTTGATTTCTTTCTCAGCTAGATTATTGGTGTAAAGAAACACTACTGATTTTTGTATATTGATTTTGTATCCTGCAACTTTGCTGAATTTGTTTATCCAATCTAAGAGTTTTTCAGTGAAGTCTTTAGGTTTTTCTAGATATAAGATCACATCTAGCCAGGGGCGGTGGCTCACACCTCCCAGCACTTTGGATAGCCGAGGCAGGCAGACTGCTTGAGCCAGAAGTTTGAGACCAGCCTGGCCTACACTGTGAGACTCCATCTCTACAAAAAAATTTAAAAATTAGCCAGGCATGGTAGTATGCACCTGTAGTTCTAGCTACTTGGGAGGCAGAGGCAGGAGGATCTTTTGAGTCCAGGTGTTTGAGGTTACAGTGACCTAGGATAGCAGCACTGCACTCCAGCCTGGGTGACAGAGCGAGACTTTGTCTCAAAAAAAAAAAAAAAAGATTATGTCATCAGCAAACCAGGATAATTTGACTTCCTCTTCTCTAATTGGTATGCCTTTTATTTATTCCTCTTGCCTGACTGCTCTGGCTAGGACTTCCAGTGCTATGTTGAATAGGAGTGATGAGAGTGGGCATCCTTGTCTTGTTCCAGTTCTTAGAGGGAATGCTTTCAACTTTTCCCCTTTTGGTATGATGTTGGCTGTGGGTTTGTCACAGATGGCCCTTATTATTTTGAGCTATATTCCTTCTACACCTTGTTTGTTGAGGGTTTTTATCATGCTGAATTTTACCAACTGCTTTTTCTATGTCTATTGAGATGGTCATATGGTTTTGTTCCTAATTCTATTTATGGGATATATCATATTTATTGATTTGCGTATGTTGAACCATGCATCCCTGGCACATAACACATCATAGCGTATTATCTTTTTGATGTGCTGCTTGAGTCAGTTTGCTAGTATTTTGTTGAGGATTTGTAATCTATGTTCAATAGAGATATTGGTCTGTATTTTTGGTGTTGTGTCCTTGTCTGGTTTGGGTACTGGGGTGATACCAGCCTCATAGAATGAGTCAGGAAGAACTCCCTCACCCTCCATTTTCTGGAACCGCTTCAGGAGGGTTGGTACTAGTTCTTCGTAGGTTTGGTGGAATTTGGCTGTGAATCTACCTGGCCCTGGGCTTTTCTTTGTTAGGAGATGTTTTTGTTACTGATTCAATCTCACTGCTCGTTATTCAGACCCACTCTTTTGATAACTAATCCACTCCTGTGACAACCTAGCAAGGATGAATGGATTATGGATTCTGCCATTCATGAGGGCTAAGTCCTCACGACCCAATCACCTCTTAAAGGCCTCACCTCTTAATACTGTCACATTGGGGATTACGTTTCAACATGAGTTTCAAAGTGGACAAACAATCAAACCATAGCGTATCCCTAATATGTAGCTTTTAACCTATATAATAAATTATAAAAGTAACCAAATTTACTAATTGATTTTATGCCAAGGTTCATATCAAATAAATCAAAATAAAACTTAAGCTGCATTTCTGAACCAAGGAATCCTATCCTTTACCCTCCAAGCATGCATAAATCACCTTTCAGAAAACTCCTCCCAAGAAAATTCCCACTCTCTATTTGAACTCCAGCTACCAAAAATTCATTTATTTTCAATTTTTCCCCTTTGGCAGATTTTTTTATAACTAGTTTAAAATATTTTGACCAAAGCACTAATTTCTTTTATATACAAAGAGCTCTTACTAATCAATAAGAAAAAGGCCTACAATCAGGTAGAAAAATGGCCAAGGTACATGAATCAGAAGTAGACAATAAAAGAAATATTTATGGTCAATTAAGATACAAAATTGCTCAATTTAAGAAATTAAATAACACCATTTCTTTCCTCTCATATTGGCAAATAAATAAAAGACTGATAAAACTCTAGAGCTACACGGGTAGGAAGAAAAGGGCCTCTTCTCCAGCTACCTAAGATGCTGAAAGGGAAGAAGGCCAAAGGGAAGGAGGTGGCCCTGGCCCCTGCCACCATGCGGCAGCAGATGGCCAAGAAGATGGACGTCTGAGGAAAGGCCTAAGATTTTCTGCACTGGACAGGACATCCAGCCATTACAGGGACCTCACCCACTTTGTCAAGGGCCCTGCTGTATCAGGCTGCAGCGGCAAAGGGCCATCCTCCATGAGTGGCTGAAAGTACCTCCTGTGATTGACTGGTTCACCCAGGCCTCAGGCCACAGGCAGCTACCCAATGGCGTACGCTGGCCCACGGTACCAACCAGAGACAAGCAAGAGAAGAAGCAGAGACTGTTGGCCTGGGCTGAAAGACAGCACTGGCACAGGGGACATCCCCACTAAGGGATGGACCACGTGTCCTTCCAGCAGGGGTTGACGCTGTCACAACCTTGGTGGAGAACGAGAAGGCTCAGCTGGTGGTGATCGCACATGACGTGGCTCCCACTGAGCTGATTGTCTTCCTGCCTGCCTGTGTCCTAAGATGGGGGTTCCCTACCCCACTGCCAAGGGAAGGCCTGACGAGGGCGTCAAGCCCGCAGGACCAACGAGTCTGCTCCACTGTCACCTTCACACAGGTTAACTTGGAAGACAAGGGAGCTCTAAGCTGGTGGAAGCTATCAAGACCCACGACAACAGATATGACAAGATCTGCCATTGCTGGGAAGGCTAGCTCTGGGACCAAAATCTGTGGCTCACGTTGCCAAGCTGGAAAAGGCAAAGGCCACAGAACCTGCCAATAAACTGAGTGAAATGAACACTGTTGAGTTTTCTGTATATCAAAATAACACAAATTCTCCTTCAATAAAAAGGGGGCATTCTCTCTCTGTCTCACACACACACACTACTGACAAAAATATAAACTGGAAAACCTCTTTGGTGGGCAATTTGGCAAACTTTAAAATGCACATACACTTTTAAAAACAGCAATTCCGCATCTAGGAACCTACCCAAAAGAAAACTCACATATATACAAAGATAGAACCCTAAGAATTTTTACTGCAATCCAGTTTATAATGAAATATAGAAACAGTCTAAGGTCGCCATCAGCTGGAGACTGATTCAATAAAAAATGGCGCAGGCATATGATGTAACACCACGTGGCCACGACAATGAAGAAGAGTTTTTAAAATTGATATACAACTACGTACATGGGAAATTTGTGTTAGAAAAAAGTAACTCACAGCAGTATGTCGCATGTATTTTCAATAAAGGGAAGGAAAAGGAAGAGAATATCCAACAGGCTGTGCAAACAGAGTAACTCCACGAGAGGAAGCAGACTCTGAACCGCAGCTCCCCGCGTGGAGCGGGGCAGAGGCAGCGGCAGCATCTAAGGCTCTGACCCTTACAGGGCTGTTCGCATTGTGTCTGTGATTGTACCTTTGGGTTTGCTATTACGAATAAACGGCGGAGAATGAGATGATGAGCACCCACCAACACACCGCACCGCAAGAAATAAAACTGTACCAACACGAGCGAGGCGCCGCGGCACCCCTCCCGGGAGAGGCCCTCCTGGCCTGGCGCTTGCTCGCCCTCCCGCTCGCCCCTGGCTTGTCCTCCTACCTAGGGACACGCACCGCCCTGGACAGCAGACTGCGCTGCTCACGGCCTTGAGGCTTCTGTACTTTGCCTTTTTTATGAGCGCGGTTTTCAGATGTACTTCAGGTGGTGCAGGTACCACTATCTCACTCAGATGTAGCTCTTGGGTATTCCAGTGCACCCATAAGGTATTTCTCCATTCTCCTGTTAATGGTCTTATCTCAGTAAGAAACAGTTGAGAAGGAACTCACTCCCGCAAATCCACCCTTCTGCGGGCAGCAGTCCTCGAGTGCTGTGGTCTCAGGACTCCCGGGAGTACCTACAAACAACTGAGCACCTCAGCCAGCCTTTATCTTTGTAGGTTTCAGCTACTGATGTTTCTCATACCAGAAATTAAACTGAGGAATTTAAAAATATTTATTCATTCATTTCAAAATTACACCAATCAATCCTTTACATATCACAAATAACATATTTTCATTTTTAAAATTTCCAAAATCCATTGTATGGAAATTTTAAGAATTTGGGTGCTGCTACTTAACCAGGTATTTTAATTAATATAATTAATTTAATTGATTAATATAACTTTGAGTCAGTTTGCAGAGACACAGAATTAAACACGCTTGCCTTAAATGAACACAAGGCAATCATTTTTGATGACAGAAGCATTTCGAGATCCTGGGTTCTCTTTCACATCAACCCCTTTTGTTAGTCGCAGGCCTGAATGCTTATCTCCATGAGAACCAGCTTGTGCTGGCTACAGACATTAGGCAGAGACAAAGAACAAACTACACAAAAGGGAAAGCAGTCCACTTCCAAACATCATCTCACCCACTTCAAGAATTTCAGACCCTCGGCGAGTCTACGAGTAACTCAGCTCCCATTCCTTGCTCCTCCCCAGAGGAGGGAGAAGCTGACAAGGATGAGCTGGCACAAGGTCATCACCTGGGACGGTGTGCAGGGGGTTAAAGCTTTCCATCTCACCAAGGAGAGGTGGAAATGCTGAGCAACAAGGGGTCTGGCTCGCTGGTCTCCAGGCTTCCACAGGAGCACGTGGCCACTGAGGGTGGAAACCTGGGCTGAGCCTGCGGACAGCGGGATGGAGGCGGCAGTAACAAAAGTGATGGGAAAGGACAGCAATGGAGAATCTAGTGGCAGTTAGGACACAGAACTGTTGGCCTTAGAGACCAACTTGTGACTAGATGCAGTATTATACTTCTTCTAATCGTCAGCTTTTTTTGCATACAGGTTAAGAAAGGCTGGTGCCAGTAATTTAAAAGGGAACATTTAACATTCATGGAACCAGTAATAACTATGTAGAGGGAATGCTGAAGATTCTTCTAGGGCTAAGAGCGAGTGCCTAAGCCAAGGACACCGTCGGCAGGGGCCCCTCCCCAGGCCTGGGCCACAGAGAGTGCTAGAAACCACGCGCCTGCAGCCCACTGGGGAGAGGAGCTGACGGGGCTGTCCAGGCCAGAGCTGCTCCACAGCCACAGAAAACCCCGCCCTGGGGTGCAGGCAAGCCAAGGCGGGCTCAAAAGGAGAAGCTGGGGGTGAGATGCCCTTGGGGGGTGTTGAAGAAGGGTGCATACAGATGCTGGGTAGCCTAACGGGGCACTATGCCAGGCACCAAGGCATTTCTTCTCAGCGCCAAACCCACCCTGCCGTGCCCAGCTTCTGATCCTGGCACTGGGCCTTGAAGACCACGTGGCTCCTGCCCAGGGGCTCAATATTCAGCACTGGGCACGGGCACTGCCTCCCAGGTGGTGTGGGGTGGACTGGCGCGTGACGGTCCCACAACGTTTTTCCTGGGGACTGGGGACAGCCACCAATCCTCACCCGGAGCTGCTTCACTCTCTCACAGCTGCGATGGACTCACGGTCCTGTCAGATAAGGCCCCTACTCTGGGTATCTAAGCCTCCCACGCCCACTTTTCTAGACTCAGCCCCTTTCCACACTGAAGACCTTAGCCTTTCTTTTCTGTCTTTCAGCAGCTAACCTTCTTTTCCTTTGTTAACAATTCTGTATACTGAATTTTTCCTGTTCAAATTACTGCTGCGTTTCCTGTCTCCTGGCTGGATGCTGACTGATTCCACCTGAGTTTGCGCAAAGTAAAGCCCTGAAGTCCCCGTCACTAAGAATCCGGAGTCACGTGAAGCTTGCCGCCTGACACCGCAGCACCCTCCAGGGGCCTCCTCTGCTCTCTCCCTCCCTGTGCCCACTCTGCTGCTTCTTCTAACTTCCAGGCACTTCCTGCATCCCTGCCGGCCCCTTCTCTCAGCACAGGCCAGCGTCCAGGTGGGACCCTGATCGCTGCGGACGGTCACGGCCACCTTCAAAGCTCTGCAGACCTGCCCACAGCGACGTCCAGACCCATCTTGTGGCCACCTCATGACCCCTGGAAGCTTCTGCTGCTCTAACGGGGGAGGCTATGGGATCAGATTCACCTAACTACGCAGGGAGGCCCACGTGGCAAAGTAGACAGCAACAGCTAAACCTCAAGAGATTATAGCAGGAACCCATAAAACACAACACGTTCCTACCTGTTTATTTTTAGATAGTGTGTCACGCCACATTATGAAGGCCACTCCAAATCCCACATAGGAGTGTCTCTGTGGGAAGCAACACGGAGCGCCAGGGCTGTCTTGGTCCCAGCACTCACATGCCCTGTGACTGAGCAAGTCACCTGACAGTCAAACCTCAATCGCCTGGCCTGATGGCCTCGGGATTCCTATCAAGGTAAGGATGCACTCTGCAAAGCAGTGACCGCCGCACCGTTATTTCCAACCCTGAGGACATGCTGGCTCCCCTTCTGCTGTGCTCCAGTGTGGGTGGGAACAGCCAGGACCCTCATCTTCATTGCAAAGAAGCCCAAGGCTGGCATCACAACCCCGCCTATTCCCCCATGTCACCCGCCCCAAGGAGGAGTCCATTCACTGGTGGGATGCGGATGACAGCGTTATCTGTCTCTCAGGTCCACTGAGGACCATAAGCACCACTGTCAATCATCTAAAATGGCATCATACTCCCCACTGTCCAGGTCATTTTGAATTTCAAGGAGAAGGCAGGTGAAGGTGCCCTGTAATCCACAAACAACCACATAAACACCAGTGTCAACCTTCACTACACCACAGCAGTGGAGAAAACACAGTTTTAAATATGTACTCAAAGAGATGAGGAATCTCCTGATTCCAAAGAACATTCTCACCACTTTCCAGGGCCCTTCACCTCCCCATCCCTGCACAATACAGGCAGCCCACACTGAGGCCAGCTCCCTGGCAGTGGCCCTGCCCCACCACCTACAGGCTCCATGGAGAAGTGAGGTGAGCTCAGCCCAGGGCGGGCAGGAGGGCCCCTCCCTGAGAATCCAGCCCAGGGCTCAGATCAAGAGACACGGAAAGGCCCGGCGCGGTGGCTCACGCTTGTAATCCCAGCACTTTGGGAGGCCGAGGCGGGCGGATCACGGGGTCAGGAGATCGAGACCACGATGAAACCCCGTCTCTACTAAAAATACAAAAAATTAGCCGGGCGTGGTGGCAGGCGCCTGTAGTCCCAGCTACTCGGAGAGGCTGAGGCAGGAGAATTGCGTGAACCCGGGAGGCGGAGCTTGCAGTGAGCCGAGATTGCACCACTGCACTCCAGCCTGGGCAACAGAGCGAGACTCCGTCTCAAAAAAAAAAAAAGAGACAGGGAAAAACAGCAGCAGCCCACGCAGCTGCAGAACGACTCCTCTAAGGAGGCTGAGGCCAGGCGCATGTGGCTCATGCCTGTAATCCCAGCACTCTGGGAGGCTGAGGCAGGAGGAGGATCGCTTGAGCTCAGGAATTCAAGACCAGCCTGGGCAACATGGCAAAATTCCATCTTTACAAAACATATAAAAATTAGCCGGGCATGGTAGCAAGTGCCTGTAGTCCCAGCTACTCAGGAGGCTGAGGTGGGAGGATCACTTGAGCCCAGGAGCGGGGGCTGCAGTGAGCTATGATCGAGCCACTGCACTTGAGCCTGGACAACAGAGCCAGACCCTGTCCCCAAAAAGAAAGAGGAGGTTGAAAATCCGTAAGATTACAAGTGTTTTTAAAAAAACAAAATTCTATGCTTACATGCATCAAAATGTTATCAGTGATCATTTTGAGGAGATAAAACGAGAAGTCTGTTCTTCCTCCGTTTTTTAAATTTTATTTTATTTTAGAGTCAGAGTCTCGCTCTGTCACCCAGGCTGCAGTGCAGTGGCTGCAACATGGCTCACGGCAGTCTTGAACTCCTGGGCTCAAGCGAGCCTCCTGCCTCAGCCTCCAAAGCACCGAGTTACAGGCATGTGCCGTGGCACCCGGCTCCTTCCTCGCCTTTAAATGCTCTCTCAGGTGCCACATTTCATCATGGAAAACACTAGCCCTGGGAGGGGGAATCAAGTAGAAATATTCATCAAACACGGCCTTTCCTACTCCCCGGCCCTGCCTACCCAGCCAGCAGCCTTAGAGGGTCTTCTTAGGACAGTCTCAGGATGTGAAGAAACACTAAAAAGGTGTCTTTACATCGTAAACGGCCGGAGTAGTTTCTCTGAAACAAAGGGAGCTAAGTGCCCACCCCCATCACCTGTCACAACGGCCCTGGCTCCAAACACAGCACCCGACCGCACAGCCCCACACGGCAGCGCCGCCTCCTGCTGGAGGAAGTCCTTCCAGAGGGTTCCCTGCACCCAACCGCACAGGCACAGCCCCGCACACTCCCACATGGCAGCACTGCCTCCTGCTGGACAAAGTCCCTTCCAGAGGGTTCCCAGCTTTGCTCATTTACTCTCTTTCCTGCTCCAAACTTAGCTCCTAAAGGAGGGCAGGGCCCCCAAAAGGATGCTGATGGGTCCAGGTCTTCGAGGCAGCACTACACACCTTGAGGTACCCCTCAGTGAGCAGGCGGCGTGTGGCTCCCCAGGCCCACTGCGGAGTCCAGCTGGTGTTTTACACAGCAGGATATTCCCCATGGAGGAACCAGCACGAGGAACTGGCTTTCGGTGCTTCAAGAATATTCTCACCTCAAGAGGGGTGTGGGACACTGGGATGAAGATCCTGGGGTCAGACCTAAAATGGGCTTCAAGGGGCCACAGGGACAGAGCAAGGGAGGAGCAGGAAGGGGAGGAAGGGCCTTATCCTGAGCTCTAAGACGACAACTTCCCTTTCGCCACCACCTGTCCTACCCAGATGTCCTGCCCAGGACCAGCCATCAGAGCCAGAACCAGAACCAAGGACTCGAACAGGGCAGGGGGCAAGGGGTCCCAGCCAGACACAGTCCACAGCCCAGAGGCAACTCAGACACCCTGTGATGGCCACAGAGGCCACAGGGCCAGCAGGAGGAAGCCAAGACTGTGCAAGCTGGTGACTGGGAGTCGCCTCCCTGCGACTGCTAAGTGAGGAGGCCAGGCCTCCGTGCTGAGGCTGCTAAGTGAGGAGGCCAGGCCTCCGTGCTGAGGCTGCTAAGTGAGGAGGCCGGGCCTCCGTGCTGAGGCTGCTAAGTGAGGAGGCTGGGCCTCCATGCTGAGGCTAAGTGAGGAGGCCAGGCCTCCGTGCTGAGGCTGCTAAGTGAGGAGGCCGGGCCTCCATGCTGAGGCTAAGTGAGGAGGCCGGGACTCCGTGCCGAGGCTGCTAAGTGAGGAGGCCGGGCCTCCGTGCCGAGGCTGCTAAGTGAGGAGGCCGGGCCTCCGTGCTGAGGCTAAATGAGGAGGCCGGGCCTCCGTGCTGAGCGGCTCCTGGCAGGCTTACCTTTTTATCTTCCTTAGTCTTTCGAACATTTCGATGGGGACCAAAAATGCTTTGCATTCCAAAGGCCTTCCTGGACCACTCCCTCTTCGGGGCGCTCAGCGGGGGCTGCGCGAAGCTGCCCTCCACCCTGTAGCGGTCTGCGGGGATCTTGCTCATAGGAGGGGGCAGTGTGCCGCAGTTAACGCTGGACCAGCCGTCGGTGGAATCTGTGTAAGAGTCCTGGTCACTGGCGTGTCCGCACTGCCACTCCCGGAGCACGTGGACCGGGAGCCAGCGCTGGTTGAAACCACAGCCAGCGCCCACGGTGCCCCTCTTGGAAGGCGGGACTGAGCTCCTCAAGGAAGCTGGGGGCACCTCCACAGGAGAGGCCGGTCCTAGGTGCTTGTTTAGGTCCCGGAACCTGTCAGTCTGATGAGTGGCCTCAAATGGGGGGCTCCCTTCGGGGTCCGGACAGAAGGGCCCAGTCCAGGGAGCACCCCAGGGCTGGGCACCCCTCCCACCCACACCGTCCCACGTGCTGCCTCCAGGGCCGTGTCTGCTCGAGCTCCCACCCAGGTCCACCACAAGCACCCTGTTGCTCTTCTCCTCCTGGTGGAAGTTCCCGATGCCGCTGTCACTGTTGCTGCTGGTGCTGTTGTTCTGGTGGGCGTCAGCATCCCCGTCCAGAAAGGCGCGGGCCCGCATGCCTTCAATCAGCTCACCCATGTCTCGGTACAGGACGGAGATGAACTGCAGGACGGGCAGGGAGGACGCCGGGAATTCCAGACAGCCATTGGTGTCCGGGTCGGCCGTGCACTCAAACCCAAACCGCCGAGCAATGCCTTGGTGGATCTTGTGATTAAACAAGTCTGGGTCCACCATGAACACATGGCAGGAAGTCCGCAGGGCGCCCTCTTCCTCCTGGGCCAGGCTCCCGTCGTCATTCGTCTGCATGGTCACCAACCCGAAAAATCGCCGGTCGTCCGGGCACACGGCGCTGAAGGCCAGCTTCTCGGCCGGGTACTCAGCCACGACCCCAGCCTTGTCAGTGCTCAGCTGCACACAGTCGTGCATGATCTTCATGGTCACCAGCGAGTGGATTTTCTGCTCTGCCCGCAGGCGCCGCATGCAGCCGCGGATGGCTTGCAAGCTGTCAGACTCCAGGTTGGAGCTCGTGGAAGGAAGCTCAATGGAGCCTAAGTAGCCCACGATCATCGCCACGTTTAAAATACCTGCATCCAATGCAAAATCGTCCTGACTTTCTAGTCCAATGTTGAAAACCGAATCATCATGAATAACTTTTGATATTTCCTCCTTAGAAAGCATATTGGGATTTGGATTATTTAAACCTTCATGTCCAACATCAAATCGAGTTGCGGCCGACTCCGAAAGGGATCTTTGTTTCAATTTCAAGGGCTCTGAACTGCTCGCACAAAGGCTCGGGTTTTCAAAAATCATATTGAAAATTCCACCAGACTGCATTTCCTCCACGACTCGCTCTGCTCTGTTTATACCTACTGCTTTAGAATCCAGCTTGGGCTTCAGCCAGCCTTTTCCTTCATAGAGTCCCCCTTCTTCGTCACTGGAACAGGATTCCAAGCGGCTGGCGCCTTCAGCAATCACCATGTGCAGGACACCAGAGCACTTCCCAATTAATTTCACTACATCTTCATGAGACGCTTTTTTCACGTTGATTTCATTGACAGCAAGTATCTGGTCTCCAGCTCTGAGGCCCACAAAATCCGCAGGGCTCCCTCTCATGACGCAGCTGAGCACACAGGGCGCCTGTCCTGAAAGCGTGAATCCGTAGCCGGCCCTCCCCCGGGCAACCTCCACACTCCGCACCCTCGGGGGCGCCGGCCCAGGCAATGGGCGTTTGGACGCCTCCCCAGCTCTAAACATTCTGATGAGCTTCCAAGACCAAGAGCACGTCTCATTGTTCCCTTGGAGCCATATTTCAGGGAATGCTTGATGCTACCATGTTTGCTTCTTCAAACAGTGCCCTAAGAAAGAGAAATGAACAGCTCATTATTAAAGAGCCCATCTTTCTCCACCACTCACTGGTATTACCTAAACACAAAAAGATAATTCATAATAAAAACCACCACAGAAAGAGCCTCTAAGTGTCTATAGATAATAAATCTTCAAGTCAGGCTAAGAAACTTCCTTTCAGAGTAGAAAATGTCTCCCACGGGCATGAGGATGCAGGACTGCTTCCCAGCGCTGCTTCCACACCCTGTTTGGATGGAAAGAGCCCCTTGCTAATCAAAGTGTGGTCCGTGGACTGGCAGCCTGTCTGAAAGGCAGACTCTCAGGCTCCATGCAGAAGAAACACACCCAAACCCACGTTTCACAGGATGGCGGAGTCCAAGCTTGAGAAGCAAGACCTACTACAGGCTTCAGGTTCAAAGGCACCTGCAGAACACTGAGTCTAACCCTTTAGTTGATCACAAATCCCCTCACATAGAGTTTTCCCTCAGGAGAGGGGTCACCTAATATTCCATGACCCTCCCACATTAATTTACTTTGAATATACTGTGTGGGGGAAAACGTATTAACCTGAAACAACCTCAATCAATACTGCAGAGGCCACCCAACAGGCTAGATAAAAACCACCACCAAAAAAAGCAAAGAAATGTCATATTAACTCAATTCTTCCAGAGGGTATAAAAGTAGTGGCTGTCATTGAGAACAAGCTTGTCAGGGGTCCACGGATCACCCCCAGGCCAGTGATTCCCTAGGATTCCCAGGACTTAGCACAAAGGTGCACTCACAGCTGAGATTCATTACAGCAAAAGGATTCCACACAAAATCAGCAAGGGCAGAGGCCCGTGGGGCGATGTCCCAAGGAAACCAGGCTCGAGCTTCCAGAATCCTCTCCCAGCGGGCTCGCGCAGGACGCACTTAACTCCCCGCACCGGGAGCCGTGACAACGCGTGTGCAGTGTCGTCACCAGGGAAGCCCACTAGAGACTCGGTGCCAGGGTTTTTACTGGGGGCTGGGCACATGGGCACCCTCTGCCTGCCTTGTGCCCAGACTCTGGACTCCCAGAAGAAAGGAAGGTTCTCAGCACAAACCTTGTTGCCCACACAAGCAGCTGAGCACAGGAAGCCCCTCCTCATTGAGGGTGGTGGGCACCGTCCTGACACCAGCCAGGGGCCTGCCTTGCACACAGACCTCTCAGGATGGTCTCAGGCCTGCTGGGTAGTCTCTTCTGCAAGACTCTTTAAAGATCACTTTAAAAAGCAATACAGTAAGCGATTGTGAAGATGCAAAATAGAATAAAGGGTATGTTTTTTAAAGAAATAATTGTTTTAGGCCAGGCGTGGTGGCTCACGCCTGTAATCTCAGCACTTTGGGAGGCTGAGGCAGGCGGACCACGAGGTCAGGAGATCAAGACCATCCTGGCTAACATGGTGAAACCTCGTCTCTACCAAAAATACAAAAAAAAATTAGCTGGGCGTGGTGGCGGATGCCTGTAGTCCCAGCTACTCAGGAGGCTGAGGCAGGAGAATGGCGTGAACTCAGGAGGCGGAGCTTGCAGTGAGCTGAGATCATGCCACTGAACTCCAGCCTGGGCGACAGAGCAAGCCTCTGTCTCAAAATATAAAATAAAATAAAATAAAGAAATAATTGTTTTAAAGTTAATCACTTCTAATAGAGGAGATTTTTGTGTCTTGGGATAAAGTTTCCAGCAATAGGATCATAAACAGATTTGAAGTAATTTACACACATAAAAGCTACAGAACTAGATAAAGTGGAAAGGCTATTACTAGGTGACTCCAAAAGTGGCTTCAGTGATGACAAAACACGGACATACAACATGCGTACTTAGTAAAATTATGTTTTGATGGAAAAGAGTAAAAAATGAATATAAATTACATTACTCAATATCTAAGTAGTACTGTATTAATAATTTAAATATTAGGACTGGGCATTTAACTATTTAATGTTCATTATTAAAAAATAAATAAATAAATGTAAAAGTTGGCTAAGAAACACGTCTGGGGATCTTCTTAAGAGGTGTGACAGGCTGGCTGATGGCCCCGATACACTCACATCCTCACTCCCAAGCTTTTGGATGGCTCCTCCCATCCACGTGACCGCATGAAGGCTCTAGAAATGGGGAGAGTGTCAGGTGCGCCTGTGTGAGCCTGGGGTCAGAGCCAGAGGGGACGGCCACGTGAGGAAGGATGCAGAGACCACAGGGATTCAAGGATGGGTCTCGAGCCCAGGCAGACTGGCAGGCGGTCACCTCCAGAAGCTGGAAAGATGAAGGAAGCAGACTGAAAGTCGCCAGAGGAACCAGCTCTGCCACACCTGCCATCAGCCAGGTCACACTGACTGCAGACACGAGGCCCCTGAAAACGCAGGAGAATGAATACGTGTTGTCTTAAGCCCCCCGGTTTGTAGTAATTTCTTTCAGCAACCCTAGGAAACAAATACACGGGGGAATCACTTTGTCACGGGTGAGGGGAGAGGGAAAGCAGGACATGCGTGAAACGGTCTCACTAAAGCATGCTCAGAAAAGCATCTGGCTCGTGGTAGATGTCACACAACAAAGGTGCTGCTGTTCCCGTTACGGCAAGTGCCAGCTATCACTGTGATCGGCCCCAGGACAGCAGGTCATGAAGCCTTGATGGCTTCCTTGGGGAACAGAACATCTCTCGGCTTTCTCTTCCAAACAGGAATACACGCTGCCTCAATGAAAGACAGGACTTCCCAGTTTATTCGCACCATCCGCCTCACACTGTGTGACATAATGATGGACGATGTCTTCTATGCAAGCCACTCAATTTTTCTACTAGACTCTTACTGTCATGGGCCTCTGCTTATTAAAAAGAAATGGTTTGTAACTCATGTAAGTAATATCTTATTATCTATAATCACGTTTATTTGTTTTTATTTTTTAGAGACAGGGTCTTACTCCATTGCCCAGACAGGGGTGCAGTGGCACAGTCATTGCTCGGTGCAGCTTCAAACTCACTCCTGGGCTCAAGCCATACCGAGCACACCCCCATACTCGGCTAACTTTTTTTTTTTTTGGAGAAAACTGTATTGAGATATTTTAAGTCATTATCTAATATAAAACCAGTTTGCATTGTTTCAGCTTGTCTTCCTTGGAACCTGTGGTTGCCCTTCACCTCCTTCTGGCAATTTAAATTGCTCTGATTTCGGCAGAATCTTCCCCGGACATCAGGACCATCTCCACATTCATCCCAGTCTTTGAGACAGCTCCCGGAGATCAGCTTCCTGGTCAAGCACAAGAATCTCAGCGGCACCGTGATCTTCCTCTCTCTCCTGGCCAGGTGTAGGACCCCGACTTTCAGGTGGTGGTTCCTCTCGTTGAGGCTGTTCATCACTGGGCTCAAGCACAGGCCCAGTTAGCTCAGGAGGCTGCAGATACCGTCTTGGTCTAAGCCTACCTGCTGATCTTCCTTGCCAACTCATATTTCACACAGCTGCTTCTCAGTAGTGGGTAAAGAGTCCAGAACGCAGGAACGCAACCCTCACACCCTCGCAGGTCCACAGTGTTCACCACGTGGGCGAAGGGGCCAAGGAGAAGACACCCAGTGAACCTTGGCTAATGTTTTAATTTTTCTGTAGACGAGGTCTCACTATGTTGCCCAGACTAGTCTCAAACTTCTGACCTCAAGCAATCCTCCCACCTTGGCCTCCCAAAATAATCACTTAAGTTCAGCTTACAGTTTAATTTTTCTTTAAACTGTATCAATTAATAGTAAAGCTAGCAGAACAGACAGTGAAATTCAGAAGACCACGGGGTACTGGATTCCAGCTGAACTTCCATTACACCATCAGGGCTACCAGTAAGAACACCCGCTCCCAAGCCCCTGCACCTCCCAGGGACTCGGACTTAGTAAGTCTGGGGCAAGGCCAGGAAGCTCCAACTCCCCCCCACACACCTTCCAGCTAACTCTGAAACACCCTGAGTCGAGATCATCTAACCTAGCCTCTTCATTGTGTGAAAAAGGGAACAAGGTCCAGCCAGAAGTAATTCATCCAAGCCCTGAGGCACAGATGGGATGTGACACGAAGGTCCCCACTTGCCACACAGCACTGCCGCCTCCCATCAGGAGTCACCGACCATGTCACACAGGCTGAGTGTCCCTTAGAAGAGATTTTTGGGACCTGAAGTGCTGTGGATTTTTTCTGATTTTGGAACGTCTGTATATACGTAATGAGATATGTTTGGATAGGACCCAGGTCTGAACAGGAAATTCATTTATGTTTCATATACACCTGATACACACAGCCTGAGGGTAATTTTGTGCAGTATTTTTGATAATTTTGTGCATGAAACAAGGTTTGTGTACATTGACCCATGAGAATGCAAAGGTGTCACTAGCTCAGCTATGCCTGAGGCGTCACATTGGTGTCAAAAGATTTCCGATTCTGGAGCATCTGGATTAGGGATGTTCAACCCGTACTGTTGCTCCTTCACTCATTCATCATTAAAAACTCACGGTGTAAAGAGGACAGTAAAACAAAACAAAGAAAAAAACCTCAGGGTGATCTAGAAATAAATATTGCTCCCATGACACTTTTCTATTCCTTTCCAAAGTTAAAACCTCCTATAAAAGGTCCTATTCTGATAAACTCCTCCACTCATGCCAGGCAGCACCCCAGACCTGCAGGTACAGAGACGGGTCCTAGCCCTGAACTACGATGCAGCAGGCCCCGTGCGAGGCAGGGCCGGAAAGACCAAGCCAGCACCCATCCGCACCGACCGTGCACACAGTGCGAGGTGAGAGAGAAGCCGTCCTCCGAGGGCAGAGAGAGTCTGGGCGCACCGAGGAGAAGAGTGAGGCACAAGAACAGCACAACATCAGCAATCACAGCCTCCAGGGTGACCCCACGGGCTGCAGTGGTGGCCGCCACTGCCAGGACTTGCTGTGCAGCGCATGTCATCCTAAACACCATCACTCTGAGGAAGGCTCTGTTACAATTCTCGCGTGCAGATGAGGGAGTGGGGGCACAGAGAAGCTAAGTAACTTGTCTACCAGCACACAGCCAACTAACGGCAAAGGTGGATTTGAACCCGGGCTATTCTTGGCTTACCCACACTTACGTGGATTCACAGAGGAAGGGCCTGAGACAGCAAGACACCACGCCACCTTCTCCAGCTGGGACCTGCCCCCGCAGGCGCCTGCCCACCTCACACCCTCCCATAGTCATCATGTCCCAGCAGCCTCCCACCACCACCACCTCACAGTGCCCACAGCTGCCAAACACCCACCCAGCACCCCCTCTTCCACCACATCAGGGACACACACACCAGATGATCTGACGCCTGCCCCCCAAGACACACCCATGCAGACCCGCACTGGCCATCCCCGCATCCAGTCACCTCCACCATGCACCTGAGGGGCCCTCCAAGTCCCTGGCCACTCTTCCCAGACCTTCCCTGGACCCAGACCAGCGTGGACCTGCCCGCCCTGGACACAGCAGGACATGGTGCCAAAGGGAGTGAGCTGGCAGATTCTGGAATCACCAAGGCCACTTCCAGGCCATTTTACTGAGCCACCGGTCAATACCTCTCCATACTTCCCTTCTTGGGGTGTGGCGTGGACTGGAGACAGCCCTTGCCTTGGCCTCCCAGGCTCCAGTTCCTCTCCTGCTCGGTTCCCCTCAGAGGACACCTGCCATTTCCCGGGTCCCAGCTCCTCCCCTGCACGGTTCCCCTCAGCAGACACCTGCCATTCCCAGGTCCCAGATCCTCCCCTGCACGGTTCCCCTCAGCAGACACCTGCCATTCCCAGGTCCCAGATCCTCCCCCGCACGGTTCCCCTCAGCAGACACCTGCCATTCCCAGGTCCCAGCTCCTCCCCTGCACAGTTCCCCTCAGCAAACACCTGCCATTCAGCAGTGTTGCGAGTGCCGACCGCATTTGGGACTCCACGCAGGCTCAGGCTGCAACATAAGGAAAACAGTCCCTTCCAGGAAGACCTCTCAGCCTTCAACAAAGGGCCTGGAAGGGCACAGGTAACCCGGGACACAATAGATGACAGCACAATCCTGAGAGAGCAGCTCCCAGCCCTGAACAGCGCCAGCTGCTTCCCAGAGCCAAAGGCAGACAAGAATCTTTGAATGCAAAGGGCCCACCAAGCCCCGAGCAGGGAGATGTAAAAAGTCCCACAAAACTTTCAGAAGAAAAAGACAAGTCTCACACAAAGGCATGAGAATCTGCCACCAGACCCCTAAGAACACAGAGCCTGCAGGTGCATGGGCCTTAGGCAGCCAGGTGGTGGCCTGGGGAGATCACCACAGGGCTGCGCAGGCCACCCAGAGCACGCAGCACCACAGACCAGCTGTTCTCCCCATACACCTCGCACCCCAGCTGCCCGCGGAAATAAGTACGAATCACTAGCCCCGCTCCAAGACTTACAATCTGCAAACGGGGAGGGTGCCTCACCATTTCCGTGCCACGGCCCGCCTGCAGCAAGGGGAGTGCCGAGCCAACACGCTTCACACCTAAACCTGCCCCGAGCCCTGTGACAGTGAACAGAATCCCTCGCATCGAGGACACAGCCTCTTACTAACACCGGCTGTTGAGATCGTCACATGTGTTTCTTTCTGTTCACCTCCTGAAGTGCACAGGCCCTGTCTGGCCGAAAATTGGGGTGCTGCAGGCATTGGGAGGAACACAGCAGACGCAGACCTGCAATTCCCCAACCAGCTCAGGGCCAGTGCCCTAGCAGCACCAGATGGACAGGCACTCTGTGCACACGGCTCCTGGGCCCAGAGCTGCCCGCACACCTGACTGCATGGTCCTGGGGCAGCTCACCAAGGCACCACTCCAAGAATCGCACAAACATCAGTCATGCTTCCTAACCCCCACATGCTTCCTCTGCCCAGGCGCCCTCAGACATCCTGGTGAGTCTGGCTGGAGCCCAAATACACCAGGTAAGGAAAATATGCCCTGCTCTTTCTAAAAGACTTTTTGGAACTTTGGGAAGAAAGAAGGAAGGACCCTTTTTAAAAGGACTGTTTGTCAGGCAGGACCTTCTGAGTGTAGAATTTCACGTCTCCTGCCCAAATACCAGGGCACTTAGAAGAGTTCTGCTAACACAAGGAAACGGGCTGCCATCTGCCCACACATTTCACAGTGGGGAGCGCCCTCTCCATGCCAGGCACAGTTCTAGGCATGAGCAGGGGCCGCGAGGCCTCGAGGCTGGCACACCCACGGCCCGGGGCAGGTGCGCGATCCACGCCTGCCGAGTGAGGGAAGGAGGGAAGGGTGCCAAGAACTTATTTGGCTGAAACATTCTTGACTTTCTCAAGTGTCTGAATGTAATTATTTCTGTGCATGTTTTCTACATTTTCTAAAAAGAACTCTTTTGTACTAAAAAAGCAAAAGTAAGAGGGTTGATGAGGTTTTACATGAAGGCCACCGTAATCATGAATAAAATAAATAATTCCTACTTTTACAAAAATCTACCTGGCCTTCTCTCTTCAGACCCACGGCAATCCCACCCCAGGCTGGCTTGGTGAAGACGGACCTCACGCCGTGTGCACACGCTGCTGCAGCATGGCTTGTCCCCAGCGGTGCACGGGCTCACGTCCAAGACAGTCTGCCTAAGAGCAAGGCACGTCGGCAAAGGCCGTATCCCAGGACCAGAAAAGCAACCGGCGGCAACACATCCCATAAAGCTCCTAAGCTTGTGGGGGGAGGCAGTTAAGAGGTGTGAACGATGGGCTCACCCCAAACCCCACATCCATCAACAACGAGCTTGGTCAGCACCAACTCAGAAAAGAGAGTGATGTGATGAGAAGGAAGCCAAACATCGGAAACTGACGAAAACCCACCCTGGCACATTGCTTAGTTGCCTAAAGTGAGGGGCTAGAAAGAAGCCTCCAAAAAAGCACCTGGAATCCACCGTCACTCCCTGACCCCAAACCCCATCACCCCATCACCCCATCATCCAATCACCCCTCTACCCAGCCCAACCCAGCTCCTCCAGCGAGGGCTGTTGCTACTTGCCGGGTTCACAAGGCAAGAGCTGTGTTGTTCCCACCCAACAGCGTCCCCCAGGACATTCCCTACCCAAACAGAAGCAGAGTGCCACAGAGGGTGGGCTCAGATGCCCGGGACCACTCCCTGCTCCCTGCTCGGTCCCCTGCACCAGTTACTGCCTCCCCAGGAGCCCATGCGGTGATCCTGAGTCTTCGGTGCCAGAGCAGACCGACAGCTATTTGTGTTTAAGGAAGGAAATGTCATCAAGGCCAGTGCCTGATTGACGAGCAGAGGGTGCCACATGTCCACAAGCAAGGCAGGACAGGAGCCCAAACATTCAACTCCAGTTATGCTAAAGAAATCTAGATGACACAGGGGTGGAGCGGCTGTGCTGCTTAGCAAGCGGGACTTCCCAAGTCAGCCTTTGCCCCCACACTCACACTCCCCATGGTGGAGTGATGCCTGCACCCGTCTCCTCGTCTCCACACCCTCCTCTAAACTCATGTCATCGTCATCGCACCTCCTGCCACCGACTCTCCTCTAAGCAGCCCACTGCCCCGTGGCCCCAATGCTCCAGCCGGCTCCTTCTTCCGCTTCTGTCCAAGGCAAGCCTGCTGTGCATGTGACATCAAGGGAATGGTGCCGTGTGCTGAGGTACAACAAGATGGCTGGAGCCCCTGTAAAGAGATGAAGCGTGGGCCTCACAGCCTCTCATGGAACAGCCAGGCCCCGAGAAGCTTATGGGCATTAGTCCTCACCCTTCAGGACCCCGAGGCAGAGCAGGGCTCATCTCAGAGGGATGCCAGGTATGGCTTGTGCCTGATGGAATGGACACCAGTGAAACTCCCAGGAGGCCCATGAAGTTAGAACTATCACTGCCAGCTTGAACTACAAGGGTCAGAGGCAGTACAAAATAAAAAGTGGGTGCTGGACCCCAAAATCCTACCGGCAGGAAGCAGGCTGAGAAAACAACTCAACTGCAAGCAAGTGCTGTATTTCAGACAAAGGGAAGCATGAGTCAGAGAGAGGAATCAAAGCCTCCGAGGGCAGAGGGACAGTTATCAGTCCCAAATCATGACACTTGAACAAGGAACTGCCACCATCTGCCATGCTGGGTCTCGGAAGTGACGCCCACCTGAGGCTCCTTCCTGCCTCCATTTTCCCTCATTTTGAACAGGAAGGTCTGGCCTGTGGTGCTTGCCATGATGGCACCGTGGCTGTGGTTGGATGAGCTGACAGCGTGTCTCTCTAGTTCAAGTCAACAGACCGGGGTACCGTGCACCCCAGGAGCTGCATCTCAGCCCACCTAGAGCCAGTTTAGAGGATGATGCGGGACTCTGAGCAGATGCTGTCATGGAAGGACCTTGCGGGGAGTGGATCTTGTACATGGGAGGGACATGAATCTCTGGGACCAGCAGGTGCACAGTGACAGGCGGCCTCTGAGATGGCCCCCATGACACCACCTCGTGGTCATCCTGCCCCTGCAGTCCCTTCGCTGGGGTGTAGGCTGGACCTAGTGACTCGCTTCTAACATACAGAATGTGCAAAAGAGACAGGATGTCACTTCCAAGATGAGGTTACCAAAAGACCATGGCTTCCGTCTCACTCATGCTTTCCCTCACTCCCTCTCAGGGAAGTCACTGCCTGGCTGTGAGCTGCCCAAGGAAGCCACCCACGTGACAAGGAATGGATGTCTCTGGCCAACAGCCAGCAGGGACATGAGGTCTTCCAACAGCGATATTAGCAACCCTGGAAGTGGATCTTCTGAGGCTGCCAGCAGCCACACGAGTGTGCATGGAAGCGAATCCTCATCGCGCAGCCCTGGCCAACGCCTTGATCACAGCCCTGCGTGAGCCTCACCAGGACTCCTGACCCCAGAAGCCTTGCAGCTACAGACGCAGTGTGCTGCACAGCGGCAGCGAACCAACGTGCCATGTGATGCAAAATAGCTCCAGGGTCGTTTGACTTGCCACCGTCCCTGCTATAAGCACAAAATGGTGCTGTACTTACATCTAGGTGGCAATGTATAGCAGGTAGTTTCCAAAATGGTCCCTGAAATCTACTCTGTGAGGAGGTGATCAAGGAAATCACGCCAGATACACCAGAGACAAACCCTACAGAATGGGGAAAAGTGGCTACAAAGAAGCCAAACTGATCATCATCTCACAAGCGAAGTCTAATTATCCCGTTTTACAGATGAGGAAACCCAGGCTCCGGCACCACGACTGGAGGCAGTTAGGATTCAAAGCCAGGCTGGCTGACTGCAGTCCGGGCTCCACGGCGCAGCCCCGGCTGCCTCCCTCTCCACCAGCACACTCCCGGGAGAAAGCAGCCTCCCTCAAAGCCCACATTTCCACTAACAAAAACTACCTGGTTCTCAGAGTCTGTCTCAGTTCCTGGGTAGCTTTAGTCTCCTGAATCTGAATACTAATAACCTACGTTTAGGCAGCAGGTCAGCAGCCACCAACATTATGAGTAGTTTTTGAATAAATACGCGTAGTTTTTGAATAATATATCAGGCTGAACTGAAAAGTACGATACATAAAATGTCCCAGGTCAGCATTTTGTCATCATGCATAGTTTTGCGTGGGGTTTTTATAAATGTCACTTCCCGAGGTTTTAACATTTCAAATCCAAAGAAACCAAGAGGCTGAGCATCAGGGACATACATTAAATGCCTCAACTCCGGCTTCATGGAGCAAATGTGCTTTCTTCCTCTTCCATTGTCAGTCTCAGAAAGATCCCACACATTGCTAGGCAGCAACACGGCGATTCAGTGCTTTGAAGAGAATTCACTCGAAAAATAATGCAGTTTTTAGAATTCACAAGTATGGCAAATATGAATGATTAGGGGAAAGAAATAAGAGGTAAAGAAGAAATTAAAGACTGGCAACTTTCAGAATGCTTTGTTTCTTTGAACACTTGAGAAAAAGGTATATACTCTTACAGTCCAGCAACAGTAAAAGGAAGTAGCATTCAGAAAGTCATATAAAGTTGAAGAAATAGTTGTGCTAACATCACACTAATACTAATCACATGAAGTGTGAACACTGGCTTTAGCTTCTGTAGCTTTGTTTTACTTCCAGAGAACACATCAGGGGCAGGTCTGTGGGACGCGGGGAAGCCAGGCACCCAGGGAGACAAGCTGGCTTAGTTCCTCCTGCCTCTTGTTCCCCCCACTACCAAGGCAAGCTCAAGTTGCTGAGGAAGAGGAGGGGGCTTCTCCCAAGGAGGAGAAACTCTGCAGGATCCTCCAAGGACCCAGTGTCCATGAAGCAAAAGAGCCTCCAGGGACAGAGTATCTGCACAGATGCTGAAATACAGCACTGCTGGTTCCAGTGTCCTCCAGCAAGGGCCACAGAGGTGAGACTGGGGAAGCCAGCAGGCGGCCTGTGGCTGTCACCTGTGTCCCCATCCAGTCGGAGGCCCTCCCACATCCTCCCTGCCTAGGTCGCCATACCGAGGCTCACCTTGCATGGTGGCCACACCTCCTGCTGGACTCCCCGCTTGTACCCCATTTGCCAGCCCACCCTGCCCTCACCCTCCTCCTGCCCACAGCTGCCAGCGCTTTGTCCTTCCCCACTTCCTACTCCCTGCCCAAGCACCTGTCCCACTGGGTCCAGCCTCTTGAGGCTCCCTCACTGGGTCCCTCCCCAAACCTCAACATCCCCCTCAGTCAGACCCACTTCCTCGCGGCCCCATGATTTTCCTGCTCACTCATTCATTCGTTTATTCATTCAAGAACTGTCTCATGGCTTCTGCAGCAGCTCCAGGTGGGCAACGACGAACAGGCAACTGGTGACGGTCCCAAACTCCCAGGGCCAGCTGCCCCGGGGTCACAGACAGTTAGACAGCCCAATGCCACAGTGCACAGCAAGGCCAGGCCATGCAGGAGGACACCATTTGCAAAAATCACTCTCTCCTGAAACGGGCCCACTCTCCTCCCTCCACGACTCTGTGGCTCAGCTCACAGCCCACCTCCTACCTGAGGCCCCCAATGACTCCTCCAACACCCCCAGCCCCCAGGCTCTGAGAACCTAGCCACAGAGCAGGGGCCCCACACTCCGGCTGTGCCTGTTCACTCCTAGGTCGCCTCCCTTCTCATGCACAGAGACATCACCCCACAGCCTTCCGGGGCTTTCTGATGTGGTGCTGTGGGTGCACACACAGGCCCCCCCGCAAGGGGCAGGAGGAACCACTTCTGTAAGCAGGAGGAGCAGAGCCCACCAGTCACAAGGGCTGGGAGGGGCTGAGCACAGCAGGCCCCACCTGCCTGTGTCTCTGTGGTTTTGAAGGCCACATAACGTGAACTCCAGAAACTCCAATCCTGCAGAAGCACCACATCACAAAAGACACTCAGACAAGAGCAGGAGCCAAGACCCCAACCCCACCCACCCCAGACCACAACAGCCAGGGCCCAAAGCCACGTCACAGGCGCCAACCTGACCCTGCGGTCAGTCCAGCGGAGCCTGCCCTGTGAGCTCACTCTGGGCACCGGCCTGTTGATGACCTGGCTTCGGGAAAAGTGAACAGGACACATGGAGGCCACAGCCCTCCAGGAAACCCCCGTGCCCCACAGTTGATGAAACTTTCTGATTCCAGAAACAAACACTATTTCAGTATCTTTGGAACACTGAAGGTCAAACCTCCTCAGTTCTTCCTTTCCATTTGTATTTGACTTTCCTTTTTATCTCTACTTCATATTTACTTCTGTTTGTGGTTTTTAAATCTGCGCAGAGTGAGACTATAAATGGAGTTGCCAGACTTAGAAAAAAAAAAAAAAATACAGGATACCCAGTTAAATGTGAATCTCAGATAAATGACAACTTCTTAGTATGAGTGCACCCCAAATGCTGCACGGCAACACTGTACCTGCCAAGTCTAGCCCTGGAGAAAGGCTGTGTTTAAACCTGGCTCATTCCAACGTCCATGTTCTTCTCCTCCTCCTTGCTGGCGCCTCGGAGGTCCCCCATCACCCCGCCTGGACATGTCACCTCTGCGCCCCCAGCCCTTCATTCCCTCATACCTGCTTCCTTGGACAAAACCCACAATGGCAGGTAAAGGACAGGAAAGGACAAGCACAGCCCAGACCCCAGCCTCACTGTCCATCCCCGGCCCTTGGACCCCGGCCTCACTGTCCATCCCTGGGCCTCGGACCCCGGCCTCACTGTCCATCCCTGGGCCTCGGACCCCGGCCTCACTGTCCATCCCTGGGCCTCGGACCCCGGCCTCACTGTCCATCCCCGGCCTTCAGACCCCAGCCTCACTCTCCATCCCCAGCCCTCGGACCCGGCCTCACTCTCCATCCCCGGGCCTCGGACCCCGGCCTCACTGTCCATCCCTGGGCCTCGGACCCCAGCCTCACTGTCCATCCCCGGCCTTCAGACCCCAGCCTCACTCTCCATCCCCAGCCCTCGGACCCCGACCTCACTCTCCATCCCCGGGCCTCGGACCCTGGCCTCACTGTCCATCCCTGGGCCTCGGACCCCGGCCTCACTGTCCATCCCTGGGCCTCGGACCCCAGCCTCACTGTCCATCCCCGGCCTTCAGACCCCAGCCTCACTCTCCATCCCCAGCCCTCGGACCCCGGCCTCACTCTCCATCCCCGGGCCTCGGACCCCGGCCTCACTGTCCATCCCTGGGCCTCGGACCCCAGCCTCACTGTCCATCCCCGGCCTTCAGACCCCAGCCTCACTCTCCATCCCCAGCCCTCGGACCCCGGCCTCACTCTCCATCCCCGGGCCTCGGACCCCGGCCTCACTCTCCATCCCCGGGCCTCGGACCCCGGCCTCACTCTCCATCCCCGGCCCTCGGACCTCGGCCTCACTCTCCATCCCTGGGCCTCGGACCCCGGCCTCACTGTCCATCCCTGGCCTTCGGACCCCAGCCTCACGCTCCATCCCTGGCCCTGGCGGGCCTCTCCTTAGCCCAAAACACCCCAGAAAGACTGAAATCAATTTTTCTCATCAACAAATGGGTCTTATTTCCAGCCTCCTACATGTGATTCTCCTATTTACCGACACCTGGTCACCCACCTACAGGATTCAAGGGAAAAAGACACAGAGGGTTCCGCCACTGTTTGTTTTGTGTTCACTAGGCCTGAAGGGGTCCTTTTGCTTTTAGTATCTTACCCACTCTCAGAAAGACAATAAAATCATTGCCAATGTTCACAGTACTGTGAGCCTCTTCAGCACCAAGCGTGTTAAGGACAATCTGTGCACCTGTCCTGCCCACAGGGCAGCCAGGACGGACCCCGTGTTACAGAGGAGGGCAGCTGGGACAGACCCCGTGTAACAGAGGAGGGCAGCCAGGGAGGCTCCTGGGGCCTGAAGCGCTGTGCCCTTGTGACCTCCTCACATGGCTCCTCACCACCCCCAGGTCTAGGCGGGTGCAGTGGGGCAAATGGCAGCCCCAAAGATACCAGGGCCCAATCCCCAGAAGCTGTGATGGTGACCCTATTTGGAAAAGGATTACGTTAAGGATTCTGAGACGAGGCAATGAGCCTGAATTTCCCAGGTGGGTCCTAAATGCAATCACAGGTGTCCGTAAAAGAGGAAGGCAAAAGGGAGACACAGACCCAGAGAAGGCCATGTGAGAGAATGCCACATGGGGATAGAGGCAGGGCCTGGAGCGATGCAAACACAAGCCTAGCAATGCCGGGAGCCCTGGCAGCTGCGAGTGGCAGGAAGGGTCTTCCCCTAGAGCCTTCGGAGGGGTCACGGCTCTGCCACACCTTGACATCAGGCTTCCAGTCTCCAGAACTGTGA
The DNA here is from genome assembly GCF_006542625.1 of Nomascus leucogenys. NCBI lineage: Eukaryota > Metazoa > Chordata > Mammalia > Primates > Hylobatidae > Nomascus > Nomascus leucogenys. The sequence continues at coordinate 80,459,665 of NC_044400.1, forward strand.
CAGGACCAACTGCTACTGGGCTAGCCCCTTGCTGGTGATAATTTGTGCCAGCAGGCACAGGAACTCCTAGGAGGGGTGGGCCAGGCAGTCCTCCTCCTCCCAGGCAGTCCTCCTCCTCCCAGGGCCAACTGCCCCAGCCTCGCAGGGAGGAATCTGGCTGCTAAAAGCTGGAATCCACAGAGCTGTCCCTCTTGCACACCATCCTCTACTAACTCCCAGGCTGGACTCCAGGCCCCTGGGGTGCAGGGGGCTCTGGCAGGCAGGGCAAGCCAGCCCCTCACCCTGCCTAAACTGCCTTCGCTACACTCCAGCTCAGCAGAGCCCGCGGCACTGCTGTCTCCAGCAGCCTGGCACACAGTGGGGGCCAGACCCAGATGCACTCAGTGAAGGCCTGGGTGCCTCCGAGGCGAGCGCCTGTTCCCAGCAGCCAGAGTGCAAGCCTGCAGCGATGCCACCAGCACCATCGCTAACGCTGACCAGGACTCCCAGGTATCAGCCACTGCTCCTAACCGTTTTCCACACATCATGCTATTTAAACCTCACAACAACCTTATTTTATAGACAAACTGTAGCACAGAGTTAGAAAAGATTGTGGGGGTGAGGTGAAGACCGAGGAACAGCAGCCAGAGGCCAGCCTGAGCCTTTCCTGCCACCCTCAGTGAGCCTGGAGGAGCCCAGCCTAGCACACCTGCGTGGGGTCCAGGGGTCCAGGGTCATGGGCCTTTGGAAAGTCAAAGAAGAGCCCATAGGCCCTATCCTTACGGTGCTCACATCAGAGGAAGGCAATAAAGGATGCACAGTCTCTCTGTCACCAGGCTAGTCCGGTTAGTTGACCTATCCAGGAAATGCATCTATTCTAGGCTAACACTTAAGATATGGAAGTCAGGTGTTGTTAGGGGAAGAACTTTCTCTTAGCTGGAGTGCTCACTCCCTGATCACTTGAACTCTCTATGAGAAAAACAAGCATACCGCCAAAGACCAATGCCTGGCTACTAATCCAAGTGCCAGCAGCTCTATCCGTAAACTGACAGTCTCCCACATTCTCCCATGCTGCTAAATCAAGTTCCAACCAGACACAAAATACAAAAACCAACTCTGGGAGGTCCTGGAGAGCTATAAAAAGCAGGCAGAAAGTGGAGGGGAGTTGTCCCCTGAAAGGAGAGAGCTGCACCAACTAAAACATGTGTTTCTAAAAATGGCTAGAGCACAGGTAGAAGTCGTAATCCTCCCAGCTTAAAGAGTCCAAGATAGGGCTTGGTGAGGGCAGGGTGGCTGAACAGTGAGGGGCATATCTCAGAAAGGAGGTCACTGGGGAAGACGCAGTCCTGAGATCTGTTAGTAAATTCTGCGTAGGTCCTGGCCAGTGGTGAGCCATCCATGCACAGAGAGACCCCAGAGTCCAGTAGAAGGAGGCGGCCGGAAGGTCAACAGCACCAGAGACTGCAGCAGAGATTTTCATTTGAGTCCAGACAAATTAACTTCCAGAACAAAAATCAACACTCTTCAGAAAAAAGAAGAAGTCGGCCAGGCGCAGTGGCTCACGCCTGTAATCTCAGTACTTTGGGAGGCCGAGGCGGGCGGATCACCAGGTCAGGAGATCGAGACCATCCTGGCTAACATGGTGAAACCCCATCTCTACCAAAAATACAAAAAGAAATTAGCCGGGCATGGTGGTGGGCACCTGTAGTCCCAGCTACTTGAGAGGCTGAGGCAGGAGAATGGCGTGAACCCAGGAGGCAGAGCTTGCAGTGAGCTGAGATCGCGCCACTGCACTCCAGCCTGGGTGACAGAGCAAGACTCCGTCTCAAAAAAAAAAAAAAAAGAAAAGAAAAGAAAAAAGAAGTCACTACAGTCATCATCTACAATGTCCAGTACCCCATCAAATATGACTAGATGTTCAAAGAAACAGGAAGATATGACCCATAGTCGGAAGAAGCCAACAGAAATTGATCCTGAGATAATGCAGGTGTTGAAATTAGCAGAGAAGAACATTAAAGCTGCTAGTATGTGTTCAAAGATTTAATGACAATATGATCACAACAAACAAATGACAGAGCAGAGAAATGGAAACTATAAAAAATAAGTGAAAATTCTAGAAATAAAAACTACTGTAACTGAAATTTTAAAATTCACTAAACAAACTTAAATAGCAGTTTGAAGATGGTGAAAAATTACATATCCAAGAAGTTCAACAAACCCTGAGCAGGACAAATACAAAGCAAACCCTCCTAAGAACATCACAATCAAACTGCTGGAAGCCAAAAATCCGGAGAGGAGCTTGAAAGCACATCACCATATAACACAAAGGAGCAACGCAGCTACCAGAGTGACTGACTTCTTAGAAACAGCAAAGGGGCAACATGACGAGACTATGAAAAAATAAAATGAAAAGTAAAAATTGCCAGGTGTGGGGGTACATGCTTGTGCTCCCAGCTACTCAGGAGGTTGAGGTAGGGGGATCGCTTGAGCCCAGGAGTTTGGGGCTGCAGTGAGCTATGATTGCACCACTGCACTCCAGCCTGGGCAAAAGAGTGAGACTCCTTCTCTTAAAAAAAAAGAAAAATTGAACAAACATCAAAGAGATCAACAAGATGAGAAAAAAGAGAATTAGAGGAGCAACCTAGGAGGTCCAACCTCCAAATAAAAGTTCCAGAAAGAGAAAACAGCAAAACTGAAAGAAAATTATCTTTGAAATTTAAAAACTTCTATCCTCAGACTGAAAGGGCCCACGGAGTGCCCAGCACAATAAACGGAAGCAGATGCCATGATCAGGTTTCTCCGAACACTGAGGGAAAAGAGCCGCTTCTATGAGCTTGGGGCAGGAGAGATCACACACAGAAGAACTGAAATCAGAATGGCATCAGACTTCTCAACAGCACGGAAACCAAATGCAATGAAGCAACATTTTCAAAATTCTGAAAAAATCGTTCAGTCTAAAATTTTATACCCAGCTAAGTTAAGAGGTAACCAGAGAGTAAAATAAAGATGTTTTCTAAATCAAGGACAAAAAAAAATACCTATGTGATGTTTCTTAGGTATCAAAAGAGTAGGACTTCAGCAAAATGAGGAGTGAGCCAGGCAGAGAGAGAAGAGCAGGAACCAGTGCACAGGGAGCCCCACAGATGGAGGACAGCAGGGGGAAATGCGGGTGACAGCAGCGCAGCAGGTCTCCTGGAGACCAGGGCAAACGGGAGCAGAAGAAGGCTCCCAATCACAAAGGGGTGGGGATGGGGCTAGTGTCCTGGATGCAATGAAAAACAAATCATTTTGATAGGTGGGTGATGAGAAGATGCTAATCCTCAGGGCTGTGAGAGAGGACCTGTGCTCAGGGCACTCCTTGGCTCAATAATGAGCAATGCTTAAAGTCACACAGGAGCAAGGACTGTAGATGTCACCAAAAATGGTGATGTGATTATGATGGCACATAGAGGGACAGCAAGGCTGGTGGGACAGAGGAGAGCTAAACCTCCCCTCGGCCTTTGGGAGAAATAAAATGTCTAAAACTTTAAAGGAGCAGCTTCAACAGCAGTAAATGCCTGAGAAAACAGGCCACTTAGGATCCCGCCTCTGGGGGCTGGGGCCAGGCAGGGCAGGAGAATGCCTACGACTGGACGCTTCAATCCACAGACTCAGCCCTTTTTCAGCCACGCTGGAAGGACAACTAAGATCACTGCTAAGGGACACAAAGATGTAGGAAAAGATATGTGAGTAGAGAGTGTATGCGTATCAGGTATCACCATGATTACAGAGTTGCAGACAGCAAGTCCACGGAAAAGCAGAAAGAAAAGAAAAACAGAAAGAACTAGATGTTTCTTTTCTCTTTCACTGAAGTCCAGACCTTAAAATATATGGAAGAAGGGAACTTCTAACACAAGAGTTCCTTGCCTAGAGCCCGAGGCAAGAGGCTCCTTCACGGAAGACTCTAGGCAACTTCTGCAACAGCGGCCCCCAAAAACCACAGGTAAAACTGCATGAGCACTGTGTACCGTATCTAGTTTGGAACTGGTAATGACCCCACCTCCTAAAAAGGCACCGCATGAGTGACCTCCCACAGCCTCTCATGACTGGAGCTTGCATCCTGAGCAAGGCTTATCTTCCTTCCCAGGACACCTGTTTCCAGGACGGCTCCCGCCTCTCTCCGAGGGCAGGGAAGTGAAACCACAGGGACCTTCCCTCGACAAACCCTGCCCATCCCGGGGAAGATGCATGAGATGGCTGCTCCTCGCACAAAATGGGAAAAGTGAAGTCGTTTCGAAGACAAGTGAGGAGCCTGCTGTAGGCTGAATAGCAATCCCCAAAGATATCCAGGCCCTAATCTCTGGGACTGTGAAAGCTATACGACAATATGGATCTGCAGATGTGAGGAAACTAAGGCTCCCAGGAGGAGGAGATTATCCTGGACATTTGAAGATAGCAGAGGAAGCCAGAGGCTAGGCGCGGTGGCTCCTGCCTGCAATCCCAACCCTTTGAGAAGCTAAGGCAGGAGGACCACTTGAGGCTAAGAGTTCAAGATCAGCCTGGGCAACATAGTGAGACCCCATCTCTACCTAAAAAAAAAAAAGACAGAAAATATTAGCTGGGCATGGTGGCACATGCCTGGGGTCCCAGCTACTCAAGAGGCTGAGGCAGGAGGATGGCTTGAGCCAGGAGTTCAAGGCTGTAGTGAGCTATGATTGTGCCACCACACTCCACCTGGGCAGCAAAGTGAGACCCTGTCTCTAAAAAGAGAAAATAAAGAGGAGGAGAAAGACAGAGACGTGACAATGGAAGCAGGGCAGGAGCCGGGAGCCAAGGAATGAGGCGAGCCCCCAGAAGCTGACCAGGGGGGCAAACAGTTTTCCTCCAGCCTCCAGAAACTGACCAGGGAGGCAGTTTTCCTCCAGCCTCCAGAAGCTGACCAGGGGGGCAGTTTTCCTCCAGCCCCCAGAAGCTGACCGGGGGGGGCAGTTTTCCTCCAGCCCCCAGAAGCTGACCAGGGGGGCAAACAGTTTTCCTCCAGCCCCCAGAAGCTGACCAGGGGGGCAAATGGTTCTCCTCCAGCCTCCAGAAGCTGACCGGGGCGGGCAAACGTTCTCCTCCAGTGCCTCGGGAGGGAGCTTGGCCAGCTGACGATGACACCAGTTTCAGCCCAACTAGGGGGAATAAACTTTAGCCATTTTCAGCCACTAAGTGAGTGGTGCTTTGTTACACAGCAATAGGAAACTCATACAACTGGGAAGGGAAATGTTTCTAGGAATTCCACCAAATTCAAATAAAATGTAAAATGCTCTGGGCTTTAGGATTTTGTGTGCTTGAAGCCCCGCAGGCGTTAGGTCGTAACTAATGAGTTGTTTATTCTTTCAGCCTGTTTGTTGTTGTTGTTGGTTTGTCTTTGCTTTAGAGATGGAGTTTTTTGTTTTTTGGTTTTTTTTTTGTTTGTTTTTTTTTTGAGACAGAGTTTTGCTCTTGTCACCCAGGCTGGAGTGCAATGGCGCAATCTTGGCTCACTGCAACCTCCGCCTCCCAGGTTCAAGCGATTCTTCTGTCGCAGCCTCCCGAGTAGCTGGGATTACAGGTGCGTGCCACCACACCCGGATAATTTTGTATTTTAGTAGAGACGGGGTTTCACCATGTTGGCCAGGCTGGTCTCAAACTCCTGACCTCAGGTGATCCACCTGCCTCGGCCTCCCAAAGTGCTGGTATTACCGGCGTAAGTCACCGCACCCAGCCCAGCCTGATTGTTTTGCTTGTCCAGTCTCAGACAAAAATAAAGGTCCAAAGACAACGTGATCCGCACACTGCCAACCAGGCCCGCAGAGCCCGCTCAGCCCCCTTCCATCAGCCTGAAGCGCTGACTTCCAGCAGCCTCAGCCCGTCCTCACCTGCTCTACCCCCCGACCTTCCCACAGCAGCAGCCAGGCTAGCTGGCTCCCCAGCCATCACCTCTGGACCCTCACCACTTCCAGGACCTCACTGAGTCCCAGCTCCCAGCGCCACAGGTCTCCTCGGCCTGGCCACCCCTTCTTCCCCAAGACCCTCATCCTAAACAGGGCAGAAAGGGAGCCAGCCCTTGACCCTGGATTCCCTCCTCTTTGCAGTCCCTGTCCAGTGCCTCCCTCCCACCTCCTGACCCTCCCCATGACATGCCCTCAGGCCACGCCCACCCCTGCCCTCTCCTGGGCACTCCACAGATCCTGAGCAGTCCACATCGAGGGACCTTTCCTCCGCCCTTGTCTTTGTCAACCTTCCTGAGACCTCCAGTCACCACTGCCCTGTCGCTTCTCCCTCTGCTCTGCCAGTCACAGAGGCATCCGCATCATTGCAGTTACCAGGGCTAGAAATGTAAGCCTGTCCGAGGGCAGGTTCCAGCCTCAAGAGGTCTCAGAGACAAGGCTGGACTTGCAGTTTTAAGAAAAAGACCCAGACAGGGGTGCACCAACTTGTGCAGGCTCAGCCACCCCACTGCCCTTGTCTGAGCCCCTGCCCTCAGCCAACATGGCCTCTCCCACCTGCGGAGCATCCAGCTGAGGTACCACGCAGGGCCTGGGCACCCGATATCCATCATCTCAAGTCCCCAAAAGCACTGGCCACGATGGACCTTTTTATATCGCTTTTTCAGGGGAAGAAACTTCACACTGTGACAATTACTTTGTAAAGTGAAATATAAACTGCTTCCCTCTTACTCAGAATCGCTCTGCCCTCCCCACGTCGCCTTCTCTAGGGGCAGGCCTCAGCCCCTTCTCTAGGAGAAGACCAGCAGGACTCCACTCCAGCAGCCCTTGCTGCCCGAAGCAGCCTCTCTGCCCTCCTTGGTAGTCTCCTTGCTGTGAATGGTGGGGCTGCTGCCTTGCCTGGGAAGGCCCCCAGGGCCCCTTCTGTGCAGGCCTTGCCAGCCATCCTGCACGTCCCTGTGGCCTCACAAGGGCCCTGCACAGGACAGCATGGACCACGCTGAGGACTTCAGACAAAGACACTCTTTAGCCCTTGCGGCAGCCCCAAAGACAGGTCCAATGAGGAAACTCAGGCGCAGAGAAGGTGGCCACCTGCCCAGGGACACATTCCCAGCAAGTGACCAGGCAGGTGAGAGGCCAGGTGGTCCTCTCTGTCCACACTCAGGGCTCTGGGCCCCCTCTCTGTTCACCCTCCACTGTCTACACTTCATGGCTCGGGGCCCCCTATCTGTCTACACTCCACAGTCCACACTCCACGGCTCTGGGCCCCCTCTCTGTTCACCCTCCACTGTCTACACTTCATGGCTCGGGACCCCCTATCTGTTTACACTCCACAGTCCACACTCCACGGCGATGGGCCCCTTCTCTGTCCACACTCCACTGTCTACACTCCGCGGCTCTGGACCCCCTGTCTACACTCCACAGTCGACATTCCATGGCTCTGGGCCCCTTCTCCGTCTGCATGGCTATGAGACTCTGTCTACACTCCACAGCTATGGGTCCCCTCTCTGTCTACACTCCATGGCTCTGGGCCCTCTCTGTCTACACTCCACGGCTCTGGGCCCTCTCTCTATCTACACTCCACGGCTCTGGGCCCTCTCTGTCTACACTCCACGGCTCTGGGCCCCCTCTCTATCTACATTCCACAGCTCTGGGCCCCTCTCTGTCCACACTCCACAGCTCTGGGCCCCCTCTCTATCTACATTCCACAGCTCTGGCCCCCTCTCTGTCCACACTCCACAGCTCTGGGCCCCCTCTCTGTCTACACTCCACTGTTTATACTCCACGGCTCTGGGCCCCCTTTCTGTCTACACTCTACAGCTCTGGGTCCCCTCTCTGTCTCCACTCCATGGCTCTGGGCCCCCTCTCTGTCTACACTGCACGGCTCTGGGACCCCTCTGTCTACACTGCACAAGCGCGGCACCGCGGCTCAGCCGACCCCAGGTCGCCGCAGTGGGTCTGGAGTTCGGGTCTCGGGAGGCAGCTTCTGCCCTAACAAAGCGGCCGCTCGTGGAGTCCGACGAGGGAACCTTCCCAGCGCTCCCGGGCGCTCCTCGCCCGCGGGACTCCCTGCGCGGCGCTGCCCCCGCGGGTCCCGCCAAGGGCCCGGGCGGGCCTCACAGCGCGGGGCCCCAGGAGGCCGCGCACCCGCCCGGCCGGAGGCCCCACAGGCCCGCGCCCCGCGCCGCCCGCCCCCGCCCCGCCCCGCCCCGCGCCGGGCCCGGGACCAGGAGCCTGAGTCAGGCCGGCGAACAAAAGGCAGGGCGGGCGGGCGGCGACCCCGAGGGGACGGGCGCCGCGCAGGGCTGGCCGGGGTCGGCCGGGAGGCGGAGGGCGCGCGCGCGCGCCCTGGAGACGAAAGAAAGAGCGGAGGCGGCGCGCCAAGCCCCCGCCCCGGCCCCGCACACCTACCCTGCCGCGCCGCTCGCTCCCGCTCCAGGCGCTTCGGCCCGCGCCACCGCCCGCGCGCGCAACGGTCGCCTCGGCAGCCGCCGCCCCCCGGGGTCGAGGCGGGGGCGGGGCCGGGGCCGGAGGAGGGGCGGGGACGGGAGGGGCGGGGACGGGGAGGGGCGGGGCGAACTTAAAGTGAGGCGGGGCCAAGGGGGTGGGGTGGGGCGGGGTGATGCGGGGGCGGGGAATGCGGGGGGGCGAGGGCCTTCGCGACGGGACAGCGTGGTAACGGGACTGCCAGGGAAGCAGGAATGGGAAGAAGCGAGGGGCGGGGCCTCCATAGCCGGGGGCGGGACTTCCGTTGGGGGCGCGGCGGCCCTGGTACGCACGGTGTGGACTCCCACTGGCCCGGCCCTGGCGCTGGCAGCGACTGCGTTCCCGCAAGCTGGTTTTCTCTGCCTCCGCCGGCCCGGGACACCCTGCGAAGGGCAGGTCGGTGTGGCCGAGAGGAGCCGCCCCTGCCTGGGCTGTCTCTGTCCTTCGCCGTCGGTGTCCGAGGAAGTCCCGCTCCCGTTGGGTCTCGATGCCCGGGAAACCTGGGTGTGGGGAGTCAGGCCCCGGCGCCCTGGCTTTTCAGCTGGGCAGATTCCCGGAGCCGGCGGCAGCCTCGGGGGCGGCGTGAGTTCCCGCAGCGAAGCCACGGGGACAGCCAGGAAAGGCCGTTCCCTCCGGCCCCCGGGACGCCCGCGAAGGCGGCGCGGTGACTGCGGCGTCCAGCGGGTCTGCCCCTCCCGGAGCGCGGGCGGCAGCGGGGGCGGGACCGGAGGCACCGCTGGCACGAGAGGGGGAGCTGCCCGGCCCCGGCGTACGCCTCTGGCCCTGTCCCAGCCGCCGCCTTCCCCCTTTAGGCCGGGGTTCCTTCCTCACCCTCTTCGTGTCTTCCTTCCCCAGCGCTGGGTCTCCCTGCCTCTTCCTTCCTGCCTTCCCCTCATTCTCTCCCGCCGCCTTTTTCCCTCGAGACGCATCCCTCGCTGCTGTTCACGCTCCAGCCCTGCCGCCCGCCCAGGGACTCGGCCCCTCTCGGGTTTGCTTCTCTCCTGTCACCTGCCTTGATCGGCTCAAAACGCTTCCCCTCCGTCCCCGCCACCGCCCCATGCTTTCTTGGCTCTCCATCATCTAGTCTTGTGTGATTAGTTTGGATCCCAGGAGGAAACCAATGGCATCCTCAGTGGGACAATTAAGAATCCAGCAGGGTTGCCGCTGGCAGAGGCGCCGTCCGGGAGCCGGGAAGCCACAGGGCGGTGCTGAATTGGGACAGGTGACAGCAGGGAGGGAACTGTTTTCACCTGCAGGGCTGAAGGAGCGCGGCCAGAGCGGTTACGGGAGGCCAGACAGGGAGAGAGAGACACTTAACAGGAGTTGTGACCTATGGCCAAGGGACACAGCCAGCCCTTGATGACCCAGCAGAGAGAGCCAGGGAAGAGGCCAGACGCGGTGACTCGCGCCAGTAATCCTAACACTTTGAGAGGCTGAGGCGGACAGATCGCCTGAGCTCAGGAGTTCGAGACCACCCTGGGCAAGATGGCAAAACCCCATCTCTACTAAAATACAAAAAATTAGCCAAGCGTGGTGGCACGCGCCTATAGTCGCAGCTAGTTGGGAGGCAGAGGCAGGAGAATCGCTTGAGCCCCGGAGGCGGAGGTTGCTGTGAGCCGAGATCATGCCACTGCACTCCAGCCTAGGTGACAGAGTGAAACTCCATCTCAAAAAAAAAGAGAGAGAGAGAAAGAGAGAGCCAGGAAAGAAACTGCCCCCACCCTGGCCCCCCAGCAACTGTCAACCTTCTTGGCTCCTGCCTATGTGCAGATGCTGGAACCTTCCAGAGCAGCGCCAAGCCAGAAGGAAGCAGGCCGCAGAGCCCAGCCTCCTCAGGCTCCAGGACAGGGACAAGTGGCCCTGAGTGAGAGATAGGGAAACACCACCTGCAGGTCTCTCCTTTCCCTTTGGCTTTTTCCTCTGCACTTACCCAGCCTCCAGGTGCCTCATCGACAGGGGTGGGGGAAGAGGACGAGCAGCTCGTACGCGGGGTCACCGAGCCTGTGAGAGAACTCATGCCCAGCAGGGGGGTGGCCCAAGAAGCTGTTTCTGTGGGAGGAAGCACACTAGTCCATCCCCGTGAGAGCCAGGGCCCCCAGAAGTGGGGAGAAATTGCCTGAGATGGAGAGAAGGTGTCAAGTGTCATGCTGGAAGGTTTTGAAAAGGTAGGTCTTGCCAATTAAGCAAAACTCATTCAGTCCATCTGGAGGGGCTAGACACAGAACCATGCCCAAGTCTCTGGGTGGTCAGTCCCTGGCCCCTGTGGTTCTGCTCCTGTAGGCTTCACTCGTGGGCCCAGACTGGCAGGGTGGCCTCTGTTGGCGCAGGGAGGGCCATGGAGAAGCGTGCACCTGCTTTTCCGTGCCTGCCAGGCAGCGGCTCAGCGGCCCTACCCACAGCTCATCGGCCACAGTTGCTCAAGGAGGCACTCCTGAGTTGAACAAGTGGGATGGATGATAATTCTTCCACAGGACTCGGGGTGTGGGGGCGTCCCTCCACATTCCAACACAGGCTACAACACGGATGACCCTTGAGGACACTATGCTAAGTGAAATAAGCTCGTCACAAAGGACAGATACTGTCTGATTCCACTTATGTGAGATTCTTAGAGTAGATACATTTATAGAGACGGATAGTAGAAGGGTGGGTGGCAGGGGCAGGGGAGAAGAGGACAGAAGTTATTTAAAGTTTCAGTTTGGGAAGATGGAAGCATTCTGGAGATGGGTGTTGGAGATGTTTGCACAACAGTGGGAATGTGCCTGATACCCCTGAGCTGTACACGTAACAATGGTTAAGATACAGCCATTATGGAAAAGAGTATGGAGGTTCCACAACAAATCAAAACTAGAACTACCGTGTGACCCAGCAATCTCACTGCTGGGTATGTATCCAAAGGAAATGAAATCAGTGTGTCAAAGAGACGTCTGCACTCCCAGGTTCACCACGGCACCACTCACAATAGCCGGGATGTGGAACCCAACTGAGCGCTCGTCGATGGATTAGTGGATAAAGAAAACATCGTGTATTACTGATACTCTGGAGCCTTAAGAAGAAGGAAATGTGCCATCTGCAACAACATAGATAAACCTGGAGGACATTATAAAAGTGAAATAAGCCAGGCACAGAAAGACAAATATTGCCTAACTTACATGTGGAATCTGAAAACGTCCAAGTCACAGAAACAGAGAGTAGGATGCAGGTTACCAGAGGCTGTGGGTGGGTAGGAATTGGGGAGACTTTGGTCAAAGGGCACAAAGTTTCAGCTATGCAGGATGAATTCAGTTCAAAAGATCTATTGTACAGCATGATGACTAGTCAATAATAATGTACCCTTGAAAATCTCTAAGAGTAGATTTCAAATGCACTCATCACAAAAAATGGGATGTGAATGATGGGACACATTAATTAGCTTAATTTAATCATTCTGTAGTGTAAACATATATCAAAGCATCAGATTGTACAATTTTTCATTTGTTAATTAAAAATAAAAATATACTATGGGATTTGCACTAATTAAAAAAGTAAAAAATAAAAATTTTAGGCCAGGCACGGTGGCTCATGCCTGTAATCCCAGCTCTTTGGAAGGCTGAGGTAGGTGGCTCACTTAAGCTCAGGAGTTGGAGACCAGCCTGGGCAACACAGTGAAACCCCGTCTCTACCAAAAACACAAAAAATTAGCTGGGCGTGGTGGTGTGTGCCTTGGGTCCCAGCTACTCAGGAGACTGAGGCAGGAGGATCACTTGAGCCTGAGAAGCAGAGGTTGCAATGAGCCAAGATCGCGCCACTGCACTACAGCCTGGGCAACAGAATGAGATCCTGTCTCCAAAAAAAAAAAAAAAAATTGTAATGCTTAAGTTGGTAAATTGTATGTTATGTGTGTTTTACCCCAATAAGAAAACATGTAAAACAATGTTCTCTGAGGGGCCCACACCTTACTTGGGGACCTGGTGGTGGGTGTCCTCAGCAGGTGGAGGCTGATAGGGGGAGGTGGGACCTCGGACTGGGTCCCTCCCACAGCGGGGCAACAGGATCCTGATGGCACAAGCAGGTAGATGCACTTCCTGGGCAGGGAACAGCAGGCAGAGTGGGCAGCCAGGCCAGGGCTGGCCCGCTCCAGGGGCTACACCAATGGGGCTCGCAGGGGCGGGGGGATGGTGGCTCACTCAGGGTTGACGGCGTCCATAATTAGAGACAAGGAGAGCTGGGAGCTGGGGCCACTGGGGCCCCCAGCAAGCCACATGCCTCATACAGTCTCCATGTGGGAATCGGTGCAAAGGCCCAGAGCCCCTTCACGGGGACCGGACCCCTTTGCAGAAGGCCCTGGAATGCCCTGTCAGCCTCTAAGCAGGTGTTTCCCTAGCCTTCCCCTGGGCCTGTGGCAACATGCCAGGGTCCATACGTCCCGGAAAGGAGGAACACCCAGGCTTCGGGGGGGCTTGCTTGTGTCAGGGTCTGAGCTGACCCAGGCACCAGAGTAACCCAAACCCCATCTGTCCTCCGGAGAGAGTTGGGGTTCGTCAGAGCTTGACCAGGTCTACCTCAAGGGATACCCATGGGCCTGCATGTACCCCGTGAGTATTTCCCTGGCCCCAAAATGTGGGGTAAGCTGCACCTCAGGAGCTGTGCCAGGAAGCCAGGCCCGGAGGGGAGTGCTGGTGGCCAGGCGTCCAGCAGGCCTCTGCACAGCCCACACCCTTCCTGCCCAGTGGGGATGCTGCCTGGACCCATGGGGCCCCCTTGTCAGCTGCCCCTCTTCTGTCAGGGCCCAGCCCTGTGTCACAACCTTTGTGGAGCTGGTGCCCCCACCCCAGCCCCAGCCCTCCCACACACCCACCAGACCCCACACACCCGCCGGGCCCATCACTCTTGAGGGTCTGTGCACATACCCCACGCGGCAGTAGTTTATTTGCCATCGAATCCTTGTGTGCGCTCACAGCAAGGAGCACGCAGGCTCAGGGAGCTCAGGGCCAGCAGGTGCAGACCCACAGTGTCTCTGGACGGCTCAGCCATGGGAGGGGGAGGACCCAGAGGGACTCTGGCGCTGACACTGGGAAGCAGGGCAGGGATGGAGCGAAGGGGCTGGGGTGCCCCCGAACAGAGCTAAGGGGACAGGTTTGTGTGGGGCCCGGTGAGTTTGGGGGAGATGTGGGAGCTGAGGGCCCCCGCCCAGGCCCCGTGGGACAAATGAGGCTGCCAGCCCCTTGCCCACACTTTGCCACATCTGAAATGCTCTGTCCTGGGACTACCTTCCAGGTGGGGCAGCCTCCTGTGCTCGTGTTGTGGAATTCACCATCAGTGAGCAGATGAAATAAATGAAGCATAATGTTTTTTACCAGAACATGCAAAATTAATTAAATAGAGCATATTGTTACTAAGTAGAGCTCATGGCAATTAGGTATGTTGTCACCAAATGGGATATGCATTAATTAAGTAGACCATATTGTTCCTACACAGAACTTCCTCGGGCCACCAGGGCCAGGGGCTGGGGAGGTCCCAAAGGCCAGTGGGCAGGGGCAGGTTCAGGAATCAGGAAGGCCTTGGCCACGTGTGTGGCGTGAACACCGCCCTCCTGTGGGACCCGGCTTTGAAATGTCTCTTCTTGTCAAAGAACCGAAGCTCGGCGGCAACAGAGCTCCTCCAGCTGGAGGAGTACCAATCTGGAGATGTCCTTTTTTTGTTTTTTTTTTTTCAGACCCTGTGATGTGCCTTGAGAAAATGTGTGTTCAGGAGAGTGTTTTCCTTCACGGAAAATAAACGTGAAATAAATCAGAAAGCATCGCCTCAGGCCAGGCGCGGTGGCTCACGCTTGTAATCCCAGCACTTTGGGAGGCCAAGGCGGGCAGATCACGAGGTCAGGAGATCGAGACCACAGTGAAACCCCATCTCTACTAAAAATACAAAAAATTAGCCGGGCGTGGTGGCGGGCGCCTGTAGTCCCAGCTACTCGGAGAGGCTGAGGCAGGAGAATGGCGTGAACCCGGGAGGCAGAGCTTGCAGTGAGCCGAGATTGCGCCACTGCACTCCAGCCTGGGCAACAGAGCAAGACTCCGCCTCAAAAAAAAAAAAAAAAAGCATCGCCTCAAAACAAGAAAATGACATCAGAAATGTTTTAAATGTTGCTCTTCGAGTCCCCCTTGAACAATCGCGCAAACGCCACCCTCCTGGGGCTCTGCACAGCGTCAGGGCCTGGGCACTGCTTGCTTTTCTGCTGTTCAGTGAGCAGGTAGCCCTCAGAACTCACCTTTTCCCGCAGGATTGTAAAAGAACTAGGTATCCCTTTTTCTCTGTCTTCCTCAGTAATTCCCTAATGTACTCCAAAAGCTGATGCTGGCCCCGACACATTCACCCATCAAGGCCCAGATCACCATCACAGCCAGGTCCCCGAGGCCTCCCCAGCCCGAAGGAGCTCCCGGCCTGTGCAGAATTCCACTCAATCCTGCTGGAGCAGCGTTGGCTCCTGCAGGCACCGCTGACCGGGCTCCCACTCGGTGCCCAGCAGCGCACTAAGGGCCTGACAGGGGCTCTCTGACCCTCTCACAACCCTGCACATGCCCGTTTACAGATGCAGAAACTGAGGCCTGAGAGACAAAGTGCTCAGAACACACTCCCACTGAGCCTTTCCCCGGTGTGCAGCACTTGCCCCGCCTGGCTGCCACAGGCTGCCTTTCCTGCCCCGTCGCCCCGAGCTGTGCTGGCCCCAGGAATGTGCTGTCTACACCACGGAGCCACAGAAACCACAGAGGGCAGCTGGGCAAAGCTGCAGAGCGGAGCAGTTGAGGAAAAGGAGAGGCGGCACAGCTGGCCGGAGTGGGCACCTGTTACCAGCATCCATGCCATGCCCTCCTCTCTGCCCCCCACCCTGAGCTCTGCATCCAGTAGGGAGACTACAGCACACCAGCATCCTTCTCAGGCTACGGGAGCCACAGCAGGTTGTGAGCAGGTGGTCATCAGGGACGGATCAGGGCTCTAGGAAGCTCCCACCAGCAACAGGGATTGCAGGAAGTGGCACTGGGCGGCCGCCGTCCTAGCTGTGGCTGGGAACACCTGTGGCCATGGGGAGGGAGGGTGGCCAGCCAGCAGCTGGGCTGGAGTGAACAGCGCGTGATGAGCAGCCCCAGCGAGGGCAGCTGGCTGGCCTGGAGCCCTCACCCACCGTCCAGGCAGCCGACCCCTCCGATGAGGACCCGGAGGGCTTTTCCACCTGTGTTCCCTGACCTCATGGTGAGCAGTAAGGGTGCAGTGTGGGGAACTTCCCCACATCACTGTAGTTAGCCAGCCTTGTAAAGTGGGTATAATTAATATCCCAATTTTCAGATGGCGAAACTGAGGCTCAGGGGGTAAAGTGTGTCCCCCTGGACTCCCGCCAGACAGCGGCAGAGCCGGGGTTTAACCAGCTCTGTGGGACCTGCACCGATGTCGCGCCATTTGCATATCTGGCTTCTCCACCACAGCAGAGTCTTGGTGTCAGCACAAGGAAGGTTATGAGGCGCTGACCTGGAGTGGCAGTGAAGGGTGAGACCTGACCCCTCACTCACTGCAATCTCCTGAAGGGGCAGGGGAGGGAGGGGGCAGGGGAGGCAGAGGGCAGGGGAGGGAAGGGGCAGGGCAGGAAGGGGGCAGGGGAGGGAAGGGGCAGGGGAGGGAGGGGGCAGGGGAGGGAGGGGGCAGGGCAGGGAGGGGTCAGGGCAGGGAGGGGTCAGGGCAGGGAGGGGGCAGGGGAGGGAGGGGGCAGGGGAGGCAGAGGGCAGGGCAGGGAGGGGGCAGGGGAGGGAAGGGGCAGGGGAGGGAGGGGGCAGGGCAGGGAGGGGGCATGGGAGGGAGGGGGCAGGGCAGGGAGGGGGCAGGGGAGGGAGGGGGCAGGGCAGGGAGGGGGCAGGGGAGGGAGAGGGCAGAATTTGGCAAGAGATTCTTGGGGGTGCCATGCTGCAGGTCTGCACCACAGCATAGGGGGAGGCACTACTGAGGGGACACTGGGGGCCAGGGGCATCGGGGTGGCTGGACTGCAACAGACAGGCCTGGCTCTGGGTCTGTGGGGACACGGGGTGCCTGGGCTCCCATGGGCTGTGCAAGCGGGCCGGTGGCAAAGCATGAAGTCATCCTGTTCACTTGCCCCGCAAGGGTCGGAGGCCCCTGGCAAGAACAAGAGTGGACCCACTCCTCGGGTCCCAGGAATGGGCGCAGGTCCCTGCCAATGGGTCACTCAGGGACCACAGAGGCACCACAGTGGTGAGCCCTGCACCCACCAGGCTCGGCCTGCGGGAAGCCTGCTCACCAACCTCGTGCACGAGGGTCCCCCCGACCCTTCATTCCTCCTCACTCCCTCACCCTGCATCCACCTGTGGGAGGGAGGAGAGCAAACCCCACACTGCAGCCCCCAGCACAGGCTTCCACCCCAGGAGGCCGGGGGAGCAGGGCCCACAGGGACTGGCTTTCAACCAAGAATGGAGCTTGGATTAATATCTCAGGTTTGGGGTAATGGATTTGGACTGACTCTGAATGGAGACTGCATTTGCCACTTGAGTGACAGAAGCTGCTTTTTATGTAGGAGCACACAGAGAACCCCCAGGCAGCCAGGAGCTTTCAGGGCCGGAGGAGGTTTGCCCATCGCATATGCAGTAATGGGGAACAGAAACAGAGCAGGCTGCATTTGGTGATCTCAGGAGAAAGCCTTTCTCAGTGTGTTGAAAGAAACCACACGAGGTCTGGGGCAGAAGACCTGCCCTTAGGGTGGCCGAGTGGCCCCTCCTGGCTAAGCATCAAAGGTCCTGCGTCCCTGGAACCCCCTCAGTCCTGGGCAAAACAGACAGTTGGTCACCCTCCCTGTGGTGGCCTCACGAATAACCAGAAGGACGTGCCAGGCTGGACAGAGGCACTGCCTTGCTCACCTTAGGCATCTGGGCTCCTCTCCACATTCCCTGGGCTCCGTTCTTTTGGTGGCGGCCCCAGCTGTCCCTGGAGCGTAGCCCCGCACACTGGCAGGAAGTGGTGGAGAAGCCATGGCTCCCTCCATCTGGGCTGGTATTTGCAGGACATTTTCCTCACTGCGAAGCTGAGGGGTGACAAAGGACTCTACGTAGCCCTGCCCCCGGCACGGGCGCTCCCCAGGGAACCCAGAGTCCCGCCCATGCACGGCTCCTGTGCCAGGACATAGCCTGGTGGCTCTGACCAGCCGGTTGACAGAAGTCTGCTCTGGAAGGAGACTGGGGTGGGGGACGGAGGGGATGAGGAGGAGCCAGGAGGCACCACCTCAAGCTGACCACCAACAGTGACAGTGGGGCTGGGGCTTGTTCCGGGGCAGGGCAGCCTGCCGGACCCACCCCACAAGGTTAAGCACACTGCACGGGTCCTGGAGGCCACCAAGTGGCCTGCGTCCTTGGGCCCTGGGAGCTTCCAGGGCTGAGGAGGCCACGATACAGGACTTACAGGACAAAGGGAGGTGTAGCGGAGCGCTGGGCACAAGTCCCCCTTCCTTCCAGGCCCCCACGCTCCCAGAGGCCCAGCCACGCCACCTTGGCGCACCCTTGGTCCCTCACATTGCTCTGGTCACTTCAGTCATGACCCCCAAAACGGGCTCTGCTGGAGCAGAAGCACTTGCTGTGAACAGGGAGCGGGAGCTGGAGGAACAGTTTCCACGCGCTGCCTGAGCGGCCGCCCCGGTCTCCCCTTACTGCAGCCAGCCCGCAGGTCAGGATTCCCTGCCTCTGCTCTCCCACCACCCAGACAAGACCCACTAGCTAGGCCACCTGTCAAACCTCAGTGGGGGCCACTTTTCTGCAAGCGCCCCAATAATGCTACGGGGTTCTCCGTATCAGTGCTATCCAGAGAAACAAAATCCAGTAGGATCTGCAGGTAGACAGAGATACAGAAAGAGAAGAAGGAGAGAGACTGATTTTAAGAAATTGACGCATGGGCTGGTGGGGGCCGGCAGGTCTGCATTCTACAGGGAGGCGCCGGCTGGAGACCTGGGGAGGAGCTGATGCCGCCCCTCAAGTCCAGAGCACCGTGCTGGCAGCCTTCCCTCCTGCTCGGGAGCCTCTGACTTTCCTCTCAAGCCCTTCAACTGCTCAGATGAGGCCCATCCACACCGTGGAAGGTCATTGGCCTCACGCGCAGTTCCTTGACTTAAATGTTAAGCTTATCTAAAAAAGACCTTCACAGTGACATCTAGACTGGCATTCGACCAAACACTGAGCACCGTGGCCCAGCCGAGTTGACGGAACACCAAGAGGCAGGGGCAGCACCAGGACTCAGGCTCACCCCCCCTCCCTCCTTAGCAGGCCGGGGACCCACAGGAGGGTCTGGCTGCTACCTCTGCCTCCCACTGGATAATTCTTTTTTTTTTTTTTTTTTTGAGATAGGGTCTTGCCCTGTTGCCCAGGCTAGAGTGTAGCAGTGGGATCACAGCTCACTGCAGCCTCGACTTCCCAGACTCAAGCCATCCTCCTACCTCAGCCTCCTGAGTGTTGAGATTACAGGCATGCACCACCGTGCCGGCCCTCACTGGATGCTTTTTTTTTTTTTTTTTTTTAGATGGAGTTTCGCTCTTGCCGCCCAGGCTGGAGTGTAGTGGCGTAATCTCGGCTCACCGCAACCTCTGCCTCCCAGGTTCAAGTGATTCTCCTGCCTCAGCCTCCTGAATAGCTGGGACTACAGGCACCTGCCGCCATGCTCAGCTAATTTTTGTGATTTTCAGTGGAGAGGGGTTTCACCATGTTGGCCAGGCTGATGTTGAACTCCTAGCCTCAGCCTCCCAAAGTGCTGGGATTACAGGCATGAGCCACCGCGCCCGGCCGGATGTTTCTTAATGTCTCCCAGGGGGGCGGCGGGGTAGTTTAGGGAGCAGCTGAGCACAGACGCACCCCCACACCCGCGCTTCAGCCCTCCCCTCCAGGGCACCCTGCTGGCGCTTCCCATCAGGCCAGGGTGAGCCCGGCTTCAGCCAGCCCAGCAGATTGCTCATGCCGCCTCCGGGGCTCAAGCCAACAACCCAATTCCCAAATCCAGGTGGATGCCATCAGCCAGTGCAGTCCCGTGTGGCTTCCTGCTTAGCCTGGCCACCCCTGGAACCCCGTTCCACCCGTGTCCCCAAACACCTTCTCCTACAGATTGGTGACCTTGGCTCAGAGCAACCTTTTGCCTCTCTGTCCAGATTATGCTGGGATGCAGCAAATCCCGGTGGGCAGGGGGTGGGCGTTGAAGTCTTTGAAAAAAAGGGAAGGCTCATCCTCTCAGGCTGGAGTCTGGGCTGCCTCCTGCAGTGGGTTCAAAGTTTAATTTCACCTTTCTGTCAAGATGTCCCCACCCCATGCCTTGGGAGCCCACTCCATCCCCACCTGTGCCCTGAACCTACCAAGAGGGTTCACCTGTGCTGCCTCTTCCACGAGGCCCTGCACCTGACTCTTGCCCTGTCTGTCCTGTGGCTCTGGGAGATGAGGAAACCCTTCCGCACTATCACAGAGGTCTTCTGCTTTTCCATCTGTGCCTTCTGCTGGGATTCAAGCCCTCCAATTTGTCTTCGTCTCAATGGATGTTCTATCTTGACCCAATATTCACATCTCCATTGTCGTCATAGCTTCTAAGCGCCACAGGCATCTCCCAACGCCATGGCCTCACCCATGCCTACCCTGGTAGTCATCTGAGTGATGGTGATGCCTGTGTGTGCAGTGAATTCTTAATGCCCCAGCTTCCCCATTAAGGAAGTTATTATGTAGCCATCAAATATGTGAGCAATCCAGCCTTCGAATTGGGGCCTTTCCTGGTATTAATTCCTCTATCAATCAAGAAACAGCGCACTCAAAAGGGGTGATTAAGGTTTGTTGAATGAGGGGCTTGTTTACAAACCTGTGGAAAGGTTAAGGGAAATGCTGGGGGCAGTGAGGTAGCCCAGGTCGGGCAACAGTAGAGCGCTATGGGCCGCCGAGGCTCAGGGAACGAAGGGCTATCAGACTCCAGAGAGAGCACAGCCCTCCTGCTCCCATCTCTGCTGGTGTCTCCCACTGGCCAAAGCCAACCAGAAGCCAGAAGGAAAGGGAGCCTGGTGGCTGCAGCTCGCAGAGGTCGGCCTTCGGGCACAAAGCAGAATGCAGAGCAGCTCTGAAGAAGGGAAGGGGGGTCCCAGCACAGGTGAAAGAGACCCAGAGGGTCAATGCAGAATTTCATAGGCAACATACATGGATTTACGAAGTGAACCTACTCACACACCCGTGAGTAAGGGAATGGGCTCAGTGTGACACTAAAATGCACTGGATACTGCATAGCTGGGACGGCAAATGACAGGCTGCTGTAGACGTCACCACGGATGAATCACGGAAGAATGCTGAGGGAAAAAAGCAGAATACACCAAAATGATTCTATTTATAGAAGGTTCAAAAACAGATGAAACGAAGTATGTTTTTCCAGATACATATACATGTTGCCAAATTGTCTTTTAAAAAAGCAGGCCAGGTGCGGTGGCTCACACCTGTAATCCCAGCACTTTGGGAGGCCAAGACGGATGGAAAATGAGGTCAGGAGATCAAGACCATCCTGGCTAACATGGTGAAACCCCGTCTCTACTAAAAATTCAAAAAATTAGCCAGGCGTGGTGGCAGGCACCTGTAGTCCCAGCTACTTGGGAAGCTGAAGCAGGAGAATGGCGTGAACCCAGGAGGCGGAGCTTGCAGTGAGCCAAGATTGCACCACTGCACTCCAGCCTGGGCAACAGAGCGAGACTCTGTCTCAAAAAAATTAAATAAAAAAAAAAACAAAAAAAGCAAAGTTGTCATTTTATTATCTTCTGACCACTATTATTTCTGATGAAAAGTCAGCCAAAATATGCATCATTGTTCTTTTCATGTAAGGTCATTGTTTCTGGCTATTTTCAAGATTTTTTTCTTTCTGTTTGGGTTTCAGCATTTTGGCTATGATGTATCTGGGTGTGATTTTCTCTCTAATAATCCCGTGTGTGGTTTGTTGGATTTCTTGGATGTTTAGTTTATGTTTTTCACCACATTTTGGAAATCTGTCACCTTTATTTCTTCAACCATTTTTTCTACCTCATTTCTCTCAACTCCTTCTGGAGTCCCAGTACCACATGCATTCTGCCACATGATGGTGCCCACAGGTGCTCAGGCTCTGTTCATGCTGCTGCAATCGTTTTTATCTAGATGCTTCAGACTGGGCCATTTCTATTGCTGTATCTTCAAATTCACTGATTTTCTTTTCAGCCATATCCAATCCACTTCTAAGCCTATACAGTGAAATTTTCATTTCAGTTACTGTACTTTTCATTTCTTAAATTTTCATTTGATTATTTTTATAGCGTATGTTTTTCTTCTTAAATTCTCCCATCTGTTCATTCCTTATAAGGATGTTTTTCTTTAAGTCCTTGAACATACTTAGAACAGCTGTGTAAGATTCTAGCATTCTGGGCTGGGTGCAGTGGCTCATGCCTGTAATCCCAGCACTTTGGGAGGCCGAGGTGGGTGAATCACCTGAGCTCAGGAGTTCAAGATCAGCCTGACCAACATGGTGAAACCCTGTCCCTACAAAAATACAAAAATTAGCTGGGCATGATGGCAGGTGCCTGTAATCCCAGCTACTTGGGAGGCTGAGGTGGGAGAATTGCTTGAACCCGAGAGGCAGAGGTTGCAGTGAGCTGAGACTGCACCATTGCACTCCAGCCTGGGCAACAGAGCAAGACTCTGTCTCAAAAGAAAAAAAAAGAAAAAGATTCTGGCATGCTGATTGCAATATGTAGGTCATTTGGGGTCAGTTTCCATTGTCTGCATTCTCTCTAGAGAACAGGTTACATACCTGTTTCTTCACACTTTTTACTGTATGCTGGATATCATTAATGATATGTTGTAGAACTTCTGGATACTATTATCTTTCTCTGAGAAGTGTTGATTTTATTCTAAGAGAAACTTATTTTCACTGGACTCAAATCCCAAACTCTGTCTCCTCCACGATGGGCAGCAGTTAAAGCTCTGTTCAGTTCTCTCAGCTGTTCCTGTTAGACCTGGACTCTGTCTTCTGACTCCTCAAGCCTGTAAGGCTGCAGTCTTCTGCCACCCCAAGCCATGTAAAGATTAAGATGTGCCCTTGGGGAAAAAAATTCATAGGCTCTTCCATCTCCCCCACTTGCAGATCCAATGTTACAGGGTAGACTTTCATGCAGTTTCTTCCTGAGGGGCAGGGAGTACATTGGGTCCCTAGGCCAGGTAGTGTCTGCCCTGGGGAAGTGAGGCCTCCTGGTGATGTTGCCATTTGTCCTTCACTTTGGAATCCACCCCCTACCCACCTAGCTGCCAACGTTTCACCATACCTACTCCATTCCTCCAAGTTCCTGATCTTGATCCTTGCGTGCCATTCCCTGGGAGACCGAGGTCAGTGTCTCACCCCTATCCCAAGGGGTCCCAGGCCCTCATTCTCCTTCTCTCCGAGGCTCCCAGCCACAAGCCTCCTCCAGGACCCTCTTGAAGCCCTGCTGGTCAGTGCTGCCTTGGGCATGAATGTCAGTGTACTGAGATGGGTGGATCTCTCCAGCTTTCCTACACCTTAACAGGTAGATCACATGAATTACTCCAGCTGTGGCTCACACACAGCCAGGCATCCTACGTGGTTCAGTGTTCCCAGGCAGGATCTGTTCCAGCCTCAGCCCTTCCATGGCACCCCCAATATTCATGACTCCAGAGTAAGAGCTCCAATGCTGGCCACACATGCCCAAATACAGAATAAATATAAAGCTAATAAAATGTGAAATAAAATGTCTTCTATCCACCCACCTTGACACAAATTCCTCTAAAACAACAAAACTGAAAAATAGAGCTAAAGCTATGGCTTCTCAGATAACCACACAAAAGTAAAATATTAAAACTGACAATGTTTGTTGCCTGTGTCTGGGGAACAGTGACTGTCAGCTGTGCCTGCCCGAGTAATAGCAGAAGGACACACACTGTTCACAAATGATTACATTTTATTCCCCAAAATAACTTTTCCTGCATTCATTTCAGCAAAATCTCTATAATTATGTTGTTATAATCTAGATTTCCATATAATTTATGTTCTATTTTCAGTTTGGAAGAACTTTCCCCTGATGAAGCAGAAGCAAACATAACTGTCAATAAAATTTTTCAAGCAAATATTTATCGTTGGAAAAGAGCCACAAATTTTATATATCAATTCTAACATTATTATGGTGCTGCCTATAATACATTATTGTTATCACAGAAAATATTGCAAACTCCTTACTTTTTTTTTGAGACAGGGTCTTGCTTTGTTGCCCAGGCTGGAGTGCAGTGTCATAAACTTGACTCATTGCAAACTCCACTTCCCAGGCTCAAGTGGTTCTTCTGGCTCAACCTCCCGAGTAGCCGGGATTACAGGCGCCCACCACCACACCCGGCTAGTTTTTGTATTTTTAGTAGAAACAGAGTTTCACCATGTTGGCCAGGCTGGTCTTGGAACGCCTACCCTCAAGTGATCCACCCACCTGGGCCTCCCAAAGAGCTGGGATTACAGGTGTGAGCCACCGTGCCTGGCCCAAACTTCTTAAATTTCATCACAGAAATCACTGTGATGTATAGCAAGATTTTCACCATCTCTTAAAGCAACACCTAGATTCATACAGTATTTCTAAAGCCCTTCTTTCAAATTTGTCAGTGCTGAGATATTATTTTTAAAATACCAGAATATCACTCAGTTTAGTCAAATCTCTCTTCAATTGAGATTATTCCTTAATCTAAAATGGCAGAAAAGAATCTGTATAGAATCATTAAAGATTATTTATATGTGAATCTTTTTCATCATGGTATCAGTCTGTTCTCATGTGGCTATAAAGAACTTCCCTGAGACTGGGTAGTTTATAAAGGAAAGAGTTTAATTGATTCACAGTTCCACATGGCTGGGGAGGCCTCAGGAAACTTACGATCATGGTGGAAGGGGAAGCAGGCATGTCTTACATGGCGGCAGGCAAGAGAGTGAGCAAGAGCAGGGAAAACTGCCTTATAAAACCACCAGATCTCGTGAGAACTCACTATCACGAGAACAGCATGGGGGAAACCACTGCCGTGATCCAATCATCTCCCTCCCTCAACACGTGGTGATTATGGGTCCCTCCCTGGACACACGGGGATTACAATTTGAGATGAGATTTGAGTGGGGACACACAGCCAAACCATATCAATCATCATACAAATGTTTTCATTTCTTTGTTCTGCTTTCTTTAGATTTTACTAGAATGCTATTTTTATTGCTTATTTTACATGAGGTCTTTGTAGTAGACAAAAGCCATTTTCTCTCCAATTAAAAAATATATCTAAAAAAATTTTAAACATAAAATAGTCAACCTTCTTTTCTTTCCTTTTTTTGGGGGTAAGCCTTTGCAAATGTTACCAATAACAATTAACATATCAAATGACTAGAACAGAGCATGCCTAGAATTAATTTCATTTTCTTCTGAAGACCACAATTTATTTTTATCTGAGAATATTCTGCTGTTTCCTTTAACTCTTCTAATACATCTTGAATACTGTATAAATTCAATCTAATTGCTTTAACAGCATTTAGTTGACATTCTTTTGTGGTTCTGAGGGTGATTATAAGGTCAAATATGATACACATTGAGTCAAGATGTCCCATCTTTGGGAAGATGCAGAAACTACCAAATATAATCCTCGGGGTATTCCAAAGCACATCGTCACTCTTGGCATCCTCAAAACCACATCTCCTGACAACAAATTCAAACTCTGTGCTGTACATGGCCGAAAGGTGGCTTCTAGGCTTCTGGCTGCTCTGTTTTCTCGTGTACCTCTTCCCTTACCCATTGTGACAGCACCATTATCACAGCCTCCACAGCCTCCCCTTGACAATCTTTTAAAATAAAAAAAAACTAACTAAATCGGCCAGATGCGGTGGCTCACCCCTGTAATCCCAGCACTTTGGGAGGCCGAGGGGGGTGGATCGCCTGAGGTCAAGAGTTCAAGACCAGCCTGACCAACATGGTGAAACCCCGTCTCTACTAAAAGTACAAAAATTAGCCGGGCATGCTGGCGCGTGCCTGTAATCCCAGCTACTCGGGAGGCTGAGGCAGGAGAATCACTTGAACCCAGAGGCAGAGGTTGCAGTGAGCCAAGATGGCACCATTGCACTCCAGCCTGGGCAACAGAACAAGACTCTGTCTCAAAAAACAAAAAAAAATCTAAATAAATCTAAAATTGTTTTTATTTGATTTTTGAAAATTTAATTGACTCATTAAATAAAATGGCCCACTTGCTGCCAGTGTGAAAGTGAGGAACTCTGTGATGTGTGAGTTCTGGCTCTGCCTGCAAGTAGAGGTAAGAACCCCAGTCTTGCAAAATACTCTTCCACTGCCCCACGATCCTGTAGTGACTGCTCTGCTAATGTGTGAGAATCTCTGGAAACAATCACAAATAGAAATATGAAGAAAAACAAGACAAATAGACACTGGTGCTATTAGGAAACCATATTTCATTATGTGAGACTGTATGGCATTCATGCTACCTGAGAGGAAGAATGAGATAAGTTCATTAATTCTTCTTTTATCCTTAGCTGAGCACTTTCGATGTGAAGCCTAATGAGGGAAAGAAAACAAGACTTCTTCCACCTAGGGTATAGAATGATGGAAAAGACTTTCACTCCCATGGCAACAACCAGAAGAACCCAGAAACAATAGTATACATTTCTATGAGATTAGTAGTCCAGTAGATGCAAGGAAATTTTGATGACCTAAATTCCCAAGAGAGACGAGCCCTTCCTATAGAACAGCAGCTTCCATCCCCGGAACAGGAGGCTGGTCTGCATGTTAGCAGATGAAGGAGCAAGCCTGACACAAAATGGGAGACCACGGGGATGAAGAGAAAGCAGCCCAGTCATAGAGGACGTGTCACTCAGCCCAACCAGCCTACCGGCTCCCAACCAGCCTCCATTTTTGCCATGAAAGTAGTGATGGAGGAGAGGCTGGGAAGCAGGCAGAAATCACTTAGTCCTCCACATTGTCACAGTGCTGCGATTCCATTGCTGTGCCAGAGTTAAATCTAAGTTGAACCAAATATACCTGAAGCTCAACCCTTCCTAGCTCAAATACTGACAAGATCTAAAAAGGCTGCAGTGGAATGGGAAGCAGAGGGTTAGGCTAAAAACATGGGTAAACTCAATGTAATTAATTTGTGGCCCAGCCCCAAGGATGACTTGACTTTTAGAGGAATCTGAATGAGAAGCCCCTTACCCAAACTGAGGAAAGGGTTTACATTATGTGGGAAACATGCATAACAAAATCAAAACAGAACAAAATATGACCTATCAGTTTCCACTGTTTATTTACATCCAATGTCTGGAATGAAACAAAAAATTACAAGACACGTTAAGAAGTAGGAAAGTTTGACCCGTAATCAAAAGAAAACACAATCAAAAGATGCAGACCCAGATGACCCAGTAATGGAAATTAGCAGACACATAATGTAAAGAAATATTATGAATACATAAAAGAATGTACCGATAAAGATGCATAAATACAAAGCGATAGGGTATACTAGAAGATAAGTAGAAGCTCTAAATAAAATATCAAAAAGAAAGTCAAGCCAAAAATGACACTATCATAGTATCTGAAATAAAACATGTATTGGTGAGGCTTCTGTGCACTGCAGAAAAAAATTTTTCAACATAAATAATCTAAACAAAATCATAGAGCACAAAATGGAATGAATAAAATGAAAAGAGCACCTGTGACCTGTGTGATAATATCAAGTGGGGTAACATATGTATAACTGGAGTTCCAGAGAAAGAGTACAGGTAAAATGGGGAGAATCTAAAGAAACTGTGGCCAAAATTTTCTCAAATTGAATTAAAAAAAATCACTCATAGATCTCCAAAGCTCAATAAATCCCAAGCAGAACAAGTACAAAGAAAACACACCCAGGCACAAATTGTTGAAAACAAAAACTAAAATCTTAGAAGCAGCCAGAGGAAAAAAAGATAGATTACATACATTAGTACAATAATAAAACTGATGGCAGGGTTCTTATTAGAAACAATGAAGCCCAGAAGACAAAAGAACATCTTTAAAGAACTAGGAGCATGGGAGGAGGGACTGTCAACTGAGAATTTCTATATCTAGTGAACACATCCTTAAAAAATGAAAGCAAAATAAAGGTGTTTTCAGATAAACAAAAGCTGCAAGAATCCATTGCTAGTGGATGCACATTATAAGAAATGCTGAAAGAAATTCTTTAGGCTGAAGGGAAATAATGACAGAGGGAAACCTGGATCTACACACAAAAAAAAATGAAGAACAGAAGAAATGGTAAATCTGTGTGTATATATAAAAGACTTGTTTTCCCTTTCTTAATTTTTTAAAAGAACAATTGAACACTTTGAACACTTACAGCAAAAATACTAACAATGTATCATGAGGCTTATAAATACATGTAAATTATATGCAACAATAGCACAAAGGATGGGAGGGAAATGGAATTACATGTTGAAAGGTTTTTACATTATATATCAAATAGTATAATATGATTTCAAAGTAAATTGAGGTAAATTAAGGAAATATATTAGGATCCCTAGAGCAATTTCAAAAAGATAATACAAAGATTGTTGTAAATTAAAACCCAATGGAGGAGATAAATTTTTTTTTTAATGTTAAAAAGCCAATCAAAAAGAAGGCAGGGGCTGGGCACAGTGGCTCATGCCTGTAATCCCAGCACTTTGGGAGGCCAAGGCAGGTGGATCACCTGAGGTCAGGAATTCAAGACCAGCCTGGCCAACATGGTGAAATCCCATCTCTACTAAAAACACAAAAAAATTAGCAAGGCGTGGTAGTGGGCACCTGTAATCCCAGCTACTCAGGAGGCTGAGGCAGGAGAATTGCTTGAACCTGAGAGGCAGAGGTTGCAGTGAGCTGAGAACATGCCATTGCACTCCAGCCTGGGTGACAAGAGTGAAACTCCATCTCAAAAAAAAAAAAAAAAAAAAAAAGGCAGGAAAGGAGAAACAATAGTATAAATAACAAACATAAAAAATTGAAAACAATTAGCAAGATTACAGGTAGACTTAAACACAACTATGTCAATAATTATATTAAATATAAATGGGCTACATAGTCCAATTAAAAGACAGCATGTCAGACTGAATTAAAAAACCAAAACTCTCTATATTCTGCTTAACAGAGACACACTTAAAATATAAAAACACGTTTAGGTTAAAAGAATTTAAAAAAAATACCATGGAAAAATACCATAAGAAAGGTGGGTGGCTATATTTTCAAATATTTGAGGCAAAAATTGTAAGAACTAAAAAAAGAAAAATAATCAGAAATAAGGCCACACCATATAGTTGAATATTTAACATTATTCTATTATAAATTGTTGGGAAAACCAGACAAAATAATCAGTAAGAACATAAAAGATTTTTAAAACGCCATAAAACAATCTAACCTAATTAACACATATAGAAGACTACACCCATCAGCCGGGCGCAGTGGCTCACGCCTGTAATCCCAGCACTTTGGGAGGCCGAGGCGGGCAGATCATGAGGTCAGGAGATCGAGACCATCCTGGCTAACATGATGAAACCCCGTCTCTACTAAAAATACAAAAAATTAGCCGGGTGTAGTGGCGGGCATCTGTAGTCCCAGCTACTTGGGAGGCTGAGGCAGGAGAATGGCATGAACCCGGGAGGTGGAGCTTGCAGTGAGCCAAGATCATGCCACTGCACTTCAGCCTGGGTGACACAGCGAGACTCCGTCTCAAAAAAAAAAAAAAAAAAAAAAAGAAGACTACACCCATCAACTACAGAATACTCTTTTCAAGAGCAGGTGGTACAATTACCAAGAAAGAACATTTACTGGGCCATAAAATAAATCTCATTAAATGCTAAAGGACTGAAGTCATACAGCATGTATTCTCTGACAACAACAGAAATCAGTAACAATGTCTAGAAAACCATTCACTTTTGACGACGAAGTAACATAATTCTAAATAACTTAGGTCAAACAAGATATCACAAAGAAAACTAGAAAAATATTTTTAACTGAATAGTAAAGAAAACAAAATATATCAAAATTTGTGGTATATAACTAAAGTTCTTATAGAGATACTTAAAATTTTTAAATGTTTATATTTAAAAACTAGTTTGAAATAAATGATCTGAGCTTCCACATTAAGAAGCTAGAAAATAAAGAGCAAATTAAACCTAAAGTAAATAGAAGGAAGTGAATGATAAAAATAAGAGTGGAAATCATTGAAACAGAAAACAGCCAAACCACAGACAAAAACAAAAGAACCAAAAGTTGGTGTTTCAAAATGACTAATAAAATTGATCCACCCTTAGTAAGACTAATGAAAAATAGAGGGAAAATACAAGTTACAAACATTAGGCTATCACACTGAGCCTACAGATATAATAAAAGGATAGTAAGAGAATAATAGTACAAACAACTTTATAACAATACATTTGACAACTGATATAAAATTTTAAAGTTCCTTTAAAAACTGCAAAAACATTACACAAGAAGAAATAGAAAGTTTAAACAGCTCTATTTCAATCAAATAAATTGAATTAATAGTTAAGAACTTTATGGCTCTTCCCAGCACTTTGGGAGGTCAAGGTGGGCGATCACAAGGTCAGGAGTTCAAGATCATCCTGGCCAACAGGGTGAAACCCTGTCTCTACTAAAAATACAAAAAAATTAGCTGGGCATGGCAGTGCATGCCTGTAGTCCCAGCTACTTAGGAGGCTGAGGCAGGAGAATTGCTTGAACCCAGGAGGCGGAGGCTGCAGTGAGCCGAGATCACGCCACTGCACTCCAGCCTAGGCGCCAGAGCGAGACTCCATCTCAAAATAAAATAAAATCATAATAATAATAATTAAGAACTTTAAAGGGATGCATCAAAAAATAAGATGGAATGATGTATAGATGGATAGATATGTGATAAGGAAAATATAATAAAATATCAGTCTAGGAAATGGGCATGACTATTCATTATACAATTCTATTCATTTTTGTGAGTGGCTGAAATTCTTCATAATAAAAATTTTGGGGAAAAGCTAACGTTTTCCACAAGGAAGCTGATCCAGAAATAAAACCCCAGGACCATGTGGTGTTGGAATGGATCAACTATTTAAGGAAGAAGTAATACCATCCTTACACAGTTTTTTTTCAGAAAAAAGAGAAAGATGGAACACTCTTGCACTTATTGTATGAAACCCATGTAACTCTGATATCAAAACCTGACAAGGACATAATGAGAAAAAGAAATTACAGCCCAATGACCCTCATGAACACAGACACAAAATCCTTATCAGAATATTACTAAGTTGAATAGCACACCATGAACAAGTGCAGTTTATCCAAGGAATGCAAGGTTGGTTTAACATTTGAAAAGCAATTCTTCAAAGTCACCACATTAATAAAAATAAAGGAGAAAAATCTTATGGTCATGTTAATAAATGCACAGATAGCATTTGTTAAAATTCAACATCCACTTATGATAGAAACTGTACATAAACTAAAATTAGAAGGGAAGTTCCTCATTTGATAAAGGGCATCTATGAAAAACCTACAGCTGGCCAGGTGCAGTGGCTCACGCCTGTAATTCCAACACTTTGGGAAGCCAAGAAGGGTGGATCACTTGAGGTCAGGAGTTTGAGAACAGCCTGGCCAACATGGTGAAATCCCATCTCTACTAAAAACACAAAAATTAGTCAGGCATGGTGGTGGGTGCCTGTAATTCTAGCTACTTGGGAGGCTGAGGCATGAGGATCGCTTGCACCTGGGAGGTGGAGGTTTGCAGTGGGCTGAGATCACGCCACTGCACTCCAGCCTGAGGGACAGAGCAAGACTCCATCTGAAGGAAGGAAGGAAGGAAGGAAGGAAAGAAGGAAGGAAGGAAGGAAGGAAAGAAAAAGAAAGAAAAAAAAAACCTACAGCTAATGTCCTACTCATTGGCAAACAACTGAATACTTTCTAAGATCAGGACTAAGGCAATGGTGCTGCTCTCAGAACTTCTTTTCAACATTGTACGGGAGCTCATAGCCAGAAAATAAGGCAAGAAAAAGAAATAAAAGACATAGAGATAAGAAACTTGTCCTTATTCACACACAGATAAGAAGCTTGTCATCAAGATGTTATTGTAAACATGGAAAGTCCTAAAGAATTACAAAAGAAAAAGCTGTTAGGATGAATAAGTGAGTTGAGCAAGGTTGCAGGTTACAGATACAAAAATCAACTGTATTTCTAGATACTAGCAAAAAATTAGAAAATGAATATACTGATACATAAATTTAATAAAGGATGTATTAGACAGCTCCAAATGGTGAGATACACCATGTTCACAAATTGTAAGATACCATGTTCATAAATTGTAAGACATGTTCAACATGTCAGTTCTTATCAAGTGGGACTATGAATTCAATTCCATGTCAATACAAATTTCAGCAGGCTTTTTTGGGGATAGAAATCAATAAGCTGATTTAAAATTTATACAGAATGGCAAAATATATGGATTAGCAAAAACAATTTTGGAAAAGAAGAAGTTTGGAAGACTTACACTAGGTGACCTGAAGACTTTCTACAAAGCCACAGTAACCAAGATAATGCAGACATGCAGACCAACAGGACCGAATGGTGTCTCAAAATAGACCCACTCGGCCAGGTGCAGTGGCTCACACCTGTAATCCCAGCACTTTGGGAGGTGAGGCGGGCGGTTCACCTGAGGTCAGGAGTTCAAGACCAGCCTGGCCGACACAGTAAAACCCCATCTCTACTGAAAATACAAAAAAAATTAGCTGGGTGTGGTGGTGGATGCCTGTAATCACAGCTACTTGGGAGGTTGAGGCAGGAGAATTGCTTGAATCTGGGAGACGGAGGTTGCAGTGAGCCGAGATCGTGCCACTGCACTCCAGCCTGGGTGGCAAGAATGAAACTCCATCTCAAAAATAATAATAATAATAATAATAATAATAATAATAATAGACCCACTCCTGTTCTGTGAATTGCTTTTTGACAAAGGCACCAGCCACAGGTGATAGGGAAAGGGCAGGCTTTCTAACAAACAGTTCTGGAATAAGAGGAGAATCACATGGAAAAAATGGCTCTGATATCCATTTCATTTCCTACAAAGCAATTGAGATGGACAGAGACCCAGATGTAACCACAGCTTCTAGAATACAATATGGGAAAATACCCCCATGGCCTTGGTGAAGATTTCTTAGGACATAAAATGTTTTAGCCATAAAAAATAATAGCTAATTTTGATCTTATCAAAAGCAAAATCTGCCCAATTGAAACACACCATTAATTCCACTTTCCACCAGGATGGAGTGGCAAGCTCTGGACTCACCTCTTCCCTGTCCCTGCTTCAAATGACTGGAAAACTGGACACAACATGGGGAATGACTGTTTCTGGGCCTCGGACTGTAATTCTAAGGACGAGAGGAAGGAGTGAGGGCGCCTTCCTTCTGAGGGCCTGGGGCTCCCCAGGCTTGCAGATTTGCTCAGAGTGGAAGGTCTTGGCCAGCCCAGGCTGCCGAGGCCCAGAGTAGGTGGGCTCCCCAGAGGGCACCGTCTGAGGTTGCAGGCTCAGCTCCAAGCCCTGAGGCCGTGGCTATGGGGCAGGCGGACCTGGGGCTGCACTGCAGGGGGAATGTGCTGACCTTGGGGTCCAAAGTCCAGGACACAGGTCTCCTCCACCTGACCAGGACGGTCCCATTTTCTCCCTTACAGGCAGCTGCGGAAGGTTCACCCAGGGCCTGCCTCCCGCAGCCCACACCAGGTGCTCCTGCTGCCTGGGCACGGCTCCCACATGGAGGCTGGCGCCCACTCAGGGCCCTGGCTGCAGCCGCTCGGTGGAGCGCTGCTATTCTTAGCTGTAACCTAAGCAGCTGCCCATTAAAATTCCATTAGTTGCGAAGGCTGAGCGGCAGTTGATATTTCTAATTATTGTGAAATTAAAATTGTCCCTGTAATTTAATGATAATTGCATGAGATGCCAGCTGGCACCCTGGGGAGCCACACTGTTCCCGAACAACACTTGGAAAGTCTCTTGAAAGTTCTTTGAACAGGAAAAGACAAAGGCGTTTTGGAAAATGAGGGAGGTGGGGGGTCAGCCCGAGCGTGAATGGGCTGTCCAAACCAGGGCCTCTGCGCCAGGCGGCCGGGTGGGGAGCAGGGGGGCTGTTAGGGGAGGCCGGACTCCAGACCCCACCCTCCCTGAGCTGAGGATTAAACAAGGGACTAAGTCAGGAGTCTAACCCTGCGGGGGACTAAGGAACGCGTGGTCAGTGCAGCACTGTGGGGAAGGTTCTAGAAGCTGGCAGAAGCCCTCTGTGGGGTGCAGGGGCAGCGCCTGCAGGAGGAGGAGCAGGAGGAACCCACTGCCCCTGCGCTTCCCCTTCCCCGCTCCCCTGTCGCAGGTGAGAACAGGGTTCCCAGGCGCACCTTGGAGCTGTGCTTGTTTCAAAGCCGCTCCCCGGGGAGCGAGGCTGAGAGGTGCTCACAGAGGACAGAGCCCCAGACCCTGGACCCCGAGCAGTAGGACACAGCCAGCCCCTAACAACCCTGCGTGGCAGGGCGGAGCCAGCACGGCCCAGTGCCTGGCTCCACTCCTGGCCTCCTTCCTCCTGACTTGGAGACCCTGTGCAGGCGTGGGGCATGGGGTACAAGGGCCACAGCCTGGGACCCTGTGTCCTCTTGGGTGGCCCTGCTGCTGTGGGGTCCTGACCTCACCCCACCACGTTGCAACCCTGGGTGTGGGGTCAGAGCCAGTCTAGGGCTGAGGAGGACCTGAGCCCCGCCCTCCCCTCCTCGGGGCCCTCCCCTTACTCACCCCTGCTGCCAGGATCTACAACCAACGCCGGGCTCCCAGGCTGCCCTGCCCTCCTCATGGATCTCCACAACGCCACCCCGGCCTGCCACCCCCATCTTCCCCTCCTGGAGGCCCAACCCACGGCCCCTCCCCCACAGGCCCAGGGCACCCAGACCTGATCTACGCTGGCTTGAAGGCAGGATGGGGTCAGATTTGACTCTGTGTCCGCAAAGTCCGGGGACTGGACAGTCCCCAGAGCTGGGGCCCCGTGGAGCCTGGCGAAGTGACGATGGTGTGTGCCTAGGACTGGCCACCT
Organism: Nomascus leucogenys; assembly: GCF_006542625.1. Taxonomy (NCBI): domain Eukaryota; kingdom Metazoa; phylum Chordata; class Mammalia; order Primates; family Hylobatidae; genus Nomascus; species Nomascus leucogenys. Next base: position 80,494,203 of record NC_044400.1, read on the forward strand.
ACTGCAATGCCAGCAGCCTGGGGACAGCCCTGCAGAGCTCGAAATCACGGGGGCTTTCATAGCAGGCCACGGGCGGAGAGCGCTCCCTAGCCCAGCTGCAGCTCCTGCCACTCCACCCGCTGGCTCTGCCCCGAGGCCATCTCCTTCTTGGGGAACTTCGCAGACAGTAGCACCAAGTTCTGAAGGTTTTTCCTGCCTTTCTCCTCAGGCTGCCCTCCCGGCCTGTGGGTGGTCTGCTGGCCCAGGAGGCCCAGGTGACAGTGTGACCCCACGTTTCCCACCACATCAGCTTTCCAGCCTGCAGCGGGTGGAAGCTTACCTCCTCTCCATGCCCCATTCAGCAGCCTCACGAGCCAATGCTATGCTGTAGGAGTTGAACCTGTCATTTTCAACACTCCCTCCCCTTTTGGGCACTAAATTCCCTCTCAAAAATTGCATTTGGCTGCAAACGTGGAAATAACGCTGGCATGGTTGGGAATTTTATTTCTGTCTCCCACAGAAGCAGCCAGGCCCAGGTGACAGCCCACAGTGCCCTCAGGCCCAGTTGGCCACCTCCGCTCTGGTGGGCGTGGCCCTCACCCTCAGGACTGCCTCAGGGCCCTAGAAGGCTGCTGGAGAGCCAGACACCTCCTCCACCTCATCTGTTTGCGCAAGAAACAATATGGAAAGGAAAAGCCTACCTGCTTGCCCCTTGAAGGCAGTTTGCCAGATTTGGCAGGAACTTTCTCGGGTAACTCACTTGTCTCATGGGACCCTGCAGCCTCCTAGATAAGATCGCTGGATCCCTCCGGCTGGCTGCCCTGGCTGCCTACCTCTGTGCACCTCAGGGCAGCCTGAGGTCAGGGCTGGTCAGCAGGGCCCGGCGGGAAGCAGGCTGCACACAGCAGGAGGAGCCGACAAACCGGCACCTGCTGGATGCCTGCGTCCCTGTCCTGCTGCTCCTGACCATCAGTGGCCTCTCGCCAACCATGGCCCTGACCCTGACCTCCCGCCTCCCAAATCCCCGCTGCCTCACCTCTGACCCCATCTGTCTGCCCTAGAAGCACACAGGTGGGGATTCGGGGAAGTGTGGGTCCTGGCAGACGGTGTCAGTGGAACACTCCAGAATGTAGTGTCAGAAATTGGCCTTGGACACTCAGAGGCAGCAACTGCTTCGAGAAGGAAGAGCAGAGGCCCCTAGAAGGAGGGCCTGGGCAAGGGGTGGTGAGAAAGGGGTGCCCTGGAAGGTGAGGCCCTGCCTGGCTTTTGGGGTGGGGATGGAGGCCCGTCCTCCCAGGATGCTGGGGCTGCACACCTCCAGCCCCATTCAAACGCTGGCCCTCGGATAACCATTGTCCAGCCTGCATGCAGCTCAAGTGTTGTTACCACTTATGGTAGCTGTCTCACCATTTTTTATTTTCCTGAGATGGAGTCTCACTTTTGTCACCCAGGCTGGAGTGCAGTGGCGGGATCTCGGCTCACTGCAACCTCTGCCTCCTGGGTTCAAGTGATTCTCCTGTCTCAGTCCCCCGAGTAGCTGGGATTACAGGCATGCACCACCACACCCAGCTAATTTTTGTATTTTTAGTAGAGATGGGGCTTCACCATGTTAGCCAGGCTGGTCTCAAACTCCTGACCTCAGGTGATCCGTCCACCTCAGCCTCCCAAAGTGCTGGGATTGCAGGCGTGAGCCACCGTGCCCAGCCTCTTTCACCTTTTTAAAGCCCTTTTGCTATACAAAAACTTTTGGAATATTAATCAAGTTAGACACTGTATTTTCACCGTATGCACTCAGAAAGGCCTCAGACCCGAGGCTTGCATCTTTCCACACTTCCTCTAGAAGAGCTCCATTTTTTTGGTGTTTGTTTGTTTTGTTTTGTTTTGTTTTTTGAGATGGAGTTTCGCTCTTTTTTTGCCCAGGCTGGAGTGCAATGGCGCCACCTTGGCTCCCTGCAACCTCCGCCTCCCGGGTTCAAGCGATTCTCCTGCCTCAGCCTCCTGAGTAGCCGGGATTACAGGTGTGTGCACCACCACACCCGGCTAATTTTATATTTTTAATAGAGATGGGGTTTCTCCATGTTCGTTGGGCTAGTCTCAAACTCCCAACCTCAGGTGATCCACCTGCCTGGGCCTCCCAAAGTGCTGGGATTACAGGCATGAGCCATCATGCCCAGCCAATATCTCCATTTTTTACATGAGTCTTTAATCCACCTGACACCAACTTTGAATAAAGAGCCCATGTGGAAAGCCACGTGGGAGGTTATACAGGTCCTTATTTTTTGCACCAGTACACCTACACACCGCTAGACATGAGGGTGACCCTCGTGGCGAGCTGGGCTGTCCCCGTGTGGCCATGCGTGCCCCACACCGTTTGTTCTGTGGCAGCGCCACGTGGCTTTGAGTGCTGAGAGCTGACACAGGTTTCTCTCCCTAGTGAACCGGCCCTGGGGCCACTGTTCCTCTTTTCCTTTCTTTTCTTCCACAAGAAGCTTAAAATCATTTTATCCCACTTTTCTTTTCAGGTTCAGACTTTTAAGTCAAGCCAAGGACCCACTACTTGTTTTTCTGATCCTTTCCCCTCCCAGCCTCCCCTCCAATAGCCCCAGTGTGTGTCCCTCCCCTCTGTGTCTTGCATTCTCATCATTCAGCTCCCACTGTTCAGATGTGCCAGGTTCTACTTGGAATTACATTTACATCCTGCCTCGGGAGCTTGGCATTTTCTTCTAATCCTCCCACACAAAAACATGGCGAATCTCCTTTTCTGTTTTTGTTTTGTTTTGTTTTGTTTGAGAAAATGTCTTGCTCTGTCACCTAGGCTGGAGTGCACGACGCAATCTCGGCTCACTGCAGCCCTGACACCCCAGGCTCAGGTGATCCTCCACCTCAGTCTCCAGAGTAGCCAGGACTACAGGCATGTGCCACCATGCCTGGCTAATTTTTTGTATTTTTTGTAGGGACAGGTCTTGCTATGTTGCCCAGGCTGGTCTCGAACTCCTGGGCTCAAGCGATTCACCTACCTCGGTCTCCCAAAGTGCTCGGATTTCAGGTGTGATCCACCGTGTCTGGCCTGTTTTGTACTTTTAAAAAATCAGGTTTTGGTATTAAGGCTTTGATTGGTTCATAACATGAATGGGGACATTTTTCTCTTTTTTAGGATCCGAAATTATTTAAATAGCATTTTGAGGAGGCATTTTGACAAAATCTATTAAAAATCTAAATGCGTCCTCCTTTGATCCAGAAATTCTGTATGTAGAAATAGTACAAAAATGTTTGCTACTGATTCCTCAAGAAGTTAAATGTAGATTTACCATATGACCCAGTAATTCCACTTCTAAGTATTCCCACAAGCACTGGACGTAGGGTCTCTAAGAGACATTCGTACACAGCCCATGTTCACAACTGCACTATTTACATTAGCTCAAAGGCGCAGCAACCTGAGTGTCCATCAAAAGATGAATCAAGGCCAGGCACGGTGGCTCACACCTGTGACCCCAGCACTTCAGGAAGCTGAAGTGGGCAGATCACTTGAGCCCAAGAGTTCCAGGAAAGCATGGGCAACATGGCAACACCCCGTCTCTACAAAAAATATAAAAATTAACCGAATGTAGGGGTGAGCCCTTGCAGTCCCAGCTACTGAGGAGGCCAAGGTGGGAGGATCACCTGAGCCCGGGGGAGTCAAGGCTGCAGTGAGCTATGATCACACCACTGCACTTCAGCCTGGGTGACAGAGTGAGACCTTGTCTCAAAAAAAAAAAAAAAGAAAAAAAAAAAGAACAGATAAACAAAACGTGGTGGAAGACAGTGGAATATTACTCAGCCTTGAGAAGGAAGGAAACTGACACGTTACAGCATGGGTGGGACATTATGCTGAGTGAAATAAGCAGCACAAAAGGACAAATATTGTGTGATTCCACTTATATGAGGTCTCTAGAGTAGTCAAATGCACAGACAGAAAGAATGATGGGTGCCCGGGGCTGGGGAGTTGGGGAGATAATGGGACTTCGTGTTTAAGGGGGACAGAGTTTCCATTTGACAAGACGAGAAAAATTCTCTGGAGGGATGGTGGTGATGGTTGCATAACGATGTGAATGTACTCAATGCCACCGAACTGTTCTCTTCTAAATCATTAAAATGGGCCGGGCACAGTGGCTCACGCCTATAATCCCAGCACTTTGGGAGGTCGAGATGGGCGGATCATTTGAGGTCAGGAGTTTGAGACCATCCTGGCCAACATGGTGAAACCCCGTCTCTACTAAAAATACAGAAATTTGCCAGGGTGGTGGCCCATGCCTGTAATCCCAGCTACTCGGGAGGCTGAGGCAGGAGAATCGCTTGAACCTGCGGGGCGGAGGTTGCAGTGAGCCGAGATCGAGCCACTGCACTCCAGCCTGGAGGACAAAAGCAAAACTCCGTCTCTAAATAATTAATAAATAAAATAATTAAAATTGTAAATTGTATATTGAGTGTATTTTACCACAACAAAAAAGAATATGAGGACATGCTAAAGACTTTAAAAATATCCAGTTTCTAAAAAGAACAATACAGTTGAAAGATTTATTAGACCAGGTTTCAAGACTTACAGTAATCAGGACAGTGTGTACTGACGTGGGGATTGACGTCATTAGCAATGGACAGAATACAGATTCCAGAGTGGGCCCGACACATCCACAGGCCATCCATCTTCAAGAAAGAGTCCAAAGCCATTCCATAGCGACAGGACACCCTCTTCTACAAACGGTGCTGTAACAACAGGATATCTGTGTGGAAAAGAAGTAAATCTCAACCCGACCTCACATGTGAGCCATTTGTAGCCTGACTTTCCCTTTCCTGCACAACTTTTGTTTCCCCTAGAGTTAGTGTTTTGTCTCATCCTTCAAAACTCGCTAGTGTACACAAGTACACAGAGAGACATCCGCTGCACCACGGTTTATTGCAGAGAAAGCCTGGAACCATCTCTCCATCAGTAAGGGACCCACGAGACGGCCGTGCATCCACACACTGGAATCCGATTCTCCCGTTGAAGAGGAGGAGGGCATTCTGCCAGCATTAGCAAGAAGCAAATCTTTTTAATGCAGGTATATTGCCGAAAATGGCAAGCTTCAGAGCAGCATGTACTTGTGCGAGAAAAGGCTGGGCAGGGGACAGAGGCAGACTGTGCCAGTGCTGGTCTTGCAGCAGACCAGGCGGGCTGGCATGAGCTGAAGGGGGTCCTGAGAGCGAGCAGCAGCTTGCAGCATCTCTGTGAGGTCGGACTCAGGCTGAGAGGTGCACACCCTAAAAACTGTTTCCAAAGGAGAACTTCCCAGTGCTGGTGTAGCTTAGTTCCACAGCTGCAGGGCCTCCTCCGTGACCTCCTGGGAAGAGCTGTCCAAGACCCCAGACATCCCCTCTGCCCAGCACGCCCGGCAGCAGGAGTGCACGGCTCACGTGGCAAGGGCAGCCCAGAGCCCCGCAGAGTCTTCTCTCGCCCCAGGCGCACCCTCAGCGGTAGCCTGTGGGCTGCCTGAAAAAGGATCAGGGAAAACATCCAAATGAGGCCTACATGTGGCTCCAGCCCCAAAGGCGTTCCCCAAACGTCACACCCTTTCTTAGGGAGTGCAAGGTGTGGACACTTGGCCCCAATGGGGAGGGCAGACCTGAGGCACGTGTGGGTTTTACCACCTACCCAGCGTACCTGCTACCTCCTGTCCTCTAGGTCCTCTAGGGGGTAAATATGACATTCGTGGGGGATGAGGCGCTCGAGGTCTGGACACGGTGGTGCAGAGCAGGACAGCAGATTAGCCTTGACGGAAAGCAGTGAAGCTGAGCTAGTGCCCGGCAAGGCGGAGATAAACAGAGGACGGCGAAAGGCGCCAGGTGGACCGCTGCATGCAGGGCAGGGGCTGTGCAGGGGTCCCACTTCCCTGAGCTGAGGGGAGCTCGTGATGGTCCCTGCACAAGCCACAGATGTGCCAGGAATCCACATGTGCACAGTGTTCACGGCTTGGCTGGTCGTGTCCCCCACAGAGGTGTCAGTTCTGGGCTTCTATTTTGGAAGGTAGGGTGGTCCCAGGGGCTTCCAACTGGCTTTTTCTACTGTAAGATGCTTGTGTTCTAGGGGTAGGGTGCCCTCTCCCCCCGGGCCCAGCTGAAATGAACTTGGGCTGAAACCGCAGGCAGCACTTCTCCCACACGCTCCACCTTGAGCGCCTCTCGCATGTTCTGAGTCCCGGAGATGACCACGAGCGCAGAGCCAGCACACAGGGGTTCCGGTGTTTCCCCATGCCCAGGCAACAGCCAAGACCTGTGCCAGTCCCCCCATTCTATCCTCCCCCAGGCCAGGATGCTTCCTGAGCCCCCCTCACCCACCTCCCAGGCTCCACACCACGCCGGACCCTCCCTGCTCCGGGATTCTCTCGTCCCAGCAGAAAGCATGGTGTTCCTGTCCAGGCCCACCTCGCCCTCGGAGCCAGCTCCCGCCTAGACAGTGCAGCTCCCAGTGCTCAGGTGAGGGCGCCCCTCCCACTCCATCTGTTCACGTGACATTTTGTGGAGCCTTCTCTCTCACCCCACGGCTCCGATCCCCCTACAGCCGTACTTCCCTGGAAAGCACTTGTCTTCTAACATACTAGATATTTACGTGTTTATTGTTGGTCTAGCCCCACCCTCAACTCGAAACTCTGTAAAGACAAAGATTTGTATCTGCTTTCCACCTGACTCTATCCCCAGTGCCTACAAGACAGTGGGGAGTCCCTCTGGGCCCTCTTGGGGGCACAGTTCCCACACGCTGTCTGTGATGACGCCACTCAGTCACACGGAGGGCCCCTTTGTGTGACAGCGCCTGTGCGTCCACTAATCACCAGTGAGCCGGCTCTGGGTACCAGGCAAGGACAGGCAAGGCTCGCTCAGGTCACCTGTGTGCCCGCTGCAGCACTCAGGCAGTGGTTCTCAGGTCTCGGCCTATGGGTCCCCAAGGGTCCCTGAGGGGTGCAGCTGCTTTCCTCATGGTCTGATGAACACGGGGTCTTCACCGAGCTGACGTGTGCACTGATGCAGCAAGACCTGAGCAGGAACCCAGGCCGGTCCCGAGCCCTGGTGTAGCCCTGAGGGGTTTTCGCACCACACAGCTGCAGTGTGAAACGCCAGTCACTTCCAAACGTCCTTGATGGAGTGAAAATGGTCGAGTGTGTGAGGTCTTGACCCCTGAGTCCACGTCTTTTCAACGTCCTGCCTGAGCAATTGGAAGGCGCACGTGCCCCACGCCCACGCTGAGGAGATGCATGTGTGCGATGGGCTGAGCTGCCATCTGGGTCTGGAACACACGTATGGAGCACACTTTCTACTCCAAAAAGGATGTGCAAAAATTCTGGTTGTTCAGCCTTGGGTGTCCTGGCAGTGAGCCTGTCTCATTCAAAGAAAATAGCTGACAGCATTTGTCACCAATGATAAAATTCAAGCTTTCATGCAAAAATCAGAATTCTGAAAAACACCACCATGAGTTCACCACCTTTCCAACTTAAAGACTTTTCTAAGATTGGTGATATCACCAAAAGTGATTTAAAAATACTGATTAAGGAACTGTGTCAGCATTTGGAATATCCGCATAACTTAGTGAACCAAAGGCCCAGCGTGTGAGGTCACAGAAGCATGATGGACAGAGTCCTTGAAGCACAAGACGGACCAATGGATTCTCCTGAAATGAAGTGGAAGTTCATTGATAGGGTGTCAGATTCCATACACAACCAGCCAGTAAAAAACCACCACCTGTCGGCCGGGCGTGGTGGCTCACGCCTGTAATCCCAGCACTTTGGGAGGCCGAGGTGGGTGGATCACAAGGTCAGGAGATCGAGACCATCCTGGCTAACACGGTGAAACCCCGTCTCTACTAAAAATACAAAAAATTAGCCAGGCGTGGTGGCGGGCGCCTGTAGTCCCAGCTACTCGGGAGGCTGAGGCAGGAGAATGGCGTGAACCCAGGAGGCGGAGCTTGCAGTGAGCTGAGATCACACCACTGCACTCCAGCCTGAGTGACAGAGCGAGACTCCATCTCAAAAAAAAAAAACAAAAAAAAACCACCACCTGTCCAGTGTTGGAATAGGATCAAGGAAGAATATCCCGATTATTTGCAAAGGTTATTAAAATGTTCCTTTTGTTTTCAAATACACATCTGGGTAAGAATTAGATTCTCCATTCACCCCTATACTTCACAACCAAAACACCCCCACAGTGGACAGACCTGGAGCTTGATGAGAGGCCAGCGGGCTTCTCTTAAGCCAGAGATTTACAACAATGTAAAACTCTGCCACACTTCTCCCGAAAACTTTTTGTTTTGGAAAATACATTTTTCATACAATTGTTATTTATGTTAATATGTCATGGGTTTATTGCTATTTTGAAATGAATACATGTTTTCCAAAGGTCTCAGGTTTAATTTCTAATAAGGTATTCTAATGTGTATTAATATTCGTCATTAGAACTTACATAAGCAAAAGTTCTTCGGCACGTTTAATGAATTTTATTTTATTTTTTATTATTTTTTATTTTTTTTGAGATGGAGTCTCACTCTTTCGCCCAGGCTGAAGTGCAGTGGCATGATCTCGTCTCACTGCAAGCTCCGCCTCCCAGGTTCACACCATTCTCCTGCCTTAGCCTCCCGAGTAGCTGGGACTACAGGCGGCCGCCACCATGCCCGGCTAATTTTTTGTATTTTTAGTAGAGACGGGGTTTCACCGTGTTAGCCAGGATGGTCTCGATCTCCTGACCTCATGATCCGCCCGTCTCAGCCTCCCAAAGTGCTGGGATTACAGGCGTGAGCCACCGCGCCTGGCCCACTTTTAATGATTTTTAAGAGTGTTGAGGGGTCCTCAGACCAGTTTGAGGACGGCTGCCGCAGGGTGGCCTGTCTAGGAGTGGCACTGCCCAGAGGAAATGCGTTTCTTCCGCTTTAGGAGGGGACACCCAATTGTTCCTGGAAGTGGCTGCACCACGTCCCACCAGCAACGCAGGAGTCTCCATTCCCGAAGTCCGTCCCGGCCTCCAGCAGCCACACGATCTCAGTCTGCGGTTCCAACTCCCCGACTCCGAGGGAGGCCGAGCGGTCTTCTCACGCAGACCAGCCTTGGACTTTTGGCCCCGTTCTTTTTTCATATGAATTTAAACATCATCGTGTCCATTTCAAAACCAAAAAGCGATATTATTGGGACTATGTTTGGAATAACATGAGTAAGATGGTGACATTGACTTTGGAGGTTTTGGGAGTGTGCTAAGTTTCTCCAGCGCTCAGGTATTATTTAGATTTTTCAGTAAGACTGCATAGTTCTCTTCAGTATAGGTCCTGTTCCTTCTGGGTGAAATTCATTCCAACTCTGAATGGGATAGTTCTTTATCCTCATTTTCAACAAGTTTAAAGAGCTCCCAGTCTTTTGTACATTTGGCTTTCTGGGTATACAAAAATGAGATCTGAAAACAAAGTAACTCTACTTTCTTCATTTCTTATCCTGCTTATTTTATTTATCTTTTGTTCATTTATTTATTTTTTTTGAGACCGTATTTCACTCTGTCACCCAGGCTGGAGTGCAATGGTGCAATCTCAGCTCACTGCAATCTCTGCCTCCCGGGTTCAAGCGATTCCCCTGCCTCAGCCTCCCAAGTAGCTGGAATTACAGGCATGGGCCACCACGCCTGGCTAATTTTGTATTTTTAGTAAAGACGAGGTTTCTCCATGTTGGTCAGGCTGGTCTTGAACTCCCAACCTCAGGTGATCGGCCTGCCTCAGCCTCCCAAAGTGCTGGGATTACAGGCGTGAGCCACCGTGCCCGGCTTTTGTTTATTTATCTTAATGCATTAGCTAAAAACGTCAAAACAACATGAAATACTACAGGCGAAAAGCAAGCACATCTGCCTGGCTCCTGATTTTAGTTTTCAATGTTAACATGCTGCTTTGCTGAATCTTATCAAACATTTTGGCAATGGCTGACATCATTTTTTTCTCCTTAATGGACCAACAACTAAGGAAGAAATCAGAAAGTAGTTAAGCACATGCTGCTGGTGAAAGGCGCCAACCCCACGAGATTCTACAGCTGAGTTCTGCTGACCCGAGATGATGCTGCTCCAGCCTGGAGAAGGACGGGCAGCACCTGCCCCTTCTCTTAAGGTGGTGGAAGGGCATGAATCGCCGACTCTGATTAGAGAGGGCGAGAAGCAAACAGACCAAACCACTTCTAACCCAAGCACAGCAGCGACTTGCGGTGTGCCGTCCCGGATGCCTGGCAGTTACCGAAGTACCAGTGCGTCATGGCTGACTCTAGAGCGGTTTCAGGGTGAAGAAGTCGCTACATCACTTAGAACCTCCATCTGTTACAGCTTGCGGGAGCGTCCAGCCTAACCCTCCTGCCAGGGCCACGGGCACCCTTCCCTCTCGAGGGCTTAGGGCTGGCTCCCTGTTAGGAGGCTGGGGAACCCCACACTGGCCCCATGGGAGCCAGCCTCAGTGGTCAGCAGCTGGGGGCAGGTGCCTGTGTCATGGCTGGATTCCCAGCATCTAGGGTGGCACAGGTGCCCAGTGGGAGCCCAGTGCCTTTGTTAAGCAAATGATTTCTTGGGCGGTGTCTTGCCTACGAGGCGGGTGGGTCCCTGAGCTGGAAACTGGGCAGAGTAAAAGCTCCCAAAACTCAGGCCCGCACCACTAGATGTGCCCACATCCTCTGTCCTCCTGGGGCCACCCTTCCTTCTGCTTCTCGGCAGGTGCTGTGGCAGCCACACTGGCTTGCAAGAGCCAGCTCTGTGCATCGCTTTCCAACCACAAGGTCAGCGGCGTCATCTGGCAGCTGGAAACTGGCACCGTAGCGTTGGCTGCTGCCCCCTCCTCCCACCACTGCCGCTCACAACACTCTGCCTCTCATCCCACACCAACATGGGCCGAGTCCTCGGCACACAGGCTCTGGGGAGATGGCTGAGGAGGGTGGGAGCTCCAGGACCCTCAGAGCGAAGTGAATCCTGCTTGCCCAGCTCCCCTTTGGGCTCCACAGAACACGCCGGCCTCTCCTTCACACAGGCAGGCCTAGGGCATCCTCCACACCACCAAGGTCCACAGGCTGGTCCCACACCCAGTGGAGCCCAAGCCACTCTCTTGCCTGGCTGACCTCAAGACCCCCTAGAGGGTAGGATGAGCTGCTGCTGCCTGTCGCAGGATCACTGCAGCACTGCCTGGCAGGCTGCCTGCCTCCACGCCTGCCTTCGCACCTGTCTCCATGGCCTGCTCACTTGGCAGCCAGAGGGAGATTTTCTGAACCCTGAGTCAAACCATGCTGTTCACCTGCTGACCCACCTGCCAAGAACCTTCTATTTGGGCAGCAACTTGCCTAATTCCAGGAGGTGACTCAAACACACCTGGCCCCAGCCTCCTTTGCAGCCAGGGCAACCAGACACCCGAGTCCTGGCCAAGGAGGCTCATAGAGAATTCAGCTTTGGGAAAGCTGGAGCTTCTGGAAAGAGTTTGCAACTGGTGGAAGGGCCGGCAGTGAGGTGAGCTTGCAGCTGTGGCCGCTCCACCACCCCGCTGTCCCCCGCAGATGTCAGACCCAGAGCTGCACTGGCCAAAAGACTCCACTAAGCTTGAAAAACACAAACACTCCTCCCCATGGGCTGCACGGGCCTCCGTGGCCTGGCTGCTGGCCACCAGCCTCCTAGCTGCTCCTGGGGCTTGCTCCAGTGTCCTCTGCCTCTGGGCCTTCGCACTGGTGATTCCCTGTGTGGCCACTGTTCCCAGCTCCATGTATATCTGGCTCCTTGTCCTCAGGCCAACCCCTCCCTTCCAGCACTTATCACAACCTGCAACCATTTCTCTACTGACCCATTTGTCTTCCCCGCATGGCAGCATAAGCTCCAAGAGGCCAGCGCCTTTGCATCATCCACCATGACACCTCCAGAGCCCAGAACACTCAACAGGGCCGTGCATGCGAGCAGGTGTTACGACTTTTATTAGTGTCATTGCTAAGGAGGCAGTGGAAACACCTGATGCTCCAAACAGAGCTGAATAAAAGCCTCCCGGAAGGTCCCTGGGGTTTTCATTGGGCGTCGGAGGTCATTTAAGGACAGACGCAGAGGTCCTGGTGTGGGAGGACATAGAGTTCCCTTCAGGAGAGAGCTTCCCCCAGCTCCAGCCTGCCCCGACCCGTTTCCATCTGCTTTCATTTTCGGGATCCATCAATTAGGGCATCCTCACCAAGCCAGCAACAGCAAACCGTGTGTTCCAGGCAAGAATGAAAAAGTATACATTTAATATCAAAGCCACGTCAAGCATCATTGATAGTAACGGCACTGGACAGTGGCTCTAGGACGTTCTTACTCGGAGTGAACCCCGGAGGCCCTGGCCTGTGTCCGAGGAAGGGCATTCATGCTGGAGACTGGAGCCTCTTGGTCCCCAGGGCCTGGGGGTTCCTCAAAACACCCCTCAGAAGGGACATCCCGCCAGAGGCCAGGTGGAAGGCGGTCTCTGCTCGCAGGGCGGCCCCCTTGCCTGCCTGGCCCGAGTGGCCTGTCCTGGGTGGCCTGAGCAGCACCACCAGCCACCCGGCCCCGCCGCCGCCGCCTGCTGGCCTAGACGCTGGACTTGGTGATGATCCTCTCCAGCAGACTCATCATGCGCTCCTGCAGCTGCAGGCTCTGCACCTGCAGGATGTGCTGCTGGTCCAGCACGCGGCGCACCTCGCGGCAGGTCTCCTCCACGGCGCGGCTCAGCCGGCGCTGCTCCTCCACCATGGCCTCCAGCAGTCGCAGCTGCTTCTTCTGCAGGTGGCAGCTCTGCACCTTGCGCGTCTTCACCGGCCGCTCTTCCGCCCTGGAAGGACAGTGCCGGCTGTGGACATGCTGGCCACAGAGCCTGGGCACACCGGGGGCCTCACCGGACCCTCCCGATGATCCTACTGGGCAAATGGGAAAACTGAGGCCCCAGGGAGTCAGGTCACTTACTCGGGGTCTCATATTCCATGTGCAAAGGAGGGGCCAGAACCCACTCCCTTTGACAGTAAGAAAGTAACAGGGGTGGCCGGGCGTGGTGGCTCATGCCTGTAATCCCAGCACTTTGGGAGTCTGAGGCAGGTGGATCGCCTGAGGTCAGGAGTTCAAGACCACCCTGGCCAACACGGTGAAACCCCATCTCTACTAAAAATACAAAAATTAGCCGGGCGTGGTGGCGGGCGCCTGTAATCCCAGCTACTCGGGAGGCTGAGGCAGGAGAATCGCTTGAACCCAGGAGGCGGAGGTTGCAGTGAGCCAAGATCGCGCCACTGCACTCTGCATAAGAGCAAGACTCCGTCTCAAAAAAAAAAGAAAGAGAGGCCACAGGCATTGCCGTCCTTTGCGACTAGCGGATGACCCCAATGACCAGGGTCCCAGGACAATCCACACCCCTGTGGTCTGGAAAGGGTGGGATGTTCTGGGCTGCAGAGGGGCACATCCTGCCAGGAAGCACCCCTCACCCACCGAGCTGGGCAGGTGGGGGCTCGGCCCAGTTGGGTGGAGAGGCCACCCCCAGGGAGAGACGAAGGCAGGGGTGGGGGGTGCTGGGTACTGCGGAGTACTCAGGACCCCTGTAGGGAAGCCAGAGACCACCAGCCCCACCCGGCCTTAGGCAGATGGGGAAACTGAGGTCCCAGAAGGAAGGGCCTGAGATGTGAGCCCCTTTATCTCCCGGGGGCCTAGAAACGGGGCCAGCACACCTTGGTAGAGAGGCAGAAGGACAGGCACCTAGAGGGTGTGGGGCCCACAAGAGGCCTGGGATCTCTCCCCAGGACCTTGGAGCTCTAGTAGAGGTGGCAGGTAAAGGCAGTCCAGCCCTGTGGGCGCCTCCTGAGCACTCTGCTGCTGGGATAGGGGCCACCCGTGGTCTCAGCAGACCTCACTGAAGGGCAGGGTGCTGCCAAAACCCACAGACCCCAAGGTCCCACTCCAGTGCCTGCTCATCCCTGGCCCACACTCTGCTCTGAGCTGAGAGGGTGCAGCCAACCTCAGGGGCGTGAGATTAGCACTTTGGGGCTGATCAGGGAGGGCAGCCCCCACATCCCGGCCCTGTGCAAGGCCCCAGGCAGCTAAGTCTGGGAACTGGGCTCAGTCCACAGGAAAAACAGCCATAAATCTCAGGCCTCCTGCTGGTTCCTTCTAGCTGCCAGCAAAAGCGTTTTTGTCTCAGGTCTTCAAAGAGAAATCCTGAGTCAAGCAGCGGCCCCCCGCATGAGAGGGACCCTCCTCGGAGACGCCTTCCTCACCCCACCTCCTGTCGGAAAGACTCGAAGACCAGGGCAGGGGAGAAGCTGTGACTCAAATCCACAGTCTTCTTGTTCTTGCCTCCAAATGGCCAACTTCTATTTTACCTTGAAAGCCCCACCCCAAATGTCCCCTCCTCAAAAGCACCTTCTCTGGGCTCCCCAGGCCCACCCCACAGGTGTCTGTCCTGCATGCTGCCTGCTCCCAGCTGCCCTGTGAGCATCTTGCAGGCACAGTCATGCGGCCAGCACAGGCCTGGTCTGAGGTGTGGGATGGACGGCAGAGGGGATGGGTCATACCCACGGCAACATGTGATGAGGCGCAGCCTGACACCCTCCCCAGTGCTGAGAGGGCAGCCAGCCTGTGAGGGCGGGGTCCGTGTGGGCTGAGGGAGGCCAGGGGGCGCATTCTGGGGTCTGGGGCTTGGTCTCCCTCCATGTGCTGGGCCCCGTGCTGCGTCTTCTCTCCTGTATGCTCCCAGCCACCCTCTGGAAAGGTACTGGTTTATCCCCATTTTATAGGAGGGAGACTGAGGCCAGAGAAGTCAAGGAACTTTCCGTGCAGCTCAAAAGTGATGGAGCTGGGAGACAAACTCGGTCTGTCTGTGGACACTAAAGCCCTCCCTGGTCTGAGGCCGCCTGTCCCTGGAGGCACTGCCCATGGCCACGGCCTCTGCAACCACCGCGGCCGCCGCCGTCGCCCTCACCACTCCCAGTCCCTTTCTCTAAATGGTGGGGGCTGAGACACCCCAGGGCAGGGGAAGGACAAGCAGACACACTACCTGAACTTAAGGGACAGTAAGCTGGAGGAGCTGTCGGAGCGGTCATCCTCGAAGCGGCCTTCATAGGAGCACTGGTTATACGGGAAGTACAGAGGGGTGGACTTAGCGGGCGGCGACAGGGACGCCTCGGTCTGGGACGTGGAGGGCCCCGGCGGCTGGCTGTCCGGCAGTCTGCCATCACAGGACTCGGGGACCTTGGCCAGAATCCCATCAATGGCTAGGTAATAGGGCCAGTCGGGCGGGGCGGACTCGCTATCTGTCATGCATTTTAATTTCCTGAAACGAGAGACACAAGAGCCAAGGGTGAGAAACAGAGCTGGCCCAGCCCCTGTCCTGCCCGGCCTCAGCAGAGGGGCGCACCACGCCGGCACAGGCAGGAGCCGCTCTCGGCCAGCAAGGGCCTCCCCAGCAAAATCGGCCTGGCTCCAGGGTCAAGATGACATTGGACTTAGAAAGAAGCCGGGCTTCAGGACCTACATGGGCTCAGATGTTAAAAAGGAAGCACGCGTCCCAGTATTACGAAGGTTATCTGTGCATGCTGGGACCTTAGGGCCGGTCCTATGCTTTTCTGTAGTTTCTACACTCTCTGCAATGAGCAAATACTGCTTTTTGAATAAGTCATTTTGAAAGGTAGAGTAATAAGGTATTATTGTAATAATAAGGTATTATAAGATATATAAATATAGTGATAATATTTTGTAATATAATAACTGTGTTGTTCGGGAGAGAATGCCTCAGGGAGCGACAGCCACTGGCATTAGAGCACAGGCTTCAGTGTCCACAGCCCTGAGTCAGTATCTCATCTCCACACTTTGCTGTGTGACCTTGGGCAGGTTCATTCACCTCTCTGAGCCTCTATTTTATATCAATGATATGGGGATGATCAAAGTAAGCCCCTCCCCCAGCTGCAGGGCAGATTTAATAAAGCAAACAGCAGGCTGGGCTCCCATGCCATTCTTGGTCTGGGCAGGAGCCTAGATCCCCAACCTGCCCGCGGAGGCCCTGGGGTGGGCCGGGTGGACCCCTTCCCACACTGCCTGACGCCTCATTACCACTGGGACCCCCTGCACCCATCTACTCCCGCAGACAGGTCCTGCCCTCTGAGAGACTAAGTCCCCAGGCCTCCCCTGGGCCTCGGCTGCCCTCTGGGAGGTCAGGGCAGGGGAGACAGGGCCCCAGGGCGGCCAGACAGCTCTGGCCAGGCCAGGGAAGAAGCCACAAGGTGGGGGTGGGGCAGGGGCGTCTCTGCCTCATTGGACCCAGTACCTCCTAAGGCCAGTGCCCACCCCCCACTCTGCCTTTGAGTGACAGAGTGCCCAAGGCCAGGCTCCAAACCCACCCTGTGCTCAGAGTGGGCGTCCCTCCTACTCTTGTTACCGCCAGGGTGTGGCCATTGGCCACTGGAAACAATAAGCTGGCTTCTGATGAGGTGCCCCCAGCAAACAGGCACAGCCAGATGGTGAGCAGGGGCTGCTGCCCAGGGTGCACGTGGGCTGTGAAGACACCAGCACAGAGCGTGTGAGGGCAGGTGCTGGGTGCCCATCCCTAACCTCTGCCCCAGCTTCTCTCTCTGCCCTACTTGAGCCAGCCCACTCTTTGGAGAAAACGAGAAAAGGCCTATTCTCAGCATAGGAGGCCCCCAAACTGTACTCCAGCAAACCATGCTCCACAGAACCAGCCACCCTCTCAGGCTTCTTCAGCCCAACAGCCTTAATATATAAAGAGCTCTTGTAAAAAAAAAAAAAAAACAAAAGAGAGAGAAAAGCCTCTGCTATGGGGAGGCTGGGGGTATAAAGAAAAAGGACAAAATCAAGTCACCCAGCCACAGCTTTCTCTGCTAAGGACTATGTGGCCTTGGGCAAGTCCCTCTCATAATCTGAACCGCAGCTTCCCCCTTGGTGAACTAAGGCTGACTGTGGCAGCTCTGAGGGGCTGCGGTGTGGAAGTGCGTCATCAACCGTGATGTGCTGTGCACCGGCGCAGCCCTTGGCCCGCCCAGACTGCAGGGTCTGGAGTGGAGGCCCCCACTCTGCTGCACCCTCATCTCCCGGCCTCCAGGAATGGAGACAGAAACCCTCCCCTGGGACTCTGAAGAGGCTTTCAGCATAAATAATGAATAACCTGGCCAGACACCAACCAGAGCCAGCCGGGGAGGCGGTGCCCGTGAATTCCTGAGTCAGAGGGGAGCCTGCTGGAACAGTCGTGGCCACCTCCCACCGCCCCCTGCGTCCCTTCTTCACCAGGTGCCTGAGCAGGACTAGAAAGCCACGGGAACGGTGGGGCCGTGGGAACGGTGGGCCGCCGCGGGAACGGTGGGGCCGCGGGAACGGTGGGGC